>NC_057808.1:286590918-286890918 GCF_018294505.1 Triticum aestivum | reverse complement strand
TGATTTGTGCGATATGCAAAAGAAGAAAGATGTGGATAATGATATTGTTAAATTGAAGCTATTTCCGTTTTCGCTTAGAGATCGTGCTAAAACTTGGTTTTCGTCTTTGCCTAAAAATAGTATTCATTCTTGGAATAAGTACAAAGATGCTTTTATCTCTAAGTATTTCCCTCCCGCTAAGATCATCTCTCTTAGAAACGATATTATGAATTTTAAGCAACTTGATCATGAGCATGTTGCACAAGCTTGGGAGAGGATGAAATTAATGATACGTAATTGCCCTACTCATGGTTTGAATTTATGGATGATTATACAAAAATATTATGCTGGATTGAATTTTTCTTCTAGAAATCTTTTAGATTTGGCCGCGGGAGGTAGTTTTATGGAAATCACTTTAGGAGAAGCTACTAAACTCCTAGATAATATTATGGTTAATTATTCTCAATGGCACACCGAAAGATCTACTAGTAAAAAGGTTCATGCAATTGAAGAGATTAATGTTTTGAGTGGAAAGATGGATGAACTTATGAAATTGTTTGATAATAAGAGTGTTTCTTCTGATCCTAATGATATGGCTTTGTCCACTTTGATTGAGAATAATAATGAATCTATGGATGTGAATTTTGTTGGTAGAAACAATTTTGGTAACAACACGTATAGAGGAAATTTTAATTCTAGGCCGTTCCCTAGTAATTCCTCTAACAATTATGGTAATTCCTACAACAACTCTTATGGAAATTTTAATAAGATGCCCTCTGATTTTGAGACTAGTGTTAAAGAATTTATGATCTCGCAAAAGAATTTCAATGCTTTGCTTGAAGAAAAATTGCCTAAGATTGATGAGTTGGCTAGGAATGTGGATAGAATTTCTCTTGATGTTGATTCTTTGAAACTTAGATCTATTCCACCTAAGCATGATATCAATGAGTCTCTCAAAGGCATGAGAATTTTCATTGATGAGTGCAAAGAAAGAACCGCTAGGATGCGTGCTAAAAAAGATTGCTTCATGAAAGCGTGTTCTTCTAGTTTTCATGATAATAATGATGAAGATCTAAAAGTGATTGATGTGTCTCCTATTAAATCCTTGTTTTTCAATATGAATCTTCATAAATATGGGACTGGAGATGAGTCAACTTTAGTTAAAAGGCGTCCCAATGATTCGGAGTTTTTAGATCTTGATGCAAAAATTAGTAAAAGTGGGATTGAAGAGGTCAAAATTTTACATAGCAATGAACCCACTATTTTGAATTTCAAGGAATTTAATTATGATAATTGCTCTTTGATATATTGTATTTCCTTGTTTCAATCCGTGTTCAATTCTCCGCATGCCTATAGTCAAAATAAAGCCTTTACCAAACATATCGTTGATGCCTTAATGAAGTCTTATGAAGAAAAACTTGAATTAGAAGTTTCTATCCCTAGAAAACTTTATGATGAGTGGGAACCTACTATTAAAATAAAGATTAAAGATCACGAATGCTATGCTTTGTGTGATTTGGGTGCTAGTGTTTCCACGATTCCTAAAACTTTGTGTGATGTGCTGGGTTTCCATAAATTTGATGATTGTTTCTTTAAATTTGCATCTTGTGGATTCCTCCATTAAGAAACCCATGGGAAGGATTAATGATGTTCTTATTGTTGCAAATAGGAATTATGTGCCCGTAGATTTCATTGTTCTTGATATAGATTGCAATCCTACATGTCCTATTATTCTTGGTAGACCTTTCCTTAGAACGATTGGTGCAATTATTGATATGAAAGAAGGAAATATTAGATTCCAATTTCCATTCAGGAAAGGCATGGAGCACTTTCCTAGGAATAAAATTAAATTACCTTATGAATCTATTTTGTGGGCCACTTATGAATTGCATACCAAAGATGATAATACCTAGATCTATTCTTGTTTTTATGCCTAGCTAGGGGCGTTAAACGATAGCGCTTGTTGGGAGGCAACCCAATTTTATTTTTGTTCCTTGCTTTTTGTTCCTGTTTAGTAATAAATAATTCATCTAGCCGCTGGTTAGATGTGGTTTTATGTTTTAATTAGTGTTTGTGCCAAGTAAAGCCTATAGGATCTTCTTGGGTGATAATTATTTGATCTTGCTGAAAAAGACAGAAACTTTCTGCTCACGAAAACAATTTTTGAAAATCACAAGAATGTGATAAAATACTGATTCCAATTGCAGTAGATCAATAATAAAATTATCTGGGTCTTCCTATTTTGGTAGAATTTTTGGAGTTCCAAAAGTTTGTGTTTGATGCAGATTACTACAGACTGTTCTGTTTTTGACAGATTCTGTTTTTCGGGTGTTGTTTCCTTATTTTGATGAATCCATGGCTAGTATCGGGGGTATGAACCATAGAGAAGTTGGAATAAAGTAGGTTTAACACCAATATAAATAAAGAATGAGTTCATTACAGTACCTTAAAGTGGTGGTTTGTTTTATTTCGCTAACGGAGCTAATGAGATTTTTTGTTGAGTTTTGTGTTGTGAAGTTTTCAAGTTTTTGGGTAAGATTTGATGGATTTTGAAACAAGGAGTGGCAAGAGCCTAAGCTTGGGGATGCCCAAGGCATCCCAAGGTAAAATTCAAGGACAATCAAAAGCCTAAGCTTGGGTATGCCCCGGAAGGCATCCCCTCCTTCGTCTTCGTGTATCGGTAACTTTACTTGAGGCTATATTTTTATTCACCACATGATATGTGTTTTGCTTGGAGCGTCTTGTATGTTTTGAGTCTTTGATTTTTATTTTACCACAATCATCCTTGCTGAACACACCTTTTGTAGAGACACATGAATCGGAATTTATTAGAATACTCTATGTGCTTCACTTATATCTTTTGAG
Source organism: Triticum aestivum (assembly GCF_018294505.1). Taxonomy (NCBI): domain Eukaryota; kingdom Viridiplantae; phylum Streptophyta; class Magnoliopsida; order Poales; family Poaceae; genus Triticum; species Triticum aestivum. Next base: position 286,888,074 of record NC_057808.1, on the reverse strand, counting down.
CTAGATAATTTTGCTCTAGTGCTTCGCTTATATCTTTTTAGAGCACGGTGGTGGTTTATTTTATAGAAATTACTGATCTCTCATGCTTCACTTATATTATTTTGAGAGTCTTTTAGAACAGCATGGTAATTTGCTTTGGTTAAAAAAATTAGTCCTAATGTGATGAGCATCCAAGATAGGTATGATAAAAACTGTCATATAAAGTGCATTGAATACTATGAGAAGTTTGATTCTTTATGATTGTTTTGAGATATGAAGATGGTGATATTAGAGTCATGCTAGTTGAGTAGTTGTGAATTTGAGAAATACTTGTGCTAAAGTTCGTGATTCCCGTAGCATGCACGTATGGTGAACCGTTATGTGATGAAGTCGGAGCATGATTTATTTATTGATTGTCTTCCTTATGAGTGGCGGTCGGGGACGAGCGATGGTCTTTTCCTACCAATCTATCCCCCTAGGAGCACAAGCGTAGTACTTCGTTTCAATAACTAATAGATTTTTGCAATAAGTATGTGAGTTCTTTATGACTAATGTTGAGTCCATGGATTATATGCACTCTCATCCTTCCACCATTGCTAGCCTATCTAATACCGCGCACCTTTCGCTGGTATCATACACCCACCATATACCTTCCTCAAAACAGCCACCATACCTACCTATTATGGCATTTCCATAGCCATTCCGAGATATATTGCCATGCAACTTACCACCGTTCCGTTTAATATGACACGCTCCATCATTGTCATATTGCTTTGCATGATCATGTAGTTGACATCGTATTTGTGGCAAAGCCACCTTTATAATTCTTTCATACATGTCACTCTTGATTCATTGCATATCCCGGTACACCGCCGGAGGCATTCACATAGAGTCATACTTTGTTCTAATTCTTGAGTTGTAAGTAAATAAAAGTGTGATGATCATCATTGTTAGAGCATTATCCCAAGTGAGGAAAGGATGATGGAGACTATGATTCCCCCACAAGTCGGGATGAGACTCCGGACTAAAAATAAAAAATAAAAAAGAGGCCATAAAAAAAGAGAGAGAAAGGCTCAAACAAAAAAATGAGAGAAAAAGAGAGAAGGGACAATGTTACTATCCTTTTACCACGCTTGTGCTTCAAAGTAGCACCGTGATCTTTATGATAGAGAGTCCCCTATGTTGTCACTTTCATATACTAGTGGGAATTTTTCATTATAGAACTTGGCTTGTATATTCCAATGATGGGCTTCCTCAAAATGCCCTAGGTCTTCGTGAGCAAGCGAGTTGGATGCACACCCACTTAGTTCCTTTTGTTGAGCTTTCATACACTTATAGCTCTAGTGCATCCGTTGCTTGGCAATCCCTACTCACTCACATTGATATCTATTGATGGGCATCTCCATAGCCCGTTGATATGCCTAGTTGATGTGAGACTATCTTCTCCTTTTTGTCTCTCCACAACCACCGTTCTATTCCACATATAGTGCTATGTCCATGGCTCACGCTCATGTATTGCATGAAGATTGAAAAAGTTTGAGAACATCAAAAGTATGAAACAATTGCTTGGCTTGTCATCGGGGTTGTGCATGATTAAATACTTTGTGTGGTGAAGATAGAGCATAGCCAGACTATATGATTTTGTAGGGATGAACTTTCTTTGGCCATGTTATTTTGAGAAGACATGATTGCTTAGTTAGTATGCTTGAAGTATTATTATTTTTTATGTCAACATTAAACTTTTATCTTGAATCTTTCGGATCTGAACATTCATACCACAATAAAGAAAATTACATTAAAGAATATGCTAGAAAGCATTCCACATCAAAAATTGTAACATCCCAAATTTCCAATTTGGAATGTTATACAATAGATCATCATTGCATAGCATATTTTATTGCATTTTGGCAAATCCTCGATAAATCCTAAGCAACTCAAGGACCCTCGGAGAGAGTTGGGGATTTTCCCGGTTTTTCGTATTTGATTTTTATCAAATAATAAAACGAGGATCTTTGGTTTTAATTATTTTCTCTCTGAAAAATATTTCATATTAAAATAAATGAGAGGAGAAAATATGACTTCTCCAAAACAATTGAAATATTGGAGGAAAAATATTAAAATCATATATTGGATTCTATTTGCAATTTTAAATGCAATAAAAAATTGCATGTTTTCAAAACTGCATTTTTGTGTCAAAAAAATGTTCACCTTGTTCTAATTATTTTAATTAGACGGGGAAATTTTGTTTTGTCATTTTTGGATTTTTATTTATTTTTCTGCGATTTTTTTAGATTCGGTGGAATATTTAAAAAAAACACCGCGCCCGACCGGGCCGAGGCCCAGCCGAGCCGGCCGGCCCAGCCCCGCCGTCTCCCTCGCGCGCACGGCCGCCGCCGCCGGTGTCCGGCTCGGACACGCCGTCGCCGCCGCCTTGCCCCCTCCTCCAAGGCAGCCCCCCCTCTCTTATATACCCCCCCCCCCGCCGCCGCCCCTCCCTCACCCCGAGCCCCGCCCCAAGCCGCCGCCGCCAGAGCCCGCAGCGCCGCCGCCCGCAGCTCGCCGCCCGCTCGCCGCCGACGCCGCCCCTCGCCGTCCCGAGCCGCCGCCCGAGCCCCGCCACCCCGCCGCCCTCGCCGAGCCCCGCCGGAGCCCCAAGCCGCCCCGCCGGAGTCCGTCCCGACGAGGTACCGAGCCGCCGCCGCCCTTGCCGGTTTTCTAAAAAAAACGTTCGTTTTTTTCTAAACCTTAGATCGGTTTATTTTTTCGGTTTTTTTTATTTAGTGAACGTTCACCGACCCGTTCATTTTAACGAACGTGTTCGTCAGATTTTCGCTGTTAACGAACGTCCGTTCTTTAACCGTTCGTCAGTTTTTCTTTTTCATCGATTTTCCGCGATTTTCCAGATCTCGATTTCAGATCAGATCTTCGTTTTCGTTTAACTTTTCGCTCGTTTATCGGAATCAGGCGATTCAAGCGCCTAGAGTTTCGTCTCAAAATTCTCTTTCCGTTTAACCTACTCAAACAAGTTTTTGCTACTGTAAAATTTGACCTAGATCTATATTAGTAAACGAAGCTTGTTTCTTTCGCCGTTTGACTTTCGTTGCTTCGTTCGATTTGATTCTTTTTGCAAACCGGAGTTCTTAAGCTGAACTTTCTGGTTGGATCTTTTATTCGAGTTTTACCTGTGCATTAGATGAGTACTTATTGTTTGCTTGTTTGTTTGCGATAGAGTACCCGGAGTGCGCCGCTTGTTACTTCGAATCTCTAGGTTTCGCGGATCATCAGCAAGGCAAGTAACACTTTGATCATACTTTTCCATACCCAGTTTTTATTGCATTAGATCAATCCTCAAACATTGCATGATTAGGATCTAATTAAATTGTGGGTATTGGGAAGTAGTTGAGGTAGTACCTATTACCTGTTTTATTATCAAACCCTTGGGAGTTACTTCTACGTTGCTATTATATTGCTATGCTATGCTCGTAGACGTGGATTGGGTTTGAGAGTATTCATGACAGATGTGAGATTGTTAATTAATGGTTTACTTAAGGTGGCAACTAAAACTCACATCTGGGTGGATTGAGGTACCTGGGTATTCCAGGATTGCCTGTTTTTCTTTTGGACCGCCACCCAGGTTCAAAGGGATCATGAGATTATTCATGCTAGAAACTTCCGTGTGCAGCCGCAAGCTATTATGGGCTCTAGCATAGTTGATTAAGTTGTGTGAACTCTTACAGTGGTAGACTAGCAGATGTAGGGGATGTAGGTGGTACGGTCTATCACATCGTAAGGTGCAAACACTTCTGAAAGACTGTGTCTCGGTCATCCGTTTCTCAAACATCATGTAGTGCGAGAACCAAGCGGAGGCGATCGAGTCTTGTGGGAAAAGTGCACAAACCTCTGCAGAGTGTATAAACTAATCATGGTTAGCCGTGTCCCCGGTTATGGACAACTTGAGTATCTAGTACTTGGATTATCATGTGAATCTCATCATGTTACTTTAATTAATATTGTTGGGTTAATGATGATACTTAATTGGGATTGAGATGCTGTCAACCATCTCAATGTTTAACAACCACCATGATAGTTAAATAAAATTTATTCCTTTGCAGTAGGGAAAAATTGGCTTTTCGCAAAACTGTAACCATAGAGCTTTCCACCAGCCATATATGCATGTAGTATAGCATTATTATGTTCATTATTCTCTATGTGTTACATTGCCAGCATATTCCATGTGCTGACCCGTTTTCGGGCTGCAACGTTTCATGTTGCAGACTTTTCAGACGACGAGTAAGGTGCCTTAGGTCGTGGTCTTATACTCAGTGATGCCGTTGGAGTTGATGGACTCACTTATCTTCCAAGCCTTCCGCTGTTATCGTATTAGATGGCCTTAAGCCATATTTACCATACTTATTCTCTTTTGAGATATTCGATGTAATAAGTGTGTGATTGCTACTCTGTTATAAATCCTCCATTTGTACTGTGCGTGTCAGCATTACTGATCCAGGGATGACACTGGTGCACAGCAGCACAGACTATTTGAGGTCTGGTCGCTACAAAGGTGGTATCAGAGCACACGCTGACTGTAGGACACGACCACTAAGCTTAAACCCTAGAACACTTCTCTCTTCTCATTTCTGACCCCTCTCCACTTTCTACTCTTTTAGGAATGGCGGATGCAAGGAGCAAGTTCATGCAACCAGATGAAGACACGCCTTTTGGACGACACTTGAAGGAAGTCACTAAGTACTTGAACATAGGAATACCAAGCATCACCGGAACCTACAACGCCACATTACCTGAAGAGGAGAGCTGGAAGATTCAAGTTCAAGTTCCAGGAAGGACGATTGCGCCAGTCACTGAGCCTATAAAGTTGTCTTTTGAAGCACCAACCTGGAGTTTAGGGAAGAGCATGGCAGCCCACATCGCTATGGGACGCATTGGAGAAGTCTACCACAGGGAGCTTAAGGATACTATTTATCAGATTTGTGGACGCCGAGACGAGCAATGGGAGATGATCAGCACCAAGAAGGATGGATCAATTGCAGCTTTCATCCAGGAGCAAAACCAACACATTCGTCGCCAGGAGAACCAGATGTGCTCAGACAAGATAGATCTGAAGAAGGCGTTGACAAAGATCAAGGAGCTGGAGGAAGAACTCAAGGCTACACGCGAGGATTATTTGGAGGAAATCGTCGCGCTAGTAGGGAAGAATGACGACCTGGAGAAGAAGATTGGAGTATTCATGGGAAATCCAGTGCCAAAAGCAGAAGATGATGAATGCGCTTGCCCGGATAACTACATCATCATCGACGACACCGACTCGGACCCCAGTGAAGATGACTTTGTTGATGAAGCTGGAGCAGATATCATGGAGTCTTCAACTGATCAGAATTTCTAGTAGACCACCATATCAGTAGTAGTTTTCCCCCATTTATATAGTATAGTTCGAGCACTTTTGTAACGCTAGATAGATCGATTGTATGCCTTGTTTGGATTGATTGAGTGATATTGATTGTATTTGTCTCATGAGCATATGGGTAGTGTTTTCCCTCTAGACCTCATTCTATTCTAAACTCTCATCTTTTCTAACCTATCAGATGCCTCCGAGACGCGACACCGGATTTGTTTTCCCACCGGAGATCACTCAGTTGATTCAGCAACAGAATGCCCTGATGCAAGTGTTAGTACAGAACCAAGGCAACAACAACAACAACAACCCACCACCACCACCTGTTGATCACTTAGCCCGTTTCTTGAGGCTAAATCCGCCGGTGTTTTCCAGCAGCACCGAGCCGATTGTTGCAGATGATTGGCTCCGCAAAGTTGGAAGGGAGTTGGCCACTGCAGGATGCACAGATGCGGAAAGAGTGCGTTTTGCCGCACATCAGCTTGATGGACCCGCAGCATCATGGTGGGAGAATTACACAGCCACACACCCTATTGACACTGTCACATGGGACCAGTTTCAGCAAGCTTTCCGTACAGCCCATGTTTCAGCAGGAGCTATGGCTATGAAGAAGCGTGAGTTTCGCAACCTACGCCAAGGAGGACGCACCGTAGGCCAGTATGTGGAGGATTTCAGTAAGTTAGCACGTTATGCACCAGATGACGTTGCTACGGATGCAGCCAAGCAGGAGAAGTTTCTCGAAGGACTGAATGATGAGCTGAGCATGCAGCTAATGGTAGCAACCTTCAACAACTACCAGGAGTTGGTAGATAGAGCACTCATGATTGAAGGGAAGCAGCAGCAGATTGAAAACCGTAAGAGGAAGTATGGACAAGGGAAGTACAATTCTGGAGCTCAGCAGAAGCCACGTTTTGCCCCGAAATCGGGAGGACAGTTTCAGCATACCCATGGAGGAGGTAGTTCGCACAACCATAATGGCTCCAAGAATGGTAATGGGAACGGAGGAAGCAACGGACAGAACCGTACCAACCCTTCAACCCCAGCTAAGAGAGACCCGAGCCAAGTCACTTGCTTTAAGTGCCAGAAGACTGGACATTATGCCAATGAATGTCCTGAAGCCCAGAATGGTAATGGAAATGGAAGCTCTGGGAAGAAGCCGAACCCTTTCAACAAAGGACATGTGAACCACGTGAGCGTGGAAGAGGTTGAAGCACAGCCTGATGCAGTAATAGGTAAGTTTATGGTTAAGTCATTTACTGCACTCGTTCTTTTTGATACTGGTGCATCGCATTCATACATATCAAGGGGATTTGTGGATAAGTATAAACTGCCAACCCAAGCCCTTAGGTCACCCATGTTAGTAACCTCGCCAGGAGCAGAGTATATGGCTAGTTTATGGTGTGATCGGTTACCATTAAGGATTGGTAACTACCTGTTTCCCTCAGACCTAATAATATTGGAATCGCAAGGATTGGATGTGATATTAGGCATGGATTGGTTATCAAAGTATGGAGGGAACATCGATTGTGCCAGTAAGTCGATTATGCTTACCACCCCAGAAGGAAGAAGGATCAAGTATGTATCCCGGCATGTGCCGAAGAGGACTCAAGTGAATTCCTTATCAGGAGTTGTACAGGAGGAAGTGCCAGTGGTGAAGGATTACCCGGATGTATTTCCAGAAGAGTTGCCAGGCATGCCACCGGATAGAGACATTGAGTTTCTGATTGAACTTTTGCCAGGCACAGGGCCAATATCTAAGAGACCGTACAGGATGCCCGCAAAAGATTTGGAGGAAATTAAGAAGCAGATTAAGGAGTTATTGGATAAAGGCTATATTCGCCCAAGTTCGTCACCTTGGGGATCGCCCGTACTTCTAGTGGAGAAGAAAGATGGATCGTTGAGGATGGTTGTTGATTACCGTGGATTGAATGAAGTGACCATCAAAACAAGTACCCACTGCCGATGATCAATGATTTGTTTGACCGCTTACAAGGAGCTAAGGTATTTTCCAAGATCGATCTACGATCAGGATACCATCAGTTAAAGATTCGAGAGCAGGATATACCTAAGACGGCTTTTACCACCAGATATGGGCTATATGAGTATACCGTTATGTCATTTGGTCTGACTAACGCACCTGCCTATTTCATGAACCTGATGAACAAGTGTTTATGGAGTTTTTGGATAAGTTCGTCGTGGTGTTCATTGACGATATTTTAGTCTATTCCAAGAATGAAGAAGAGCATAAGGAGCATTTGCGTTTGGTACTTGAGAAGCTCAGAGAACATCAGTTATACGCCAAGTTCAGCAAATGTGAATTTTGGCTGAAGGAAGTTGGATTCCTCGGACATGTTATATCCGGAGAAGGAATAGCAGTAGACCCCGCCAAAGTTGACACAGTAACAAGTTGGGAATCACCCACGTCAGTTGGAGAGATCCGGAGTTTCCTTGGACTTGCAGGATACTACCGGAGGTTCATCGAGAATTTCTCAAAGATTGCAAAACCCATGACTGAGCTATTGAAGAAGGACACCAAGTTCAATTGGACTGAGGAATGTGAAGCTAGTTTCCAAGAGTTGAAGAAACGATTGGTTACATCACCAGTGTTGATTCTGCCAGATCAACGCAAGGATTATGAAGTTTATTGCGACGCTTCTCGTCGAGGACTTGGAGCAGTGCTTATGCAGGAAGGAAGAGTTGTGTCATATGCTTCACGACAACTTAAACCCCATGAGAAGAATTATGCCACGCATGATTTGGAATTAGCAGCCGTAGTGCATGCATTGAAGACATGGAGACATTTTCTCATCGGAAACCATTGTGAGGTGTACACGGATCACAAGAGTTTGAAGTACATTTTCACGCAGAAGGAGTTAAATCTCAGGCAGAGGAGATGGTTGGAGCTTATTAAGGACTATGATATGAGATTGCATTATCACCCAGGGAAGGCTAACGTAGTAGCAGACGCGTTGAGCCGCAAGAGCCATGTCAACACCCTCATGACAGGAGAGTTACCTCAGGAGTTAGCCGAGGATCTTCGCGAGCTATGTTTGGAGATAGTTCCAAGAGGCTACTTAGCAACATTGGAGATTCAGTCTACCTTGATGGAAAAGATCAGAGAAGCTCAGAAGACAGACAAGGAGATTGACGAGATAAAGGAAAAGATGAGCAAAGGAAAAGCCAAGGGATTTCGTGAGGATGAGCACGATACCTTATGGTTTGAGGACCGCGTTTATGTGCCCAATGATCCGGAGATCAGGAAGTTGATTTTGCAAGAGGCCCATGATTCACCGTATTCGATTCACCCAGGAAATACCAAGATGTATTTGGATTTGAAGGACACTTTCTGGTGGACCGGAATGAAGAAGGATATTGCGGAGTATGTAGCAGTTTGTGATGTATGTCAGAGAGTGAAGGCAGAACATCAGAAGCCAGCAGGATTGCTACAACCATTGCCGATACCCGAATGGAAGTGGGATAAAATAGGCATGGATTTTATCACGGGATTGCCCAGGACTCGTTCAGGCTATGACTCAATATGGGTTGTAGTCGACCGTTTGACGAAAGTAGCTCATTTCATTCCAGTGAAGACCACTTACACCAGTGCTAAGTTGGCAAAGATATACACGACCAGGATCGTATGTTTGCATGGAGTTCCGAGGACCATTGTATCAGATAGAGGAACCCAGTTTACCTCGAAGTTTTGGAAGCAGTTACATGAAACTTTGGGAACCAGGCTAGAATTCAGTACAGCCTTTCACCCACAGACAGATGGACAGACCGAGAGAGTCAATCAGATTTTGGAAGACATGTTGAGAGCTTGTGCGCTAGATTATGGATCTAGTTGGGACGACAATTTGCCATATGCAGAGTTCTCTTACAACAACAGTTATCAAACCAGTTTGAAGATGGCCCCTTTCGAAGCTTTGTACGGAAGGAGGTGTAGAACACCATTGTTATGGGACGAAGTTGGAGACCGTCAGTTGTTTGGACCAGATTTGATTAAGGAGTCTGGACAGAAAGTGAGGTTGATTCGCGATAGGCTCAAGGTAGCCCAGTCCAGGCAGAAGAGTTATGCGGATTCTAAACGTAAGGAGACAGTTCACGAAGTCGGAGACAGAGTTTATCTTCGAGTATCACCACTTCGAGGAGTGAAGCGCTTTGGAGTTAAGGGAAAGTTAGCGCCTCGTTTTATCGGACCATACAGAGTTTTGGAACGTATGGGAGAAGTTGCATACAAACTGGAATTGCCCGAAGGATTGTCAGGAGTTCATGACGTATTTCACGTTTCCCAGTTGAAGAAGTGCCACGCAGAGATGGCTGAGATACCACTGAGAGATACAGTGCCACTGGAAGCGATTCAGCTGGAAAGTGATTTGACCTATGAGGAGAAACCAGTTAAGATTCTTGAGTATGCCAGCCGAGTCACCCGCAGTAAGGTTATCAAGTTTTGCAAAGTCCAGTGGAGTCACCATACGGAAGATGAAGCCACCTGGGAGCGAGAGGAAGATCTACGGAAGGACCACTCTCACCTATTTTCTAGCCAACCCGAATCTCGAGGGCGAGATTCATCTTAAGGGGGGTAGGTTTGTAACATCCCAAATTTCCAATTTGGAATGTTATACAATAGATCATCATTGCATAGCATATTTTATTGCATTTTGGCAAATCCTCGATAAATCCTAAGCAACTCAAGGACCCTCGGAGAGAGTTGGGGATTTTCCCGATTTTTCATATTTGATTTTTATCAAATAATAAAACGAGGATTTTGGTTTTAATTATTTTCTCTCCAAAAAATATTTCATATTAAAATAAATGAGAGGAGAAAATATCACTTCTCCAAAACAATTGAAATATTGGAGGAAAAATATTAAAATCATATATTGGATTTTATTCGGATTTTATTTGCAATTTTAAATGCAATAAAAAATTACACGTTTTCAAAACTGCATTTTTGTGTCAAAAAATGTTCACCTTGTTCTAATTATTTTAATTAGACGGGGAAAATTTGTTTTGTCATTTTTGGATTTTTATTTATTTTTCTGTGATTTTTTTTAGATTCGGCGGAATATTTAAAAAAAAACACCGCGCCCGACCGGGCCGAGGCCCAGCCGAGCCGGCCGGCCCAGCCCCGCCGTCTCCCTCGCGCGCACAGCCGCCGCCGCCGGTGTCCGGCTCGGACACGCCGCCGCCGCCGCCTTGCCCCCTCCTCCAAGGCAGCCCCCCCTCTCTAATATACCCCCCCGCCGCCGCCCCTCCCTCACCCCGAGCCCCGTCCCAAGCCGCTGCCGCCGGAGCCCGCAGTGCCGCCGCCCGCAGCTCGCCGCCCCGAGCCGCCGCCCGAGCCCCGCCACCCCGCCGCCCTCGCCGAGCCCCGCCGGAGTCCGTCCCGACGAGGTACTGAGCCGCCGCCGCCCTTGCCGGTTTTCTAAAAAAACGTTCGTTTTTTTTTCTAAACCCTAGATCGGTTTATTTTTTCGGTATTTTTTCTTTAGTGAACGTTCACCGACCCGTTCGTTTTAACGAACGTGTTCGTCGGATTTTCGCTGTTAACGAACGTCCGTTCGTTTAACTGTTCGTCAGTTTTCTTTTTCATCGATTTTCCGCGATTATTCCAGATCTCGATTTCTGATCAGATCTTCGTTTTCGTTTAACTTTTCGCTCGTTTATCGGAATCAGGCGATTCAAGCGCCTAGAGTTTCGTCTCGAAATTCTCTTTCCGTTTAACCTACTCAAACAAGTTTTTGCTACTGTAAAATTTGACCTAGATCCAGATTAGTAAACGAAGCTTGTTTCTTTCGCCGTTTGACTTTCGTTGCTTCGTTCGATTTGATTCTTTTTGCAAACCGGAGTTCTTAAGTTGAACTTTCTGGTTGGATCTTTTATTCGAGTTTTACCTGTGCATTAGATGAGTACTTATTGTTTGCTTGTTTGTTTGCGATAGAGTACCCGGAGTGCGCCGCTTGTTACTTCGAATCTCTAGGTTTCGCGGATCATCAGCAAGGCAAGTAACACTTTGATCATACTTTTCCATACCCAGTTTTTATTGCATTAGATCAATCCTCAAACATTGCATGATTAGGATCTAATTAAATTGTGGGTATTGGGAAGTAGTTGAGGTAGTACCTATTACCTGTTTTATTATCAAACCCTTGGGAGTTACTTCTACGTTTGCTATTATATTGCTATGCTATGCTCGTAGACGTGGATTGGGTTTGAGAGTATTCATGACAGATGTGAGATTGTTAATTAATGGTTTACTTAAGGTGGCAACTAAAACTCACATCTGGGTGGATTGAGGTACCTGGGTATTCCAGGATTGCCTGTTTTTCTTTTGGACCGCCACCCAGGTTCAAAGGGATCATGAGATTATTCATGCTAGAAACTTCCGTGTGCAGCCGCAAGCTATTATGGGCTCTAGCATAGTTGATTAAGTTGTGTGAACTCTTACAGTGGTAGACTAGCAGATGTAGGGGATGTAGGTGGTACGGTCTATCACATCGTAAGGTGCAAACACTTCTGAAAGACTGTGTCTCGGTCATCCGTTTCTCAAACATCATGTAGTGCGAGAACCAAGCGGAGGCGATCGAGTCTTGTGGGAAAAGTGCACAAACCTCTGCAGAGTGTATAAACTAATCATGGTTAGCCGTGTCCCCGGTTATGGACAACTTGAGTATCTAGTACTTGGATTATCATGTGAATCTCATCATGTTACTTTAATTAATTTGTTGGGTTAATGATGATACTTAATTGGGATTGAGATGCTGTCAACCATCTCAATGTTTAACAACCACCATGATAGTTAAATAAAATTTATTCCTTTGCAGTAGGGAAAAATTGGCTTTTCGCAAAAACTGTAACCATAGAGCTTTCCACCAGCCATATATGCATGTAGTATAGCATTATTATGTTCATTATTCTCTATGTGTTACATTGCCAGCATATTCCATGTGCTGACCCGTTTTCGGGCTGCAACGTTTCATGTTGCAGACTTTTCACACGATGAGTAAGGTGCCTTAGGTCGTGGTCTTATACTCAGTGATGCCGTTGGAGTTGATGGACTCACTTATCTTCCAAGCCTTCCGCTGTTATCGTATTTAGATGGCCTTAAGCCATATTTATCATACTTATTCTCTTTTGAGATATTCGATGTAATAAGTGTGTGATTGCTACTCTGTTATAAATCCTCCATTTGTACTGTGCGTGTCAGCATTACTGATCCAGGGATGACACTGGTGCACAGCGGCACAGACTATTTGAGGTCTGGTCGCTACAAAGGTGGTATCAGAGCACACGCTGACTGTAGGACACGACCACTAAGCTTAAACCCTAGAACACTTCTCTCTTCTCATTTCTGACCCCTCTCCACCTTCTACTCTTTTAGGAATGGCGGATGCAAGGAGCAAGTTCATGCAACCAGATGAAGACACGCCTTTTGGACGACACTTGAAGGAAGTCACTAAGTACTTGAACATAGGAATACCAAGCATCACCGGAACCTACAACGCCACATTACCTGAAGAGGAGAGCTGGCAGATTCAAGTTCAAGTTCCAGGAAGGACGATTGCGCCAGTCACTGAGCCTATAAAATTGTCTTTTGAAGCACCAACCTGGAGTTTAGGGAAGAGCATGGCAGCCCACATCGCTATGGGACGCATTGGAGAAGTCTACCACAGGGAGCTTAAGGATACTATCTATCAGATTTGTGGACGCCGAGACGAGCAATGGGAGATGATCAGCACCAAGAAGGATGGATCAATTGCAGCTTTCATCCAGGAGCAAAACCAACACATCCGTCGCCAGGAGAACCAGATGTGCTCAGACAAGATAGATCTGAAGAAGGCGTTGACAAAGATCAAGGAGCTGGAAGAAGAACTCAAGGCTACACGCGAGGATTATTTGGAGGAAATCGTCGCGCTAGTAGGGAAGAATGGCGACCTGGACAAGAAGATTGGAGTATTCATGGGAAATCCAGTGCCAAAAGCAGAAGATGATGAATGCACTTGTCCGGATAACTACATCATCATCGACGACACCGACTCGGACCCCAGTGAAGATGACTTTGTTGATGAAGCTGGAGCAGATATCATGGAGTCTTCAACTGATCAGAATTTCTAGTAGACCACCATATCAGTAGTAGTTTTCCCCCATTTATATAGTATAGTTCGAGCACTTTTGTAACGCTAGATAGATCGATTGTATGCCTTGTTTGGATTGATTGAGTGATATTGATTGTATTTGTCTCATGAGCATATGGGTAGTGTTTTCCCTCTAGACCTCATTCTATTCTAAACTCTCATCTTTTCCAACCTATCAGATGCCTCTGAGACGCGACACCGGATTTGTTTTCCCACCGGAGATCACTCAGTTGATTCAGCAACAGAATGCCCTGATGCAAGTGTTAGTACAGAACCAAGGCAACAACAACAACAACCCACCACCACCACCTGTTGATCATTTAGCCCGTTTCTTGAGGCTGAATCCGCCGGTGTTTTCCAGCAGCACCGAGCCGATTGTTGCAGATGATTGGCTCCGCAAAGTTGGAAGGGAGTTGGCCACTGCAGGATGCACAGATGCGGAAAGAGTGCGTTTTGCCGCACATCAGCTTGATGGACCCGCAGCATCATGGTGGGAGAATTACACAGCCACACACCCTATTGACACTGTCACATGGGACCAGTTTCAGCAAGCTTTCCGTACCGCCCATGTTTCAGCAGGAGCTATGGCTATGAAGAAGCGTGAGTTTTGCAACCTACGCCAAGGAGGACGCACCGTAGGCCAGTATGTGGAGGATTTCAGTAAGTTAGCACGTTATGCACCTGATGACATTGCTACGGATGCGGCCAAGCAGGAGAAGTTTCTCGAAGGACTGAATGATGAGCTGAGCATGCAGCTAATGGTGGCAACCTTCAACAACTACCAGGAGTTGGTAGATAGAGCACTCATGATTGAAGGGAAGCAGCAGCAGATTTTCGCTGTTAACGAACATCCTTTCTTTAACCGTTCGTCAGTTTTTTTTTTTCATTGATTTTCCGCGATTTTCCAGATCTCGATTTCAGATCAGATCTTCGTTTTCGTTTAACTTTTCGCTCGTTTATCGGAATCAGGCGATTCAAGCGCCTAGAGTTTCGTCTCGAAATTCTCTTTCCGTTTAACCTACTCAAACAAGTTTTTGCTACTGTAAAATTTGACCTAGATCCAGATTAGTAAACGAAGCTTGTTTCTTTCGCCGTTTGACTTTCGTTGCTTCGTTCGATTTGATTCTTTTTGCAAACCGGAGTTCTTAAGCTGAACTTTCTGGTTGGATATTTTATTCGAGTTTTACCTGTGCATTAGATGAGTACTTATTGTTTGCTTGTTTATTTGCGATAGAGTACCCGGAGTGCGCCGCTTGTTACTTCGAATCTCTAGGTTTCGCGGATCATCAGCAAGGCAAGTAACACTTTGATCATACTTTTCCATACCCAGTTTTTATTGCATTAGATCAATCCTCAAACATTGCATGATTAGGATCTAATTAAATTGTGGGTATTGGGAAGTAGTTGAGGTAGTACCTATTACCTGTTGTATTATCAAACCCTTGGGAGTTACTTCTACGTTGCTATATTATATTGCTATGCTATGCTTGTAGACATGGATTGGGTTCGAGTGTATTCATGACAGATGTGAGATTGTTAATTAATGGTTTACTTAAGGTGGCAACTAAAACTCACATCTGGGTGGATTGAGGTACCTGGGTATTCCAGGATTGCCTGTTTTTCTTTTCGACCACCACCCAGGTTCAAAGGGATCATGAGATTATTCATGCTAGAAACTTCCGTGTGCAGCCGCAAGCTATTATGGGCTCTAGCATAGTTGATTAAGTTGTGTGAACTCTTACAGTGGTAGACTAGCAGATGTAGGGGATGTAGGTGGTACGGTCTATCACATCGTAAGGTGCAAACACTTCTGAAAGACTGTGTCTCGGTCATCCGTTTCTCAAACATCATGTAGTGCGAGAACCAAGCGGAGGCGATCGAGTCTTGTGGGAAAAGTGCACAAACCTCTGCAGAGTGTATAAACTAAT
The DNA here is from genome assembly GCF_018294505.1 of Triticum aestivum. Classification (NCBI taxonomy): domain Eukaryota; kingdom Viridiplantae; phylum Streptophyta; class Magnoliopsida; order Poales; family Poaceae; genus Triticum; species Triticum aestivum. The sequence continues at coordinate 286,872,619 of NC_057808.1, read as the reverse complement.
CATGGTTAGCCGTGTCCCCGGTTATGGACAACTTGAGTATCTAGTACTTGGATTATCATGTGAATCTCATCATGTTACTTTAATTAATATTGTTGGGTTAATGATGATACTTAATTGGGATTGAGATGCTGTCAACCATCTCAATGTTTAACAACCACCATGATAGTTAAATAAAATTTATTCCTTTATAGTAGGGAAAAATTGGCTTTTCGCAAAACTGTAACCATAGAGCTTTCCACCAGCCATATATGCATGTAGTATAGCATTATTATGTTCATTATTCTCTATGTGTTACTTTGCCAGCATATTCCATGTGCTGACCCGTTTTCGGGCTGCAACGTTTCATGTTGTAGACTTTTCAGACGACGAGTAAGGTGCCTTAGGTCGTGGTCTTATACTCAGTGATGCCGTTGGAGTTGATGGACTCACTTATCTTCCAAGCCTTCCGCTGTTATCGTATTTAGATGGCCTTAAGCCATATTTATCATACTTATTCTCTTTTGAGATATTCGATGTAATAAGTGTGTGATTGCTACTCTGTTATAATCCTTCATTTGTACTGTGCGTGTCAGCATTACTGATCCAGGGATGACACTGGTGCACAGCAGCACAGACTATTTGAGGTCTGGTCGCTACAAGTGCGTCCACCGGCGAGGGAGGGGATGGCTTTTATAGCGGCCGGGGGCGGCAAACATGTGTACGCGTGGCGGGAGAGGGCGCATCGCCGTACTGCGCCGCCCGTGAGGAATCAATGGGAAGGCTGACTGGAGGCAGCCTTGGCATTGATTCCTCGCGGGAAACCGAGACGATGAGGACGCGCGGGCTCGCTGACTAAGCGGGCGGGCTCGCTGACTCGGCGGGCCCGCCATTCTTTCGCTCCAAAAGCGGTTCCCCCGGCGCCCCCGGGCGCCCCCTAGCGAGCCGGGTTCAACCTGGGTTCGCCGGCGCCAGTTTCGGCCCTAACCGGCGAAAATTGGGCTCCTGTGAGCGCGACTGGGCCGTTTTTTCAGCGCCGGCGCTAAAAAAGGCATGGGGGGTCTGTTGGGGGCACGGCTGGAGATGCTCTAAAAATATGGACGTTGATTTAAAGAGATGTAGACATGTAGTACACTGCAAATTGTTAGGATTAATTATGGCCAACATTTCTTGATTATGCATACCGAAATTTGATTTACTGAAAAAGCTAGTATTTGAGTATTTTTCCATATTATCGTGATATGCAAAAAAATGTATCAATCCATGCTTTGAGCTTGAAACTGTGAACTATTTCAATACTAATAAAAATGGTTCGTATTTGCCAAGTTTTTCACATGTTAAAAACCTACAAAAATATTGTTGGATGTTATGATATAAATATGAATTTCTAAAATTACTTGAAAAAAATGGAAAGTGTAGCGGGCGATCTGTGTTTCAAATGGTTCATATTTGCCGAATTTTGACATGCTAAAATCCACTAAATTGTATTGCAATGATGAGACATAAATATGAATTTTGAAAGTTAATAGGAAATATAAAATCAAACGAAACGTGTAGTGGATGGTTAATGTTTAAAATGGGTGCAAGCAATGTTTATTTGAGTTAAATGGTAATAAAAATGTATTATCGTGTGCAGACTATAGTTGAAGAACCGAAATTAAAATGCAATTGTGGGGAAAATGTCCACATGGTGTGTAGGTCCGGGTTATTAAGTTGGATGGCCCATGCCATCAATAATATGTTTGACGGAATATGGAACCGTATACAATCAATAATTCCCCCGCAAAAAGGTACACAATTAATAATTGAAATATAACAACAAAAATCCATCAACACTAGGAGTGAACACACGCCTTGTTGCATCGCTCTTCTTTTGGGGATTTTGCATTTATTGTTGGCCGACACTTGATCTTTGCTGGGAAGACACAATTTTGTGGTTTGTATCTTTTTTCCTTCTTTTTGAAAATTTGATGAGAGCATGACCGTTAGGAGCGCTATAGGGCCTACCTTTTCTGTTTATTGTTGGCTGACAATTGATCTTTTTTGGATTTTCTTCGGGTGCCTTAGTCGTGTCGAGCTAGGAGCATTTCACTTGGTATCATTGGTCTTTTCTCCGTGAAATTTGATGAAGAGAGTAGTGTTAGGAGTGTTATTTGGGCTATAGATATACGAAACTAACATGTCAAATATTTGATTGCAACATATCCCGGTATGCGCAGGCCATGAAAGAAACCATGTACCAAGGGCCGGTGAAACTCATGCCACACGCTAGTAGTGAAATGGGTCGAAGGCAAAAAAACATAGGCGGCGAAGTGGAGCCATCAGCCTTCCAAGCACAGAACAAGGGCAACACTGATAGATTTGTAAGAAAAGAATAACAGAATCTTGTCTGGTTGACGTTCGCTGGAAGAGAGTGGCATTTCGAACGTTTTTGCTTGACGAAATTGCCACCCCACACACAACTAAAACTGTATCAAAACGTTCAAAAATGGCACCCCTCCTGATAAACGTTCGCCATCTAACGAGGTCCAAGAATAATGAAACATAGGATGACAAAACGGACCCACCAACCTTTGCAACCAGGGAGCAAGGCATCACTTCCCTTTTAGGGAGCTTAATCTTTAAACATACCTCAATTTTGCACTTTCCACCTTGAGAGTAGATAATTGGCTAAGTAACAATTGAAGTACATTGATCCAACTTCACCTCTTCGCAATGGTACCGCAACGATTAATTGCAAACATGCATTGAAATTCGCGCATTTTCGCAACCGTGTGTCCATCGGGTTTTTTTTTCGTTTGAAATACACATTCGAGGTCAAGATCAAAATACGTGTGTACCAGAACATGTTAGCTAGAGTATTGCAAAAAGGCACACTCGATTGACTAATAAACCTAGCATCACCATTGTCCTCCATTTTCGATGTGGCTTCAACTACCGAACAACCACAACGGATCTTGTCTTGCAATAGTCCTGTGCATTCCTCTGTACTCAGCAGTGCGGAACATATACGCTGGTAGTAAAATTGTTGCAACAAATCCAACTACTCCACGCACACACGCACCGACATGTCCAATAACTACCACTGTTGCACCTGTTGCTGTTGCCTCTTTCCCCTGGCTATAGCTTGCACCACTCCCAGTGGAAGTTGTTGTGGTGAAATAGAAGAAAAGGGCTAACGAGAGAACCAGACAAGAGACGAGCTAAAGAAAGGAAAAGAAAAGGCTTCCACTGGACTTATTGGGCACTGCGCCACTCTGACCGGCTGCCTCACAGACTGTGCCGAACTTGAATGGCGGCCATGCTCCACAGCCCACTCTGCTCCACCTCCACTAGACTGCTACTCCTGCTAACAGCATCGTTAATAATACAGCCAACCGCCGCCTATACGCATGTCATCTATATATATCACTTGTACTCCTAGGGCATCTACAATGCTAGAGCTTACATAGACGCTTATAGACAAAATAATAAATAAATAAAAATCTGAAACACACTTAAGCGCCTCATCCCTCAACGCTAGACGCTAATTAACTAAACAACGTGGACGCTAAGTACTGGAAGGAAAATGACCAAGCGCCGGGTGCATGGTTTGGCGTCGATGCCAGGGTTGACACCAGGATTACACCCGGCAACCGCTAATCTGCCAGGATTACGAACCTGGCGCCTGGCCTAAGCGCCCAGCAATGGAGATGCCCTTACAGTCACTCATACAACGAAGTTGGTCATCACTCATACAATAAAATTGCCTATAAAATTAATACTTTTTCTCATCTTCTCTTTATTTTTTTTCACATTCGTATAGGCTCTTAGGGCATCTCCAACGGTAAATTTCCTTCCGCATCCGCCCACGGACAGAGAGTCAGTCCACGAACACGGATGCGGAAGGACGCCATCCAACACTAGCCACATATATTTCAACCCACATTTTAACAAACCAGACGAAATTCATGTAAACTGGTCGATATTCATCAAAATTTGGATAGAAAATAGCACAGATCATCCATGCATACCATGCAAATTAAGTCTAGTGCAACAAGGCTTCAAATTCGACTAGATCTTGGATGTCCAACAAGTTTTTCATAAACGGATCATGTCGTCCCGCACATACTCCCACTTCAACTTCATCCAACACTGTGTGCACGTAAATGTCCATCCCTCTATCCTGTGGTACACCACGACAGCGTGTCTGGGCTACATATAACGTGTAAACCAACATTGAGCGAATGAGTCAATCAACAAGTTGAGCAGGCGGAAGAAAAACTTACGATCTCGTCCTTTGCCACGTGTAGTGGCCACCTTGCCTCGAGTTAACGAACCACGTCGCGAAACTTGGATGACGCTGATCTGGATAGCGTGTCAGCGATACGACAACGACGTCATGTTGCGTGGGTGAATGGTGTACATGTCATAGGGCGCAATGTGCTTTCGTGCGTGAAACTTTTCATGCACTTGCTCCCATAAGGGCTCCCCTCCTGCCTACGAAACCCGCTGATACGGCCAGCCACGCATCGCACAAGAACTCATCCTCCATGGTCGAGTAGCTGGTCATCCTGCGTACTCTACAAAACGACATAGCATTTGCCATTTGAAAATAAGCTCAATGGCATTTGACCGAACATCTGCCGGTTGTGGTATATGCCATGGAGGTCGTCCACAAGGGCGGAGTGTACCTGGGTACAAACGGCTATAGGGTGGAAAGCTCCGTCGTAACGGCGTGAGGGCGCGTCGGTGCTCGTTGCGGACGTCCGGCAATGCCAGTGTGGCAGCCGGAGACGTACAGGAGCGCGCGGCAGAGGTGGAGGGTGCGGATGCAAAGCAAGGGGGAGAAGGGCGGGGTGGAAGAAAATGGGACCGGGAGGGGGGGATTGGGTGGGCCGGGGGTGTCAGAGTCCTACGTTTCGGGTGTCCGAACTCCCGCAACCCCCCCCCCCCCCCCCCCACTTTGTCTCCAACTAGTACATCACCTTATTGTACTTGCTCTAAGACCGGGGTAGATATCCTATGCTCCAACACATTAGGTGCTTCCATGCTACTACCATCTTTTTTACAGAAATTTAATGTTTTAAAAAATTGAAAAAAAATGAGAGTGTTCAGAAGAGATGTGTTCACAATATGTAAAAAGTTCAAGTCAAAATTCAAAACCCACAATGAGAAATAAAAAGAAAAAAAATCAGCATCAACAGTGTCACGGAAAAACAAAAGTCAAAACGATAGTACTATTTACATTCAGATTTGTCTTTTTCTTTCATGATGTGTATTTTGGATTTTTATTTGAACTTTTTGCAAAGTGTAAACCTATGTCTTGTGAACACTCAAAATTTGTTTCAGAATTCTTGAAACGTTAAAATGTGTTTCTTAGAAAATGGTAGCACAGTAGCACCTGATACTTTCCAGCAAGATTAAGGAGTTGTCACGTTATTTATAGTCAATTTACTATGACGACTCTGCTAGAGTTGATTCTGGGGAGGTGATGATTATAGACATGTCCAAGTTCAGGTCTGAACTTACATTCATTTGGGAGGTATGAATACGAGTTCCTTAATGTATAATGATAATGTCGTGGTGAAATATTTGTTGATGAGTTTGTTTCTTCGGTAGCTCAAATTGAATATAAAGTTGGATTTTAAATTTCACATGTTTATGAAACATCACTGTAGTTAGATATTGTATTTCCATTAAAAAAGAAAAATAAACATGGTTTCCATGGTGTTCTCATTTTTACTTGGTTTCCACGTGATAATTTCTCATCTAAGAAAACATGTCACTTTATTTCTTCTTCCACATAATGTACTAAGTTGTTATTTGAGACTATTATATCTATTTTTTTAAACACGGTATAGACGCGCAGTCACCCTCTATGAATGCACACAGACATAGTATAGATGTAGGTACTTCCATGCACATGCATAGTCATCTCTCTGAATGCACGCATGCATAATCCATCTCTACACCTTCGAGAGACTAAGGCCCTGTTTGGTTCGGCTGTGGATTTCTAAAAGTAGCTGTGAAAAATCTGCTGTGGAAAATCTGATATGAAAAAGATGTAGGTCATTTGGCAAACTAGCTGATACAGCTTTTTCAGATTTTGGCCCGCAGCGGAATTAGATTTTGGAAAAGCACTTCCTGGGCTGCTTCCGCTTTTGGTTCAGATTTTGGCAGCGGATTTCAGGAATCGGATTCTGCTGGGTTCGCCCTTTGGTTCAGATTCTGCTGCGCGACAACGGAATCCGTCGATAAAAGCTGAACCAAACAGGGCCTAAGCCGGTAGATCTTGAGATCGAAGAAGTTGTCGCAGATGCTTCGTAGTTGACGGTCATTCCACACCGCCAAAGGGTAAAAGGAGTTTTTTCTTCTTCAATTACAATCCTTTATTTAAGTTTCCTCCAAAATTCAAGCCTTTTGCTCCAAAATTGAAGCCTTTTGCTCCAAAATTGCCAGGGCTGCCAGGGTGAACCTCTGATAATCCAAGCTAGGCTAGTTTTCAAGAAAACCGATGATCCAAAGTCAGTACGCTACGCATGCGTTTTAAACTGTCCTTTCCGTGCCCAAGGAAAAAGGCAGACGCAGAGGTGGGACCACAGCGAGCAGCAGCTCAGCAAGCAAGGACGGTTTGCATAAAGGCGTTCAGATGATTTAGAATTCGGAACACACCCACCGCTAAAGCACTCTTCTTTTTTCATAAAGACCCTCGAGAGTAATCTGGACGCCGACGGATAAGGAGCAACGTGTCGGAGGCCATTCCTTTGTTTTCCAAGGGCTTAAAATCCAAACGGGGAAATGACAAGGGCCACACTGCAATTGTCAACTCTGCTCACTCACTAGGAGCTAGGAGACGGAGAGAGAGGGTATGACCATGATGACCCCATGACGGCATGACCTTTGGCCCCTTCGGTCCATGGAGTACAAGAACCACAAGGCAGCCAAAGCAGGGGCGTTTACACCACCACCTAGGACTAGGACAGCAAGAAACAGGGCAGGGCAGGGCCTATGGCGCTGTAGCTCAGGGGGGCAGCGAGCAATGGCGGGGGGATGCGGCGGCGAAGGCACTCTGGCCAGGTGGCGGCGGGCGGCGGCCAAGCGGATCGGCCTCTCCTGCGCCTCCTTCTTCTCCTCCCATGCCGCCTCTCCCTCCCCGCCGCCTCCCAAGACCGTAATACTCTCTCCCTCTCCCTCTCTTTTTCGACATTTCATCAGAGAAACTCTTTTTCTTCTTCCTCTGGGCTGGGGATAGATAAGTTTTGGTTTCTAGCCATCTCATCGGTTTGTGAGTTATGACCTGGTTTGGGGTGCTTTTTCGGTCTCTCTCTCTCTCTCTCTCTCTCTCTCTCTCTCTCTCTCTCTCTCTCTCTCTCACGTCAGTAAGCAGGCGGTTTCATGTTCCTTTCTTAATCTTGGTTCTGAAAACGATTTTTGGTGTCCTCCGTTCTTTCTCAAATCTCAACGGGAGGAGAGGATTGTTGCAAATGCCTCCCTTCCTAGCTGGTTTCGGTGATCTTCTCCTAGAGAATCTCTGACGAAGCTCGGTAAATTCCCAAGTTTTAACCAAGTCGAATCAACAGGAGCACGCCTGTTGCATTTTCTTCTCCTCCTATTCCAACAGTACCGCGTGCCCAGCCATGTGTTCTAGGTACTGCCCATTCATTTATGGAAATGATTGTTCTAGCCCTCTCCCATTCCATCTTCGTACTACTAGCACCTTGGGAAAAATTTGCGCATCCGACGTACCGTTCCTGTGGTCCATTTACACCCCCACCAAAAATAGATCTAGACGTCCCACTGAAATTTTGTAACTACGAAAAAAGTTGTATCTGAATTTGTTCTGTATCGAACGGCCATTTTGTTTTCCAGTTCTCTGAATCTTTGGTCCGTTGATGGTTTGCTGCAACCCGCACTGCACAAGACACGAAGACCATATTTTGTCTTCGCTGTTTTTTAATTCATTTTACCCATGTTTCTCTCTTCTTCCAACATGTTCTTTTTTCTGTGTGTGTGTGTGTGTGTGTGTGTGTTTTCTTGGAACTGAGCAATTGTCTTTAGCTATTATCCACTTTCTGGTGTATCTTTACACCAAACTGAAAATAAATAATGTTTCTCCAGTAACTTGACTGTTTGCGGTGCTAATGTTTCAGCATTGTACTTGTGTTTAGATACGATGTACTACATGGGTTGTTGGTGGCTATGCGTGTGTGTACAGTTTCTCTTTGAACCAACATTTTCTTCTATATCTGTCTGGATCTTAAATATTATTGATAGGTACATAGAAATTGAGGTGTAAAATACAGTATACAGAGTGGCTAACCTTTCCCCTCTTTATCTTTGCTCCAACAGTCAACAGTTTTGCTAAATACAGTAGAAATTTGTTATTTGCTATCAAGAATTGAGGCTTGTAATGCATATGCAGATCTCATGTTCAGCAGTGAATGCGCCCGCAGACAGCAGTGATGGAGAACAGGAAAAGCTGGAGGAGCCGACCAGCACTAGAATGGCTGACAAGGTACCACCAGCTCTATGCCCACTTACTACTACATCTTTCCTTTTCCTTTCTTTATTTTCTTGTTCCATTTGGACCACCGGCCCTCTTCTTAATTTCGGTAATGCAGCTTTTCTATTTTTATAGATATGTAGGAGCTGTCTGTTTTCTCTACTAAAGCATAGGTAGTTGTTTTTAGATGCATCCACCAATTTACCTGTGAAGAGATCAGGGACATGCTTACCTACTGTATCAGGTTGCAACAAACTGAGATAGCAAGAGACAAGTTAAAAGGAGAACTTAGGGTAGGAGATGGGATTGCGAACGGAAATCTTGACCTTGTGGGTTTCACTTCACTTAGTCCACCACAATAAGTTCTCACTTTCCTCCGGTAGAAAATCGTGATGTTAGGTGCGCAAGGGGTGGAATATCACCGAGATAAGCTATTTTCTCCTTTTGAAATGGAAAAATTCGAATGACGATCATTTTGACGATTTAGATTCTGGCGAACCGACTTATATCTGCCATTGATTCACGATGATCTAGACTTCTGAGGTTAGCTGTTGCGATCTCTACAGCCTTATGTCTTGCTTTGGAAAAAATTGACACTGTTTCAACTAAATAAAAAGTGCGATTGTAATTCCTTTAGTGCACATGGATGGGTCGCATGGTCCACAATATAATATCTATTGATAGACTTTTTGTTTTTGCGGTTCTACTGATAGACTATGTTAGTGTCCCTAACCTTTCTTTGGATGTGTTGGAGCCTTGGTACTTTTTTGTGGCTATCGATGAACAATCATATCGTCTCCCAGATGGCATGATACTTGTCTCCCTGATGGGCTAATGGTGCATAACAGTGCAAACAATAGCCTATGAATATCTATTATTGATACCTATGGTGAATTGACAATCAACAGAGCATATGTCGTTACTGTGCACATTTCTCAAAGACTAATGAATAATGCACTGTTTGAATAACAGAGACTATTGGTAAAGTTGTGACCATGCATATTACACATGTTGCCATCCAGGTTATTATACCATGATCTTGGTGTCTATCATGTCAAGATCCAATTGACCTTGGTGCTATATGGCGCTAGTGCTTATCCCTAACATCACTATGTTAACAACAATCAAGCTCTGCCAATATGATGTTCTAATTTTGCAAATTTCAACATTAACCACCAATAAATGGAATTTTCCTTCTGAACTGTCAGGGTCAACATAATAGCCCAATGTTTCTTAGCTGGCTTAAAGTCAGGGCCTGAATGGCGTTGCACAGCTCCCTGTGAGGCTTGAGCCTGAGCCCTCATCCCACCCCCTGGGATGCACTGTGGGTGATATCTCCTCTAGTTGGTATTCTGTAAGTAGTAGTTGAGTTGGTATCTAACAAGCACGGTCGATACTTAACACTGTTCTTCAGTACAAGCCTCGAAATGAATAGATTTTTCTCTCTCGAATTGTTTTGCGCAACTTTGTTGCAATCTCAACAGGCTGCAGGAACTTGGGAACCTTGATAACATTTAGCAGGATAGCTTGGAGGAACTTGTGTTTGAGCTAATTGTAACCAATATAGAGGCGACGACAATTGATAAGCCAAATAAATGTATATTTTTGCGAATAAGCCAAATAAATATATTACATGCCTAATCACCCTATGTACTGAGGCAGTGTTCTAAAGCAGGAACACTCAGGTTGCTTCATGTATATCAAAAATTGTTTTGGGCTTTTGGTTGGTTGAAACATTCGCTGGGCACATAATGCAGAATTCTTCATTTCATATTTTGGTTATCTAAACATATTCCAGCTTGCAACCTATGAACGGTTGCCAATTTGCCATGTATCAGACATACTATCTGATAGGGTGTTAATCAGGTCATGTTTGGATTTACGAAAATGGTATTTCCTCCATGTGTATGTCAATTGAAGCATCAAATGAAGCAGATATTATTTTCTGATCTTGCAAAATCCTTCTTTTAGCATATGCTCGACTTGTTCTAGAATGAATAGTTTACAGTGTTTTGTTTCCCACCAAATCCAAGCTGTAGCGATTCTCTTTATTGCTTACTTGTATGTACAGCAGGTTTACATTCTAATCCGATCCCACATTTTCTCAGATCTCGTATATTAACTATACTATTTTATACTATATTTATACTATATTTATATGCAGAACTTCTGTGCAATATGTTTGGAGACCCTCAGCACCAGCAGCAGTGGCATTGACAACTGTGACAGGCCAGCGATATTCACAGCCCAGTGTTCCCACTCTTTCCACTTCTTGTGCATTGCCTCCAACATCAGACATGGCAATGTTACATGCCCCATCTGCCGTGCGCAGTGGTCTCAGCTGCCACGTGACCTGAAGGTGCCGCCATTGCTGCACAACCAGTCAGATCCAATCCTTCGCATCCTTGATGACAACATTGCGACATCCCGCGTCAACCGAAGGTCCTCCATCCGTGCTACCCGCTACAACGATGATGACCCTGTTGAGCCATACACTCTGACTGAGCATGTTGATCCATGCCTGCGATTCGCCCTTATCCCGTCTCCGGTGGCAGCTCACCATCATGCCCTCGGACACTACCCTTGTGGACGCATGATGCCACCACAGCAGCACTGCCAGTACAGCTACAGCGGCTCCTCCATGGTTTCGCCGCCACAGATTGCTTCACCAAGTGTGCAAAGGCGTGCTTACCTCTCAGTCAGCCTAGCTCCACAGCCAGCCATGGACTTGGTCTTGGTTGCCAGCCCTAATGGGCCACACCTGAGGCTCTTGAAGCAGGCAGTGGCACTGGTTGTCTTCTCTATGCGCGCAATTGACCGGTTAGCCATTGTCACGAATGCCACCACTGCAACTCGTGCCTTCCCCTTGCGCCGGATGTCCTCCCATGGTAAACGAATGGCATTGCAGGTCATCGAACACCTCTGCTCTGTGGGTGGAATTGATCCGGTAGGAGCTTTGCAGAAGGGTCTGAAGATACTAGAGGACCGGGCACACCAGAACCCAAGCAACTGCATTCTTCACCTCTCTGATCATCCGATACGCAGCTATGCTGGGGTAGACATGAACCGTGCGAGCATCCCGGTTCACCAGTTCCATGTCGGGCTCGGGTTCGGGGTGCAGAACAGCTTCGTGATGCATGAATTCGAGGAGCTTCTTGCGCGGTTGCTCGGCGGTGTCATAGGCGACACCCACCTGAGGATAGGGGAGCATGGTGGAGTGGTGAGGCTAGGGGAGCTGAGGGGTGGTGAGGAGAGGAGGATCCCACTTGACCTTGTGGCAGACTGTGGCTTCATACTGGTTGGTTACAGCTACCTGGAGGGCGGAAGAGAGGACCGTTCAAGGACGGGCGAGGTCGCTGTCGGGTTCGAGGAGAAGAGCGACAGCAGGTACTGCGGGGGCAGAGACATGGGGACGAGCATCGGCGGCGAGAGGAGGAGCAGCTGCTGCGCCGAGAGCTGGGATCACCTTGACCCGTTCATGGCGCGGCGATGGGCGAAACATTTCAACGTGTACAGATCCTGAGAGTGAGTGATTGAAGAGGTGGAGGAGCTTGATGATCGGCTGAACACAAAGTCTGGTTACCAGTTTGACCAAAATGTGATTCTTGTTGGTTCTTTCTTTGCATTCTTGCAAGCATTTCAGGGAAGTGTTTGTTATTCTTTTCTTGGCTTTTGTTGTGGGTTCAGAGTCCATCCATGTTGTCCAATATGTGTGCAGAGGCTTTTCTTTCTGCCCTTGTCCGGTGTGTTTTGCTTTTGTGTGTATGGATCAAATGAAAAGGCTCCAGGACGGAAGATTATGAATGTGAATGCCATCAAGTGGTGTGCCAAGCAATGCAATGTATCTTTGTTGTTGTATGTGCCAATCTCTTAATTCACGTTTGAGAACATGACATTCAGTGCCCCACCTGACATGCGCCCTTAGGCCGATGTTTCAGTGTGTCATATGAGCAACGTGCATGAAATTCAACTCGAGGGAGTTTCATAAACAATCATCTTTTATGCTCACAATTATTTGTTTTTTATACAAGTTTAGTGCCACTATTTTGAATTTTTGGCTCCAATTGTCTTCTGATGCCTTCCAGCTACAATCCTTGGGCAACAAGTGTTAAAGATGCACATTGTTCCGAAATCCAATTTGGCTCTAGGGAGCATATGCTCCTGCGCGCCCAAAAAGCATTTTACAAATGTCATTAAAAAAAAAAGATGATGTGTTCATTGTCACACCCACATTGTTTATTTATTTTGCAACTAAACTTCATCCCCTCTTTCTTATACTGATATATTACTATGCTATACCTTATTTTATTTTCTTATCTTGTACTCCCTCTGTTCCAAATTAGTTGAAGTTTTAGTTTTGTTCTCAGTCAAACTTCTCTATGTTTGACCAAATATACAAAAAAAATGCTAATATTTTACAGTATTATATATGTAAATATTTTTGTTGACACATCTAATGTAACAAATTTGGTGTTGCAGACGTTATAATACACTTAGGAACGGAGGGAGTACAAACCTTGTACAAAATTTGATCTATTTTACTTTAATATGTTTCAGTAATGTTCTGTTGGATAAGATACAATGCCAAGTTGTTCTCTAGTAATCACATATGGTACAGTACAACAACACTGTTTGGTTCTGGGATGTTTGGTTTGAGAAAATCACCTTGACCAAAACAGCTCGGACCATCGCCGGATAATCTGTTAAATTTGGTCAAATTACCTAATCCATCATTTAGAACTAGCTGAGTGCATGCACAGTCTATACCTCAAACCAAACAGGGGTGCATTCATCATCCAGTCCCTCAAACCAAACACCTCATTCAAGCCGACAAAAAAATGGAGTTACATTTGTAAGGCCAGATAACTGAATCTACAGAGACAACTTGCTGGTGATAATCCGGTCCGCATCAGATTATGTGCTTTCAAAACCAAATATTCGGAAAACACCTGTAAAAATGAATGACGAGAAACGTGAGTGCCGCTACATTTCTACGTCGCCTTGTTTTTTTTAGATGAAGAATTGAACAATCACAAAGCTAAATTGTTATGAAGTGAAATAAATGCATCTGAAGGTAATACAGTTTTTTTTAAGTTCAGGAGTTAATGAAATCAACGGGGAGGAAATTTGCTCGATGGTTCCTGAAACATCGACATTCCCATGGACAACATTACAAACTTCCTCAAACACTGACAACATAGCATGCAGAAAATGGAATCTTAATTTTTCCCTTCATGTCCACTCATGTACTTGGATGCAGGATAGTAGAAGCAGCGGGAAACAACAGGCAACAGGAAAAAAGAAGTAACAGAGGGAAGAATATTAGTTTTACCATGACTGGATGTTCTTAACAGAAAAGATAATGGCAAAGATTCCGTTGTTTGGGATGTTATAACGTGGTTGTGGTTTTTCAGAAACTATTGAACAAGAGGTTCAAGCAAAATTATGCGTTTTATTTCATTCGACGGCACTAAAATGAGTAACTGCGACAACCATACCATCATCAGCCTGGTACTTATTCTTGTCATCTCCTGCATAAGCCAGGAGGTTGTATTTAGGATTCCATTCAACACTATTCATAGCTGCTTTACATGGAATCTGATGAATTGATCGTCCAGTCTGAATATTGGCCTGATGAAAGAAAAAAATGTAAAATAATTAATCTTTCATAACAGTTAGTCTCGGATAGATAAGAAATTGCACTACGTTTGTGATCACTTACAATGTCAATGAAAGGATCTTCACTGGCATATGCAATAAATTCTCCAGTGTGATTGAAGCTAACTGTTCTGACAGGCCACCTGAAATTGGTACACAAGGTTACTCTGGTCGTACTCAGATTAACCTTTGAATGTTTTTTTCTTCAATGATCATTATTCAGCTAACCATGATTTAGTTCAATCACTCTTTCTAATTACGTTTGGAGGCAAAAGTCAGTGATATGAGATTAGTCAAGCCCATACCCTATTCTTAATAATTAACATTATGAGCTGTTTGTAGTCGTATTATCCAATATAAAATTAATTAAAATAGTAAATCAAAGTAACTGAAAAGATTACAAACGTCCTGAATGTCTACATTGCCGTTGCCAGCCGGGCTTTGGTGGGAAGGCCATGGGAGATGATAACTAGGGATGCAAGCGGGGCGGGCTAGCAGACAATACTATAGTACAAATAGTGTTAACTTTAGGCAAGTGATGAGCAAACTATGAACTAACCAATGAGTTTTGCACGATGAAGCGGGATGCCGCTTGCACCCCTAGAAATAACACAGATATGCACAAATTGTTTACTAATTTCAATGTGAACATCATGCCCATGGTGTATCAAATATGTGCTGTTACATTGAGGGAAAACTTGTTGGCCCTAACTGACGCTGATTCAAACAAAAATCATTTGAAGCTATTTCTATGATAGTAATGTAATCTAAAGAAGTTCAATATAGTAGATAAAGACGTACTCAAGTTTTGTGAAGGTTTTAATGCATAGCAGCTCTTTGACATTCCAAAGACTGACAAGTGAATCTGCACTTCCAACAGCAAAATACCTGACATCAAAACATTCTGTAAGTGTGACCATCAAAACAATTGTACTCTACCCGGATGTTGACATCAAAACATAACAACACTAATACAATTTGTACTTGTGGAGCACAACTTGCTACTTCTCCACATGATTAGTTTGTTCAGGTTCTTAATTTACAATCAGTTCCTTCCCGCAAAAAAAAAGTGAATTTGGACCATGTGGTGAATTTTCATTTTTTACATTAACTCTGAATTTGGCATTGTAGATATATATGGGAAGATAACCTATGAAACCCCTGAAAGGGCGGACATGTAGCAGGTTACCCCGTGGCCGGTTAGTATATCTTTGCCTAGTTATGACAAATAAGAGTGCCTAATTAACATCTTTTTGAGAGAAGCAACACATTCTGGGGAAGTTACCCGTGAGGAGAGCATACGATGAGTTCTGTGCAAAATTCCATGATAATGCATTTCCTCTCTTTTTAGTAATTGACCGAAGTGTGTGGAGAGGATCAACATCCTAATCATGGTTTTCATTCTTCCACTAAACCAATGGTTTCCATAGGCCATGGGATATATTCCCAGTATATATAAAGTTTACGACCTGGTTTACAAACGGCTATCCAATATTCGGGGGATCCCTTTCCTGAGCCCATATGTGTTTCCATAAACCAGTTTCTCAGAATACTCTTCATAAATCACCTATGGAGTTACCTATAAGTAAAAGGTATTTACTCAACTGCAGGTAGTTCGGATACGAATTTTGTCTAAAGATGAAGCTAGGATACAATTTCAGTAGCTCTTACAAAAAGTCAGAATATAGCTTTAGTGTTAACTCAAATAGCATATCTAGCAACCCAGTAACTAGTGTAAGGAACTAAAATACAACCAATCAACTAGATCCAGAGTAAAAACGGATCGCAAGCTCGAGCTTTTTTGTGTATTTTCTAGTAAATATGGTTGGTCCTCCGTAATTAAATACTATATATTTGTAATTCAAATAATCCTTAGGGTTCTCCCCTACCGTTCCATGTTTAAAACATGTTCAGCGCAAATAACTGAAACAACAAACTGAACAAAGAATTTTCTCACCTATCAAGGGGATCCATTGCTATGCAATAGCACCCTGCTGTATGGGCATTTAATTTGCAGACAACATCAAGGGAAGGATAGTTGACCACCTCAACAAATCCTACATAAAGAACCAAACCAGGCAGCAGCATTAGCATCAACTTATGTGATCCTGACGCCTGACGTCTGACAACATCAAGGCTCCTTGTTCCATTTTCACAATTGAGGAGCTTAAATATTCATAATTAAGAGGAAAGTACATCTTAGCATCTTACCAAGCCCAGTAGTTATGAAGAATAAATCTCCAGTTTTATTCCATGCAATCTCATTAATCTGGGGGACAAATCAAGAATTCACTTCAGACATTTAATAAGAAACACACACGCCACAAGTCACGAAAAACAAGAAATGCAGGAAATTGACAATATGAAGTTTAGCAAGGTGTGAACATCAGTAGTACAGTAAATGCATTATCTAGATTCAGCTGGTTGGTATCATATATCATTGTGCATTCAGAGTATCAGTACGTATCCTTACTGTTTTCCCCCCGAAAAATAAACATCAGTGCACAACTTTTTGGTCTACGACAAGACAAATGAACATGTGGCTCACTATATTTCTTATCACATCGATATGCACGGGTACCCCAAAACATAGCTGGATTTAGAATAGAAAAAAACTGCTAAAGGGTGTTTCCAGTGTCCAAACTTCATTTGGTAAGTACCTCGTAAGGGAACTTCTGTTTGTGGACGGGTTTTAGCTTCCGAACATCCACTATGGTTAGCTCATCCTCCTACAGATCATTAGCAGCAGCTGTTATTATAGCTGAACGAACTAGTAACTCGTAAAGTAAATGCATATCATGTACATTTTCAGGAAACATGCTAACTTACATGACACACAAAAAGAGTTTCATTTCGATACTACATGAACTTTACATATCACTTGTCATACTGAAGAAACTTAGCAAGAAAAATGCCAAGACTTCCATCTAATTGATAGATACTAACCAGACGCGTACATCTCCAGGTGCATTATTACCAACCTACATTGCATGAATACTGGTACACGATACGGTGATGTGGTATTTTCTCAAAAACACATATATGACAATACGGCCACATATTTCTATGCATGATATGATTTGATTTGTTGCATAGTGATTAGGTGAACAAAAGAACCCTAGCAAACTCACACAAGGTATAAACTGAAGGAAAAGAGTGCAGCAAAATAACAAAGCTAAACAGATAGCAAGGGTTATGTTAGCTGGGTCACACCATGATGATGCGTAACACAAACATATCAGGATATTTTTTTCTACTTTGAAATAAGGGCAATAAACCAATATGCTATCAGTAATTCAATATATTATCAGAAGAAAACCAAAGAAAATGAAGAAACACAAGCGTCATGAAGACAATGTTGAACATGAATGAATGTCCCATTCCTTCAAATCAATATGCTAGACAAACAGCTAGGCATCAAAAGTATATTACAATCTAATGTACCCATGTTCTGTTATTGTAAACCTTATTTCCAACAGCTATGTGAGTGCCATCATGTTTGTATGTGATGTTGATGTTTTCTCCACTGAGTTCAACAACTTGGCATTTCCCACCTGAAAAGAAAAACATAAATAAACTAGTTACAGACAAATTGGATTAGTAAATAACCTGACGAAAAGGTAAACTACCACCATCACTGAACATGGTAAGAAGAGACTGAAACAAAATGTATCATTCTATGCAGAATACTGAGTACAATGATACTAACTTCCAGGTCAAATTCCCACATAAGAACTCTCATCTGATAACACCAAATTCATAACAAAATACGCAAAATTCATTAACGACATTTACGTTTCTGCTCGAACCCATAATCAGATATACCCCTAATTCTCGAGGCTGCTCAAATATGTCCTTCTTCCGTCAAGGCTCCTTGTATACTGTTCTGTGCCGTTTCCAGACAAGCTTCACTAGCCACTCTAGGACAAGAGGCATAAGAAGGCAAGTTCAGCTTGCATCATACGAGGCATTCGGTCGTTGCGAACGAGACACGTCTACGCCCTCCTCTGCTAGCCGCCACGCGCATGACCGGACATGAAGGAAGCAGCGACACAGAGCTGTGCTTGCAGGAGGCCCAGCGCCCACAGATCAGCGTTGACCCTCAAGGATGCCTGGCCAGAGTTGCAGAGACAGCAGCAACCCGAAGGCGTCACATTGAGAGGTGTTGACCCAAATGAACCACATTGCTGGGAACCTACGGTACCGTAAGAAGCCTGCTTTGGGGTTTTCACCACTTATGATGTTCGATAGTGGCAGAAGGAGAGGTGACAGGTCCGAGGGAGGTGGGGGGGTATACGTACCTGGGAGGAGCATGAGGGAGGAGAGGGCCTTGTCACGAGAGACTTTGCCGAAACCATGCAAACCTCGTCGATACAGGTCCCACGTGCACGGCATGAAGCAGCCAACTCTGCTGCATGCCGGCACCGCTGGGAGCTACGACCCCACTGGAGCGGCAGGAGCCATGTGGTTCTGAGAGCAGAGGAGGGAGGCAGGAGCCTGACCGGGTGCGCCGAGCGAGAGCGCACAAGGGGATGACCCCCCTGCCCCCCGCTCACACGCCCCTTTCTTTTTCCTTTTTCATGGGATGGGACCACTTGTAAGTGACTTATCCATAGAGAGCTCATCTGCTTGTAAGGAGGGGCAAAAATGACCAGGAAACGTCGTGTAAACGGTCAAGCCCCTTTGACAGGACGGAAACGACACGAAAGGGTATTTCTATAATGAGCCTTGATGGAAAAGGTGCAGATTTGAGCAGCCTCAAGAATTAGGGGTATATCTGAGTAGTGGGTTCGAGTTAAGGGCAGAAATGTAATGCCCCAAGTCATTAACAATGCTGCACTAGACTGACAGTTTCAGCACCTTCACCATCAAAGATGAAGTGTATTACTTACTTCGTGCATCCCAAAGGCGAATTGACTTGTCAGCAGCTGCAGTGGCAACTGTGTCAGGATGCTTTGGATCCCAGCATAACTGATCTACACTATCTGAGTGGCCTTTCAGTTCAATGTCTTTAACCTTGGACTGTGTACAATAAGAAGTGGTGTCAGCATTGTTTGCAGTCTGGAAGTTCCAATGAAACAAAATCTAATCTAATATGCACACCCTCCTACAAAAGAGCCAAATGTTCATTCTTAAGCAAGTAAAGCAATTTAGTGTAGCTAACAGTTCATTGATAAATACATAACTTGTTCCAAGTAATACCACTGTACAGAATAAAATTCACTACTCATTGACTCATGTTAATAAACTATGGCCACAGTGTTCTACAAACTGTAAACAATAATGAATTTGATTACAAGAGGTAACTAAGGAACCGAACAGACATAACGGAAATCCTTAAATGTGTTAGGGAAAGTGAATTTGGCAACTAGGTTCCACTACATCACATATTCCTCTCTTCTCTTTTCCGAGTTTCCAAAAAATAATTCATGGATTTTGTCCAAGAATATGGATATTTATGAACTAGATTAAAAAGAGAAGACCCTTAAGTAACATAGCCATTAATTTGTCTCTTTTGTAAATGTCACAGCAAGTCATATTTGCTGATGAATTTTGGCAGGTCCACTGCGCACATGGCATAGAATATTTACGCCAATGAATTATTTCACATTATTTAAAACTCAGAAAATGGCAACTATTGGCACAAAATTTGCTCTCGTTGAGGTGCCCCTATTGTGCACACAATCCTGCAAACAGGAATACAGAATGCCTGGTAAACTTCTGCAATTTCAAGATAATAGATAGCTTGGTAGATTGCAGTCATCCAATTATACTGACCCATCTTTGGTACACTAAGGGCCAGCATGAGCATGCCAAAGCAAATGTGCATGCTACAATATATTGTTGCTAAGATCATAACTTGGTACTAGCATTCTATGAAATGAAAGAGGTTCCCAATTACATAGATTTCACAAAAGAAAAGGTATAAAAAATTGGAGTGTTTGACAACAAAAAAGGGTTATCTAACTCTGTAACAGGCAGCGTTATTCTTGTAGCAATTAGAAAACAAGGAGAGGAAGTTACATGGCCATGGGGATCAATGCTCCAGACACGGGCAGTATGATCTATAGAGCCTGAAGCAAGCTTTGTGCCTATGCAGTTCCATGCCACAGAGTGCACCTAATAAAATACAAAAGATCAGTGGTCATACGAAAATCTGCATTGATAAGGAAGAACAAAGAGCACAAAAGTAACTACAATTTTATGAATGAGTATTGTGTATTATACATTTATACTAGAAGGAGTTCTTTTTAGCAAAACAAACAACATAAAGCAACCAAATGATCCTCACAAATACAATGTTTTTTTCTGAAAGGAAGATGGTTTCTCCCTCTTTTCCCAACAAACTTACGAAACTAAATAAGCGCCTGACTCGGAATTGGTTTTCTTTCTCAGCATGCTAATACCAATTTTCTTCATTATAATGGAAAAGAACCACTCGACAAAGAAAGTATGATCGGTATACTTTTCTCCAAAAAAGAAAAACTGTTGACCTAACAATTAGCTCGAATCGAGGTTTCCCCGCAACTTTGCTCCCATGTAGAAAAAGAAACCGGACGACCCAAATATTGGAACTTTCATATCCTATATATCCTCCTTTTAGCTTGCGACGCTAGGGTTCGAGGGATTCACATCAAGGAAAGATCCGGCATTGGATAATTTCGGACTTCTTTCTCGCGGGACTTTGGGTTTTAGGGGCGCAGAGAGAGAATTCCCGTGCAGGGTGGGGCATGGACCGTACCTTCTTCTTGTGGCTGTAGTATTCCCTGGAGACCAGGTTCTTGAATCTCGTCCCCGGCGCTGAGCTGCCGGGAGCGGCGGCGCCGCCTTTCTTGTCGTCTTCTCTCCCCTCCATTATTCTCTCTCTACACACCGCCGCCGCCGCGTGTGGTTGTGGGGAAGGGGAAATTTGCACCAGTAGGTGGGCTTTGTTTGGGCCCCTATGGGCTTCAGATACAAAGCCTTTGCTCGCACCTCGCAGCCAGGGAGGGGGGGGGGGGGGTGGGGGGGCAAGGAAAAATAGGGGATGAAAAGTCGGCGAACTTCTAGCGGATCCGGGCAACCAGCGGCCAGACTTGTGGGGGAAAGACGACGGTCACCAGAACTTGTGAGCAGTCCGAGTCTTTGTCATCTTTTTTTCTCAAAGAAAAAGAAGTCTTGTTACCTTGTCTTTATGTTTTTTATGAAAGAATTACCTTTTAGAGATATATAAAACTTTTTTTTTATAAAAAGGGGGTAAAACCACATTATCTGCTATACCAAGCAAGCCGGGCTCCTCAAATGCCATGTCCGGGGAACGATCCGGCCAGTGACCGGTCACAAAAAGTAACTCAAACGGGCTTCTCAAACCGGCTCTATACGTCCAGACTGACCGACACCTCTCATATCCAACCCAAATTTAGGGCGGATATTAGGAGGCCCGAACGCGCATGGGCGCGTCTGCCACTTCGAGCTGACGTGTGGGGTCCATATGGACACCCGTAATTACCCGGCGGTCCGGTGAAAACGCCGCTCTAACGTGCCGCTTGATGGGCCAAATCTGGCTATTTAAATTGGACGACGACCCCCAAAACGCGCCACAGTCTCATTTCTCTCCCCTCTGTGCCGCCACCCACCACATCTACTCGCAAATCATCGTTCGCATGTAGCTCTGGCCCGGCAGCAGATCACCACGTAAGCGATGCCCACTTTGGAGCCCCGGTTCTCCTGGAGCAAATTCGGGCTCGGCGCGCCGCTTAGATTGCAACGGGCCTGCCTCCGGATTTCTCATGTTTTCCCGTGTGTTCATGTTTTTCCTCAAGTCCACCTCCAATTCGTGAAAATTGGGCCACCCATGGACTTTCCCCGTATCAAGAGTCAAGTATACAACCGCGACCAAGATCGACCTCGCACCCACGACAAAACAAGGAGTGGCCTCCCACAAAGCAAGTCCTACGTCAGTTAGGCGACCATCACCATCCATTGATCCATCATCTGACCATGTCAGGTGCAACTAGAAGTGGGCGACATACATTAGTAGAAGATCCCAGAGACCTATCGAGGATGCGACAAGGAGACTGCAAGTATCTACGTCAACCTTACTTGCGAACCAAGATCTATTACGAATACTGATGGGAGCTTGTCGATGATAAGTATAATTACCTATAGCATGCTGATAACTCACAAGTATAGGGGATCGCAACAGTTTTCGAGGGTACAATATTCAACCCAAATTTATTGATTCGACACAAGGGAAGCCAAAGAATATTCGCAAGTATTAGCAGCTAAGTTGTCAATTCAACCACACCTGGAGATTAATTATCTGCAGCAAAGTGATCAGTAGCAAAGTAGTATGATAAGTTTGATAGTGGTAGCAACAGCAATAGTAACGGTAACAATGATAACAATGATTTTGTAGCAAGTGTAACAGTAACAGTATCAGTAGTAACTTAGCAAGAACAATATAAGAGAACTTCGTAGGCATTGGATCGGTGAATTCGTTGGATGATATTCATCATATAACAGACATAACCTAGGGCGATGCAGCTCTAGCTCCAGTTCATGAATATAATGTAGGCATGTATTCCGTAAATAGTCATACATGCTTATGGAAAGAACTTACATGACATCTTTTGTCCTACCCTCCCGTGGCAGCGGGGTCCATATGGAAACTAAGGGATATTAAGGCATCCTTTTAACAGAGAACCAGAACAAAGCATTAACACATAGTGAATACATGAACTCCTCAAACTACGGTCATCACTGGAAAGTATCCCGACTATTGTCACTCCGGGGTTTACGGATCATAACACGTAATAGGTGAATATGACTTGCAAGATCGGATCTAGAACATAGATATAATGGTGATAACATAAACGGTTCAGATCTGAAATCATGGCACCCAGGCCCAAAGTGACAAGCATTAAGCATGGCAAAGTCATATCAACAACAATCTCAGAACATAGTGGATACTAGGGACCAAGCCCTAACAAAACTAACTCGATTACATGATGAATCTCATCTAACTCCTCACCGACCAGCGAGCCTACGAAGGAATTGCTCACTCCCGGTGGGGAGCATCAAGGAATTGGTGATGAAGGAGGGTTGGTGATGACGAAGATCGAAGATACCCCTCTCCGGAGCCCAAAACGGACTGCAGATCTGGCCTCCTGATGAAGAACAGGAGGTGGCAGCGGCTCCGTATCGCGAAACGAGATAATTCTTCCTCCCTGGTTTTTTTTGGAAAAATAGGATTTTATAGCATTGGAATCAGGGTCTACGGGGCCACAAGGTGGGCACAACCCACCTGGGCACGCCTGAGGGGGGCGCCCTGGTGGGTTGTGCTCACCCAGGGGCCCACCTCCAGTGGTTCTTGGCTCCAGTATTTTTCTTTTATTATATAAAAATGAAGGAAATGTGCCCTAGAGGCAATAATAAAGTTGTTATTTATATTTCCTTATATCATGATATATGTTTATTATTCATGCTAAAATTGTATTAACCGGAAACTTAGTACATGTGTGAATACATAGACAAACAGAGTGTCACTAGTATGCCTCTACTTGACTAGCTCGTTGAATCAAAGATGGTTAAGTTTCCTAGCCATAGACATGAGTTGTCATTTTATTAACGGGATCACATCATTAGAGAATGATGTGATTAACTTGACCCATTCTGTTAGCTTAGCACTTGATCGTTTAGTATGTTGCTATTGCTTTCTTCATGACTTATACATGTTCCTATGACTATGAGATTATGCAACTCCCGAATACTAGAGGAACACTTGGTGTGCTACCAAACGTCACAACGTAACTGTGTGATTATAAAGGTGCTCTACAGGTGTCTCCGATGGTACTTGTTGAGTTGGCATAGATCGAGATTAGGATTTGTCACTCCCATTGTCGGAGAGGTATCTCTGGGCCCTCTCGGTAATGCACATCACCATAAGCCTTGCAAGCAATGTGACTAATGAGTTTGTTGCGGAATGATGTGCTACCTCTTGAGCACTGCGTTGGTTTTCCCTTGAAGAGGAAAGGGTGATGCAGTAAAGTAGCGTAAGTATTTCCCTCAGTTTTTGAGAACCAAGGTATCAATCCAGTAGGAGACCACGCTCAAGTCCCACGCACCTACACAAAGAAATAAGAACCTTGCAACCAACACGATAAAGGGATTGTCAATCCCTTCACGGCCACTTGCAAAAGTGAGATCTGATAGAGATGATAAGATAATATTTTTGGTATTTTTATGATAAAGACTAAAAGTAAAGAAAGCAAAATAAACGGCGCCAGAAATAGCTAGTTGACGGGAGATTAATATGATAGAGAATAGACCCGGGGGCCATAGGTTTCACTAGTGGCTTCTCTCAAGAGCATAAGTATTACGGTGGTTAAACAAATTACTGTGATAGAATTGAGCATAGTTATGAGAATATCTAGGTATGATCATGTATATAGGCATCACGTCCGTGACAAGTAGACCGACTCCTGCCTGCATCTACTACTATTACTCCACACATCGACCGCTATCCAGCATGCATCTAGAGTATTAAGTTCATAAGAAAGGAGTAATGCTTTAAGCAAGATGACATGATGTAGAGGGATAAACTCATGCAATATGATATAAACCCCATCTTTTTATCCTCGATGGTAACAATACAATATGTGTCGTTTCCCCTACTGTCACTGGGATCGAGCACCGCAAGATTGAACCCAAAGCTAAGCACTTCTCCCATTGCAAGAATGATCAATCTAGTAGGCCAAACCAAACTGATAATTCGAAGAGACTTGCAAAGATAACCAATCATACATAGAAGAATTCAGAGAAGATTCAAATATTGTTCATAGATAATCTTGATCATAAACCCACAATTCATCGGATCTCGACAAACACACCGCAAAAGAAGATTACATCGAATAGATCTCCAAGGGAATCGAGGAGAACTTTGTATTGAGATCCAAAGAGAGAGAAGAAGCCATCTAGCTAATAACTATGGACCCGAAGGTCTGAGGTAAACTACTCACACATCATCGGAGAGGCTATGGTGTTGATGTAGAAGCCCTTCGAGATCAATGCCCCCTCCGGCGGAGCGCCGGAAAAGGCCCCAAGATGGGATCTCACGGGTACAGAAGGTTGCGGCGGTGGAAGTAGGGTTTTTGGCTCGTCCTCTGATGTTTTCGGGGTACGTAGGTATATATAGGAGGAAGAAGTAGGTCGGTGGAGCCACGAGGGGCCCACGAGGGTGGAGGGCGCACCCAGGGGGTAGGCGCGCCCTCGTGGCCTCCTCGTTGATTGCTTGACGTCCACTCCAAGTCCTCTGGATCACGTTTGTTCAGAAAATCACGTTCCCGAAGGATTCATTCTGTTTGGACTCCGTTTGATATTCCTTTCCTTCGAAACACTGAAATAAGCAAAAAAACAGCAATTTGGGCTGGGCCTCCGGTTAATAGGTTAGTCCCAAAAATAATATAAAAGTGTATAATAAAGCCCATTGAACATCCAAAACAGATAATATAATAGCATGGGACAATAAAAAAAGTATAGATACGTTGGAGACGTATCAAGCATCCCCAAGCTTAATTCCCGCTCGTCCTCGAGTAGGTAAATGATAAAAATAGAATTTTTGATATGGAATGCTTCTTAGCATAATTTTCAATGTAATTCTTTTTATTGTGGCATGAATATTTAGATCCAAAAGATTCAAGATAAAAGTTTAATGCTGACATAAAAACAATAATACTTCAAACATGCTAACCAAGCAATTATGTCTTATCAAAATAACATAGCCAAAGAAAGCTCATCCCTACAAAATCATATAGTTAGGCCATGCTTCAATTTCGTCACACAAAACGTTCTCATCATGCATAACCCCGATGACAAGCCGAGCAATTGGTTCATACTTTTTAACGCGCTTCAGCCTTTTCAACCCTTACGCAATACATGAGCGCAAGCCATGGATATAGCACTATGGGTGGAATAAAGTATAATGATGGAGGTTATGTGAGAAGACAAAAAGGTAGAAAGTCTCACACTGACGCGGCTAATCAATAGGCTATGGAGATGCCCATCAATTGATGTCAATGAGAGGAGTAGCGATTGCCATGCAACGAATGCACTAGAGCTATAAATATATATGAAAGCTCAACAAAAGAAACTAAGTGGGTGTGCATCCAACTTGCTTGCTCACGAAAACCTAGGGCATTTTGAGGAAGCCCATCATTGGAATATACAAGCCAAGTTCTATAATGAAAAATTCCCACTAGTATATGGAAGTGACAACATAGGAGACTCTCTATCATGAAGATCATGGTGCTACTTTGAAGCACAAGTGTGGAAAAAGGATAGTAACATTGTCCCTTCTCTCTTTTTCTCTCATTTTTTCTTTCTCTTTTTTTGGCCTCTTTTTTTTAGTCCGGAATCTCATCCCGACTTGTGGGGGAATCATAGTCTCCATCATCCTTTCCTCACATGGGACAATGCTCTAATAATGATGATCATCACACTTTTATTACTTACAACTCAAGAATTACAACTCAATACTTAGAACCACTGTTCAAGATATCTTCTGATATTCCGATAAATCGGCCGATTTATCGCTTATCGCTATCTGACCGATAAGATAAATCGGTCGATAAATCAGCCGATATGGCGATAAATCGGCCGATATGCCCATAAACTGGCCGATTTACCCCTTATCATGGGTCGAGCGATAAGTTCCCGATAAGCGATATCCCCAACATTGCTTAGAACAAAATATGACTCTATGTGAATGCCTCCGGCGGTGTACCGGGATATGCAATGAATCAAGAGTGACATGTATAAAAAATTACGAAAGGTGGCTTTGCTACAAATACGATGTCAACTACATGATCATGCAAAGCAATATGACAATGATAGAGCGTGTCATAATAAACGGAACGGTGGTAAGTTGCATGGCAATATATCTCGGAATGACTATGGAAATGCCATGATAGGTAGGTATGGTGGCTGTTTTGAGGAAGATATAAGGAGGTTTATGTGCGATAGAGCGTATCATATCACGGGGTTTGGATGCACCGGCGAAGTTTGCACCAACTCTCGAGGCGAGAAAGGGCAATGCACGGTACCGTAGAGGCTAGAAAATTGTGGAAGGTTGAGAGTGCGTATAATCCATGGACTCACATTAGTCATAAAGAACTCATATACTTATTGCAAAAGTTTATTAGCCCTCGAAGCAAAGTACTACTATGCATGCCCCTAGAGGGATAGATTGGTAGGAAAAGACCATCGCTCGTCCCCGACCGCCACTCATAAGGAAAGCAATAAAAGAACACCTTATGTGTCAAAATTGTCACACAACTTTTACCATACGTGCATGCTACGGGACTTGCCAACCTTAACACAAGTATTTCTCAATTTCACAATTACTCAACTAGCACACTCTAATATTACCACATTTATATCTCAAAACACTTATCAAGTATCAAACTTCTCATGATATTCAATGAACTCAATATGGAAGTTTTTATTATGCTCATCTTGGATGCCTATCACATTCGGATTAATTTCACAATTAAAGCAAATTACCATGCTGTTTAAGACTCTCAAAATAATATAAGTGAAGCATGAGAGATCCATAATTTCTATGAAATAAAACCACCACCGTGCTCTAAAAGATATAAGTGAAGCACTAGAGCAAAAACTATATAGCTCAAAAGATATAAGTGAAGCACATAGGGTATTCTAACAAATTCCAAATCATGTGTCTCTCTCTCAAAAGGTGTGTACAGCAAGGATGATTGTGGTAAACTAAAAATAAAAGACTCAAATCATACAAGACGCTCCAAGCAAAACACATATCATGTGGTGAATAAAAATATAGCCCCAAGTAAAGTTACCGATAGACGAAGACGAAAGAGGGGATGCCTTCCGGGGCATCCCCAAGCTTAAGCTTTTGGTTGTCCTTGAATTTTACCTTGGGGTGCCTTGGACATCCCCAAGCTTAGTCTCTTGCTAATACTTGTTCCATAATCCATCAAATCTTTACCCAAAACTTGAAAACTTCACAACACAAAACTTAACAGAAAATCTCGCGAGCTCCGTTAGCGGAAGAAAACAAAACACCACTTCAAGGTATTGTAATGAACTCATTATTTATTTATATTGGTGTTAAACCTACTGTATTCCAACTTCTCTATGGTTTATAAACTCTTTTACTAGCCATTGATTCATCAAAATAAGCAAACAACACACGAAAAACAGAATCTGTCAAAAACAGAACAGTCTGTAGTAATCTGTATCAAACGCAAACTTATGGAACTAAGAAAAATCTACCAAAATAGGACGACCTAGATAATTTTTTATTGATCTACTGCAATTAGAATCAGTATTTTATCACGTTCTGGTGATTTTAAACAATTGTTTTCGTGAACAGAAAGTTTCTGGAATTTTCAGCAAGATCAAATAACTATCATCCAAGAAGATCCTATAGGTTTAACTTGGCACAAACACAAATTAAAACATAAAAACACATCTAACCAGAGGCTAGATCAAATATTTATTGAATGACAACAAGTAAAAAAATTGGGTTGTCTACCAACAAGCGCTTTTCTTTAAAGCCCTTTAGCTAGGCATTTATAATTTTAATGACGCTCACATGAAAGACAAGAATTGAAGCGCAAAGAGAGCATCATAAAACCCTTGACAAACACATCTAAGTATAACATACTTCCTATGCATAGGTATAATATAAGCAAACAAATTTGCAAGGCAAGCAAAAACTAGCATATGCAAGGAAGAAGAAAGTGACGATAGCAATCTCAACATGAAGAGAGGTAATTTAGTAAGATGAAAATTTCTACAACCATATTTTCCTCTCTCATAATAATTACATGTAGGATCATAAGAAAATTCAACAAAATAGCTATCACATAACATATTCTCAATACGATCAGTATGCATGCGAAGTTGACACTCTTCCAAAATAGTGGGATTAACATTAGCTAGAGTCATGACCTCTCCAAACCCACTTTTATCAAAAATTTCATAAGATTGAACATTCTCCAAATATGTGGGATCTAAAGTTGACACTCTTCCAAACCCACTTTCAATAATATTGCAAACACTATTATCAATCTCATATTCATCATGGGGGTTAAATAAATTTTCAAGATCATAAGAAGAATCACCCCAATCATGATCATTGCAATAAGTAGTAGACATAGCAAAACTAGCATCCCCAAGCTTAGGGTTTTGCATATCATTAACACAATTGACATTAATAGAATTTATAATAACATCATTGCAATCATGCTTTTTATTCATAAGCACTTCATCACAATTTTCAGATTCACGGATTTCAAGCAAAACCTTATAAAGATAATCTAGAGCACCCAAATCACTAGGAATTGGTTCATCATAATTGGATCTCTTAAAAAGATTGGCAAGCGGATGAGGATCCATAGATCTTAGGTTTTCTGTTTAGCAATAAATACACAACTATTCCAACCAAAAGAGCAAACGAGCCAAGTAAGACATCAAGCAAACGAAAAGACGAACAGAATAAGGGCGAATAAAATGGCAAAGGTGAAGTGGGGGAGAGGAAAACGAGAGGCAAATGGCAAATAATGTAATGCGAGGGATAAGAGTTTGTGATGGGTACTTGGTATGTCTTGACTTGTGCGTAGACTCCCCAGCAACGGCGCCAGAAATGGCTCGTTGTCGGGAGAGCAAATCTTGACTTGACTTGGTGCACACCTCCCCGGCAACGGGGCCAGAAATCTTTCTAGCTACCTCTTGAGCACTGCATTGGTTAGAGGAAAGGGTGATGCAGTAAAGTAGCATAAGTATTTCCCTCAGTTTTTGAGAACCAAGGTATCAATCCAGTAGGAGACCACGCTCAAGTCCCACGCACCTACACAAACAAATAAGAACCTTGCAACCAACGCGATAAAGGGGTGGTCAATCCCTTCACGGCCACTTGCAAAAGTGAGATCTGATAGAGATGATAAGATAATATTTTTAGTATTTTTATGATAAAGACTAAAAGTAAAGAAAGCAAAATAAACGGTGCCAGAAATAGCTAGTTGACGGGAGATTAATATGATAGAGAATAGACCCGGGGGCCATAGGTTTCACTAGTGGCTTCTCTCAAGAGCATAAGTATTACGGTGGGTAAACAAATTACTGTCGAGCAATTGATAGAATTGAGCATAGTTATGAGAATATCTAGGTATGATCATGTATATAGGCATCACGTCCGTGACAAGTAGACCGACTCCTGCCTGCATCTACTACTATTACTCCACACATCGACCGCTATCCAGCATGCATCTAGAGTATTAAGTTCATAAGAACGGGGTAACGCTTTAAGCAAGATGACATGATGTAGAGGGATAAACTCATGCAATATGATATAAACCCCATATTTTTATCCTCAATGGCAACAATACAATACGTGTCGTTTCCCCTGCTGTCACTGGGATCGAGCACCGCAAGATTGAACCCAAAGCTAAGCACTTCTCCCATTGCAAGAAAGATCAATCTAGTAGGCCAAACCAAACTGATAATTCGAAGAGACTTGCAAAGATAACCAATCATACATAAAAGAACTCAGAGGAGATTCAAATATTATTCATAGATAATCCTGATCATAAACCCACAATTCATCGGATCTCGACAAACACACCGCAAAAAAAGATTACATCGAATAGATCTCCAAGGGAATCAAGGAGAACTTTGTACTGAGATCCAAAGAGAGAGAAGAAGCCATCTAGCTAATAACTATGGACCCGAAGGTCTGAGGTAAACTACTCACACATCATCGGAGAGGCTATGGTGTTGATGTAGAAGCCCTCTGTGATCAATGCCCCCTCCGGTGGAGCGCCGGAAAAGGCCCCAAGATGGGATCTCACGGGTACAGAAGGTTGCGGCGGTGGAAATAGGGTTTTTGGCTCCTCCTTTGATGTTTTCGGGGTACGTAGGTATATATAGGAGGAAGAAGTAGCTCGGCGGAGCCATGAGGGGCCCACGAGGGTGGAGGGCGTGCCCGGGGGGGTAGGCACGCCCCCTGCCTCGTGGCCTCCTCGTTGATTGCTTGACGTCCACTCCAAGTCCTCTAGATCACGTTTGTTCAGAAATCACGTTCCCGAAGGTTTCATTCCGTCTGGACTCTGTTTGATATTCCTTTCCTTTGAAACACTAAAATAGGCAAAAAAACAGCAATTTGGGCTGGGCCTCCGGTTAATAGGTTAGTCCCAAAAATAATATAGAAGTGTATAATAAAGCCCATTGAACATCCAAAACAGATAATATAATAGCATGGAACAATCAAAAATTATAGATACGTTGGAGACGTATCATGATGCATTACGGAACGAGTAAAGAGACTTGTCGGTAACGAGATTGAAGTAGGTATTGAGATACCGACGATCGAATCTCGGGCAAGTAACATACCGATGACAAAGGGAGCAACTTATGTTGTTATGCGGTTTGACCGATAAAGATCTTCGTAGAATATGTAGGAGCCAATATGAGCATCCAGGTTCCGCTATTGGTTATTGACCGAAGACGAGTCTCAGTCATGTCTACATGGTTCTCGTACGGTCACTGCAGCTAGAATCGTTTATATTGACTAAGTTGACAAAGCCCTTGGTACGCGTCAACTTAGTAGGCCCATAGGTCAGCCTCCGAAACGGTGCGCCCCAGATGTCAGGGGGAGGAATCATTTTTTGGGCGGCCGAAGCTAGAATATCCGAGATTGAAGAAGAAGCACGACATCCGTTGGATAGACATCCAACGGCCACTGCTGCTAGAACCGTGTGTTGACTATAATATGTTGACAAAGCCTTGCATACGCGTCAACTTCTTTTTTTAGGGGACGCGTCAACTTAGTAGGCCCACAAGTGTGTGGCAGAGAACTTATAGCCCATTTTCGATTTGTAAGAATGTACAACCCATTTTTGAATTCTAATAGAATTTACTACAACCCATTTACAGTTTGTTAAAAGTACAACCCATTTTCTAGCTAGGACAACGATTAATAATTTCAACCAACCGTTCAAGACAGAATTCAATAAAATTTTCCACATTTTGATGGGATCCGAAATATTTTTATCCTGAAATTTCTAGTCAGATTAAATATAATTTTGTATTACGTAAAAATCCAACGAAACATTGCGCACGCAACAATTAAATTTAAGATTTTCAAAATCCATAAATAATATTTTATAAACTAATTTCGTGTTTGGTGCATTTTTTATAGTTACTGCCCAGTTTTTATAATTACATCCCATTTATTATTTTTTAAAGCCCATTTTCCTGTTAAGCCTAATACATCCCTCCTAGGAAAGATTTGCAGCCCAGCGGGGCGGAGAATAACAAGTTGACCTTGCCTGGGTATTCCTCAAAAAAAAACGTATAGCTGGGCTAGCTATTTTCATCTTGAAAAAAATTAATATCTGCGCTGGATATCTGTCCTGGGCTAGACAGGCCACAACGCGCCCAGTTAATACCCTGCTCTCCTCTGAACAACAACGAAAACATCACCAAGGAAAACTCTGCAGTGCTCACGCCTCAAAAACACAAATACTGCTCGAGCTGCTTGGTCCCAGCTATCGGCCGCACCTTGTGCAATTCTCTCGTTTATATTGACTACATAGGTTGACAATGGTATGGGACCGTGATGTCAGGAAACCAGGAGGAAGCAAAAAAAAATATAGCTGTACATAATAAGGAGGCACTTGCGAATGTACGGCAATGGCCCTAGTGGGTCCCTACTGTCATCCAGTCAAAATAAAGTCATCTCCTGAATCCTCATGTTCATTGACCATGTTAACAATGCTCGGCGCCACGGCGAGCGCAACAACTCGAAGGACGACGGAGAGGGCCT
This sequence comes from Triticum aestivum, assembly GCF_018294505.1. Classification (NCBI taxonomy): domain Eukaryota; kingdom Viridiplantae; phylum Streptophyta; class Magnoliopsida; order Poales; family Poaceae; genus Triticum; species Triticum aestivum. The sequence continues at coordinate 286,839,656 of NC_057808.1, read as the reverse complement.
CGCGGGCCCTACGGATGGTCTGATACAGCGCCCGCTGCTCATTCAGGAAGCCAGGATCATCGGACACCTATGAGCACCTTCGAGAGACTGAGACGGCATGAAACGGTAAGGCCGCGCTTGGGAGCTCTGGTTTATTTCACACATGTATTAAGATACAAGTGTAATTTACTCGTCATCGGAAACAACGCATAAAATACAGGCGTAATGAAACTGAGGGTCCGAGGTCTGTAAGTAAAACCGGCGGGTTACGCGTGTAATTTGAGAGACCAGTGTATATTTTACTAGTCGAAATCGACCAACCAAGCGCTTCGCCCGAGACCATCTGCTTTTATTTAGAAGAGTCAGTCTTACAAGCGGTTTTGGTTGGAAAACGATGATCCAATCACAGCCTAAGATGATGAGTTGGTCGGAAGATCATATGGTTTCACGTCTAACCTACCCGACTTGTCGTATAGGCTAGGAATGAAACATAAGACGATGAACTTCTTAAGCACGGAAACAACAGAAGAGGATGATCTTCTTAACAAGCAAATCACTGGCATTAGATCGACATGCAAAACAATACGAAGCATTATTCTCAGGAGGCACGGTGAACAGCTCGTCATGCCGCATGCCACAACATTCCAAGCTCAACTTTGCAATCAAACACAAGGCCTGGCATTACATAGACAATATTCAGAACAAACTCTTAAAATATCTTACATAAGTCAACATTCATGTGACTATGCATCTCAGCAGAGTAAATATTTACTTCTGAACTGAAGGCAAGAATAGGAAAAAATGATCGACGTTGCTCACAGCAAAGGGCGTCCCACTCAAAAATATCAAACGCATGTCTTCTGGCTAACATCAATGTGCAAAAATTGACAAGGTTTTCCAATTCCAATATATTAAACTAATGTCAACTTTGACAAGCTTTTCCCATTCAAAATATGTAATGCCTATGATTGTGGAACGGGCAGGGTTTGTCATCCGATAGTCCGGTGGCTCAAGGTGACGACGAATGATTAGAGAACCATTCGATGTATTGTGCATGATAAAGTATTATGGAGGATAGGAACCATCTGAACATTTTGTGCAGTTCTACTAAAATCAAGCTGAGCATCAATGTGGATTTCGTATTTATATGCTGCCAGAAAACAAAGACACATCATCACACACATGAATATTGGCCCCAGCGTCAACCCACCAATCGGTGGACTAACAAACTGAAAGTACGGTAAACAGATTACCATACCCAGATGCCCCATCATTGTTGCTTAGAGTGACATTGACAGACTTGGAGTCCTGTCCTGGCTTCTTGGTACTTGTTACTTTGTTTTGGCAGTGGTACAAAATTAACAACGACATCTCAATTGTCAATAAGAATTATGAAAAGTACACCAACAAACAGAAGCATCATGATTATCTTGATGGGAACTAAACCAGGATACCCGAGAAAAAAGCATTTCTTCATTTAACCAGTTGATAGTATTAGATTAGCAGCAGCAATAGGAGCATATGGACAATGACCGGACAACCACCATGTACTTTTTGTCGAAACAACATGTATACCTCCACCGAGGCATAAACCAGGACAACTTTTCGAGTGGCATTTCCTCTATAATAGTAGGTGATGTTGGACCAGCCGACGAACCCTGGCTACTATACATGGGGAGCTGGGGAGTAGTCGCATAGAAGAAAACCCGCATGTAGCGACCTGGGGAGCTGGACCAGTACAAGAAGTTATACCTCAGGTGGGCAAGATGTCGCTTAGGCGGGCGGGCGGGATCTGCCCACACGACGGTAGCGAACAAGGGTGCGGAGGACCTTCGTCCGCGCCAGCGCCGGCTCCGAGAGGATGGTGCGCATCGGCTTCCTCCATCGCCGAAGGCGACAACGTCAACGCTGCACCTCCTCACCTCCCGCAACGGACGGGATTTGGCCGGATCTGTGACCACCGGTGAGGAGAGAGATAGTGTGGACACTGTCATCTTGTTTTGATATGGAGAGGGTGAGAGAGCGAGACGCGAGAAACTCTATCAAACAAGAGGTTATAATGGAGTAAAAAAATCTCTGCATAACAGTGGTTTTAAATAGAATACACGCGTTCCCGGAAAAAAGAAACGAAAATTAGCGGACAATTTTTTAACATACCAAGAAAGAAAACTCGATCAAAAACACGCCCCCGCTTCCAGGTCGCGAGAGTCATCGCGCACACACACATAGACATAGACATGCATATCCGTGTTTACGTAAAATTCCATTTCCATCTCCATCTCCAATCATATTTGTCCAATTGGCACATTATTTACGTTGTTAATTATATACGCGGGAATATTAACGTACATCATCTCTTGTTTGCGGGCATCCGGACCGCTGCCACGGCCGCTCCTGACCAACCCGAACCCTCTTCATCACCCGTGCGTGCTTCCCACCCGAAACGTCAGTGCCGCATTCATGCCCGGCCAGAGCGGACGCGACCTCTCACTGGCGCCGGCATTGAAGCGGCGCGCCGGCCGGGAGAGCATCGCCCGCGCCGCTTCCTGGTGCACGCGACTGCTCCGCGTTCAAAGGTCGCAATAGCCGGCCACAACATGCATGTAAAAAGTTCTTGGGAGTCCGTGCTACAGCTAGCTGTCCTTCCCCAACTCGTCAATCTCTTCCAGTAGTACTAGTACTCCATGGCGCGATCCATCGACAAGCAGGCGGGAAAGTTATCGTATACTCGGTTCGCGGTGAGTGGCATGCCGAGCGACCATGTGGGGTCGAGCCGTGGAGGAGGGTGAGACACGAACGCGACATACGTGATTTTAACGTTGGTTTTGCTCGATGGCGCGATCCAACGAAACGAAACGTTGGTTTCTCTCCGTTTCCATTTTTTCTCCGGAAAAACGGAAACTTTCCACTCCATTTTCATTCCTACTCCAAGGTTGCCCCGTTACAACATTCCATCAAATACAAAGGAAAACTAACACGCATGCTGATGCATCTCAATGATTCATAGATCATAGCCAATATTTACTTCACAACTAAAGACAAAAGTTGTGAGAGCGTGTACGAAAGAAAAACTACTGATGGGGTCACTACGACTTAAACCCTAAACCCTAAACATGATTTAATTTCCTGGCCAGGTTGAACCCGTCGAAGGAAAGACGGCTGGCACCCTCGGATCATATGATGCTTTTGTGCAGTTCCACTAAAATCGAGCTGAGCATCCCTGATGACAAAGATATTGAAGAAGTGTGATTAGAATAATAGTACTGGCACTAGTTCATGAGACATAAAATCATCACAAGTAGAAGCGGGTAGAAGTAGAGAAAGATCTACATGGAGATGGAGCTACGTGGGGAGCTGCGGCAGTGGAGCAAGCCGGCTCCAAAAGGAAGATGGACTACCTGGGACGTCGGGCTGTAGCTAGAAGGGCGGTTGGGACGCGACATCGGCCCATACCGCGGTGACCCCCGATTGGGACGCACCGACTGTGGATTTTCTCCCTCGCCGATGTCGATCGCGTCTATGCATAACATTGTTTCCTTCCCCCAGCTGCGGGATCAGGCCGGATATGTGACCAGCGGTGTGGCCACCGTCGTTCTATGCTTGTGAAGAGAGCAACCCAAGCAAGCAGGCTTGTAGCTTAGGCTCCTGCTAGTGTATATATAGTGGTTTTCTTTTTCTCGCCATATCAACCATTTTATATTGCGTACGTGTCATTCAAGAGTGAAATGATGGTTGCTTCTTCCGACTAACTTACTGTGTGATTTGACTGCTCCTTTAGTGGCTCCTACACGTACTCCCCCCTACGTGTATGCAACAGTCACACGTACACATGGACGCAAAAACGCGCGCGACGCCCTAATGCATGCATGTCCGAGCACACGACGGAACACACACGGTCACGCTCAAGTGCTCAACCTACACGTGCATGCACACACATACTCAGCCAGGGTGAGCTAGTGACCGTATAAACACCGAAAAATGTATATATTGAGAGCAATGAGCGTATTATGAAGTCCACTGACCATATTTTTACAAATATACAGTGACAGACAGTGTATTTATCTCGTTTGAAATTAAGCCATATTAACCGGGTGGACTAGCATTACTTTGCCGTGTCCCGTCAACTTGCCGAACGAGGAGAAGCTTGCAGGACGGGAGAAGCTTGCGCGCGGTGGCTCGCATGACAACGAGAAACTTTTGACTAATGCAAGCTCTCCCTTGCTCAGGCGGTGGACGTGCAATAGTTAATTCGGTGTCAGATTGCCAGTAGCATACACTATACTAGTACTATTATTGTTCGACTTCTCGAAGAGGCGAACAGCCAAGCGCAAAGTTTACTAGTACTAGTACTACTACTATAGTATATAGAGGTATGTACTATACTAGTACTTACTAGGAACCGGATGGAGGAGCGTCTGCACTCTTATTATATTTTTAAAATGTGATAAAGCAATCTTCAACACATTTGGTTCTCTTCGAGGGTTCTCGCATGTGATAATGGAAGTTGATTGCATGGAACACTCGCCACAATTCTCGCTTAATTCTGGCTCATATCTTGTTACAAATAGGAGCGCTCGATAATACTTCCTTTTTTTGTTATTCAGCATGTAAACAGGTCAGCAAACCTTGAAGCGCATCTTTGTGCGAACCGTGCTTGCTGCACTTTGAATGTGGCTGAGAGCTGGCTTGATGAAACAGCTCGCTTCCTACTTCCTTTTTTGCGGGGGTACCTCGCTTCCTCGTGACCAGTGTCTTGGCTGATCGTCCTAAGAATGCTTATATAAGCTTCTCATTTACCCGCAAAAAAGATTAAGCCATATTAACCGGAAAGGAGGGAGTATGGGCTAGCACTACTTTTTGGTGTGTCCCGTCAACTCGCAAAACGAGGAGAAGCTTGCAGGACAAGGTGAAGCTCGCTTACGCCTTTTGACTAATGCAACCTACCCTCGCCCAGGCGGTGGACATGCATCAGTTCATTCGGTGTCAGATTGCCAGAGGCATACACTGTAGTACCGAACATGCGGAGTACCATCATTGTTCGACTTCACGAAGAGGCGACGAGCCAAGCGCAAGGTTTAGTAGTACGAGTAGTACTACTACTAGAACCGCATGGTGGAGCGTCTGTGTCGGGTGGTAGGTGCGACATATGCCAACGGGTGGCTTATCATTGTGGGAGCCAGTAATACATCGCCGGTGCCTGGAAACGGGATAAGGCGAAGACATGCACGCCGGCGAATCTTACCCAGGTTCAGGGATCTCCGTGGAGATAACACCCCTAGTCCTGCTCTGCGGGGTCTCCGCATGATCACTAGATCAGCACAAGTAGCTACAAGTGCTCCTTGAGCTGTTTGGCTAGAGGAGGAAGAAGGGCAAGGCTAGCTCTCCTCTTCTCTCTATGTGGTGTGTAAAACTATCTCATGGATCAACCCTTTTGCATGGGTGCCCTGGGGAGTTTATATAGGCCTACCCCCCAGGGATACAATGGTAATCCGGTCGGGCGTGGGTCCCAGCCATCAGTGTCTGTGTTCGCCGGCTTCTCCGCCGACTGGTGGGTCCCGCCGGCTGCCGGCCTCCTAGCCGACAGGCCGGCCCCACCGCCTGGGGGTCTTGTCGGTGGCTGGTTACTGTTGCCTCGCCCCTGATGACGAGGGCTTTGTCGAGGTAAGCATGGCTACAGTGCCGCCGCCTGGCGGGCTCTCACTGTAGCCTTACCTCGTCTTGTCTCCTTAATGATGCAACATACTTCGAGGAAGGGAGGTAGCCGGCTATGCCCCAGGTCGACTGGGGGAGGCTTGGCCGCCTTCGAGCGTCTCTCTAGCTGAAGGGGCCCGCTGCCCGCGGGCCGTACTGGCGCCTGTCGTGGGTGGCGTCATGGTCAACATGGCAACAGTGCTGCACCGGACGGGGGATGGCCGACCCGTACGGCGCACTGTGGCCATGCGTGCTTCGGGATTCGGGGGTGGCAGGCTGTACTGTGGCCACGCCCCGTCTCATCACCGCTATGTGGGTGCAGCCCTTGAGGGTGCAGTCTTGGCCGGCTTCTGGGAGTCGGTCTTCTTGCGGCCGGCTTCTGGGAGTCTGTCTTCTTATGGCCGGCTTCTGGGAGTCGGCCATCTTATGGTTATCTTCGGGAAGGTTTTTGAGGTCGGGTCGCCTTCCGATAGTCGGCCTGTGAGATAGCCGACCAGGGGGAGGCGGCCCTGTGCTTTGGACGCTTGAAGGCTCGATCGGCCTGATAATTTTTCAAAGAGCCAGGGGGAGTCGGTTAGGCTACCCGTGGCCATTTACTCCGACAGTAGTCCCCGAAGCTGGTTGGGCTTGGAGGCTGAGAGGAGGTCGAGAAGCTCTATCAGCTTCCTATCTTGAAGAGCCAGCAGCTAGGAACCGGTTTCGGTTGGGTGCGCTGTTTTGGCGAGATTTTGAAGTCTGAAGGCGGGAGCCAGCCGGTGCACACGCCGGGTTGCGGGCCGGCCGCTTGCCGCCCGCGCGCCACGTGGTACCCTCCGGCTGAAAAAAGCCTGCCAGCCCACGCGCGACGGGACGTCGCCGCAGGCCGGGGCCCACCACTCCCACGCCTAGGCCCAGGCGCGGATTTTCTGTGGCCCAAAGCGGGCCGCTCGCCTTCCGACGACAGTTTCTGCACGTCGTTAGGGCGCAATAATCGCGGGACGTGGGGGAGTGGGCGCAGTTAATCCCACGTTCTCCCCCACGCCTCGCCTCCTGGGCTCCGCCACACGAGGCTATAAATAGGGGGAGGAGGGGGAGCGGCAGACGCTCGCACGCTCACCCTCGCTCCACCATCTTCTCCTTCTTTCTCTCCGACGCTGCAGCCCCTTGCCGCCGCGCCGTCCCTCTAGTCTTCGCATTACCCCGCAGCTTCGCCACTGCGGGGCCGTGGTTTCGTCGTCGCAGCGCCCTTTCTTCATCAGCTTCTTGCCGTCATGCAGCACGGCGGAAACTGGGACGGCTCCAACGTCCACATGGACCACATCGACTTCCTCCGCAAGACGCGAGGGCTGCCCGGCAAGGACCAGGTGCGGGTCCGTCTTGCGCCGCAGAAGGAGATCTCGCCGGCGCCGGAGGAAGGCGAGCGGGTAATCTTCCGCTCGCACTTCCTGCACGGCCTCGGCCTGCCCGCGAGTGCCTTCTTCCGCTCCTTCCTCGAATTCTACCAGCTCCAGCCGCACCACCTCACTCCAAACACGGTGGTGCTGTTGTCCGCCTTCGTCACTCTGTGCGAGGGCTTCCTCGGCGTCCTTCCCACCCTCGAGCTCTGGGGGGAATTCTTCCAATCCAAGCTTGGCACCCGCATGCACGGCGTGCCGGCTTAGAGCGGCGCCTTCATCGCGGTGCGGAGGCCGGTAGCCGACAACCCCTTTCCTGCCATCACGCTGATCCAGTCGGTGAAGCTCTGGCAGAAATCGTACTTCTACGTGAAAAACGTCGCCCCGCAAGGCGACTACGTCAACTTGCCGGCTTACGTAGCCGGCCCGCCGGCTGGGAGGCGGCCCCAGTGGTCCTATCGGGCCAGGACGCTGTCGCTGGCTGGAGCCGTCGCCGTCGCCCGACTCCGGGTAATGATCCAGTCGGAGGGCCTGACTGGGTCCGACCTGCTGGCCGCCTTCGTGGTGCGCCGGGTGCTCCCGCTTCAAAGCCGCCCTCATTTGATCTGTCAAATGAGCGGCCAACTCGATCCGAGCCGGATGTGCACCAAGGAGATGCCTCATGACGAGTTAGCTCACATGGTGAACTATCTTGCGAACTGCAAGCTCTCCGAGGAGTGGCAGTTTGGCAAGGAGCCGTACTCCCATGCCCATCCCCCGCCCATGGTAAGTTTTCTTTATCTTCTCTTCTTTACTTTTGTCACCAAGTTTTTCTTGGCCGACTCTGACCAGTCGGCTCATTTTGGCAGAGCCCTCTCCTTCGGCCGGTGGCCGGGGCAGCGGGGGCGGATCGCCAATTCCTCCCCGACCGGGTGGCGCATGACTTGGAGGACCCCGACTTGGGGGCGGCCGCTATGGACGACAACACCGAGGTGGGAGGCGGCAAAGCAGGCGGCTCCGGGCTTGGAGCCAGCTTCGATGACTGGCCGGATGACGACGAGGCGAAAATCGTCCCGCGCCGCCAGCCGGCATCCGACCATGGCGCGGGTTCATCCGCCGCGCCGCCTGCTCGAGGCGGTGCGCAGAAGCGCCGGGCCACGTCGGGCTTGTTCGGCAGTCGGCCGAAGAAGCCCAAGAGCGGGGCGGCGGCGACCAGGCGGGAAGAGGCGGCCGCGAAGGTGGCCCGCTTCCGCAAGGTGGTGAAGCAGCCGCAAAAGGTTTCAGCGTAAGTGTCGATTATCTCGCGCGTTCCTTCTTCTTTTCTTGTCGATTTCTGAATCCTTGTCTTGACTTATCAAACAGGGCTCCGCTCTCTCTTGAGCGGATCGCTGCCGCCTCCGTGGTTGGATCGACGGGAGGATCCGGGAGCACCCGCCACGTGGACCCCCGTGCCAAGCTTCAAGCGATGACGGAGAGGAACGCGCGGGAGGCGCGGGAGGAGCGGGAGGCGGAGGAGCTGAAGGCGGCCGCCGCCAAGGCGGCGCAGGAGATGGTGGAGGAGTCGGCGAAGGCACAAGCCGACGCAGCGGCCAAGGCTCAGGCGGAGGCTGCAGCCGCAGAGGCAGCGGCGGGGGCCTTGCTTGTCACCCCCTGCGCGCCGTGGCGCCCGAGATCCCGGAGCCCCCGCCGGAGGAAGCCGGTGGCGACCTGCCGGGGATGGAGAGGGAGGAGGACGACGTCGTCGTCCGGGAGAGGGAGCCGGCATCGCCGTTGCCGACTGGGGCGGACCAAGGCAGTCGGCCTAACGCGCCGCCCAAGCAATTGACTAGAGGCGAGCCGGCTGCAAGGACGGACTTGGTGGTCCGGTCGCCATCGCGCCAGCGCGCGGGGAAGGCGGCTTCGGCGCCGGACTCGCAGAAGGCCGCGGGCTCTAGCTCGTCGGCCCAGGATTTGGAGGCGGCCAGCGCCAGCTCGGGGTGGACGCCGGGTGGTGGGACGGCCGTGGTGAACGTGGCGGCGCAGGAAGTCCGGAACCGGCTTCAGTCCTAGGCCGCCGTGCTGAGGCAGTACAATCAAGAGTTCCTCGCGACACGGACGGCCATTCGGGTGAGTCTTCCCGCTTTTCTGTTTCTTGATCTTGATTTCTCCCGTGGGGGCGCGTCAGCGCACCCACTGGGTGTAGTCCCCGAGTTCCGAGTCGGCTGCTGAGCAGGCGGCTTGGAACTTCTTGGTAGACTTCTTTGGCTATCTTGTTTCTTATTCGCTTCTCTGTCTGACTCGCAGGACTATCACAACCTCCGCGCGGCCACCTTCAACTCCCAGGCTCGGGAGCTGACCCAGAAGACCGCTGATCTAACTGAGAGCCGGAGTAAGTGTTTCATCTTTTATCTCATGTGGGGGCGCGTCAGCGCACCCACTGGGTGTAGTCCCCGAGATTCGGGCTGACTGCTGAGCAGTCGGGTCGGATCTTTCCTGGCGACTTCTTTCTTATTGCTTTTTTCTTCTTTGCTATATCTGCAGAGGCCAATGCCAACCTGAGGGAGCAGCTGGGTGGGACCCAGACCGCCCTTCGCGCCAAGGAAGCCGAGTTCGACGCCTTGGTTCAGGAGCATGACCGCTTGGTCAAGAGGCTGGCCGACCAGGAGGAGAGCCACAAGGCGGCCTTGAAGGCGGTGCAGGACAGTGAGGCCGCCCTCCAAGCTGAGTACGAGACCGAGGCGGCGAGCTGGGCTGAGGCGAGGCAGTCGCTAATCAGCGACTACGGCCAGATCGAAGACTTGGTTGACGGTAGGCCGCCTTCTTCTTCGTTCCTTGCTTGCCGCTTGCCATTTGGTCCATTCTCTGACTTTGTGTTCTTTCTCTTCCTTTCCTTCTTGTGCAGAGTACTTCCCTGGTTACTCTACCGCCGCCAACCAGGTCATCGAGGCCCACCGCGAGGCGCAAAGGCAGGCTGGTGCTGTGATCGCGCCAAATGCTCGTCGGTCGCTTGAGGAGTAGCTTATGGCAATCCAAGCCCGCCTCCAGCCGGCTCACCGCATGCTCCGCCGTCTTCAGCGCGTTGGGGCGTAGGTGCTGGCCGCCCTCTGGCCCGGCGAGGTGGTTCCCCGTACCCCCAGTCAGACTGCCGACTGGCTGGAGGTAGCGGTTGGCCGCTTCGAGGCCTGGAAGGCTTCTGCAGCTCGGTCAGGCGCCAGGCGGGCGCTGGAGTTCGTCAAAGTCTGGTATCCCGAGCTGATCTTGGACCAGCTGGCCACCTGGCGGCAGGAGGCCGACGAGGAGTTGGAGGCGGTGCGGCCGGATATCATCCAGCGCGCCTCGGCAATCGCCAACTACACCGACACCAGCGCCTTTGCTCCTGAGGTGGATGATAACGGCATTGCTCAGCCGGAGGAGTGGTTCGGGCTGAGCCCGGCGGATGGTGAGGACTCGGCGGAGGAGATCGACTCCAGCGACGAGGGCAAAGAGGAGGAGGGAGAGGATGGTGAAGACGCCGTGCCAGACGGTGGAGCAACCGGCCAGCCTCAACTTGATCGTGCCTCCAGCAATGAGGCGCGTGCGAGCACACCACCTGCAGCCGGTGATGATCAAGCCGAGACTCGCCAGCTGGCCACTCCTCCAGCCGGTACTGCCGTCTCCACCGACCTGCCCGGCTCGCCTGTTGCGCCCTTAGCCTGATCCACCGCCTTTGCTTTCCTGTTTATTGCTCTTCGAACAATATTTTGTTCAGTTTGCAGTTCCACCCACTGGGGGTGTATTCAAACTATGTTGACTGCCGGCCTGTTGAAGGCTTTTTGTGTAAATATAATCATGCATGTGTTTGGCTTCCCATTGTTCTTGCTTTTCATCCTTTGGCTGTTTCCTTTGCCGCCCTCCCTTGGTCGCCGCCTTCCCAGCAGGACAACTGCTCTGCAGTCTGTGGCTGGAGAAGTGCTTGGCCGGTTGGGAGGGCAAGTACTCTAGCTTTCTTGGATTGTAGCAAAGTGAATGGGAAGCCGGCCAGCCGACTGTTCTGACAGCCGGTAGGCATGGTGGGAGGCCGGTTTGTGTTATATAGGTTCGTTAGTCCTTAGCCGTTTTTCGTGTGGGCATCCTTTCCTGCCTTTGGCTCTTGCCAGTCGGACAGTCGGTTCTTCGAGCTGCGACTTTCAATAAGAGAGGGCTCGGGTGCAGCACACTACTTGTCTGACTGCAGGTAGAACTTTAATATAACTCAAGGCGGCAAGTCCCCGGGCCGACTGGTCAAACCCGGTGCCGGACAGAAGATGTAATAGTACATTCATTGGTATTACACTCGTCATTCATAGATAAAAGAGGGTAGTCCCCGAGTGCGCCTCGGGGGGCCCGTTGTCTTGTACTTAATACAAAAGGTAGCGTGGTACATACTGCTTTTAACTGTAAAATCTTCTCAGGAGATTGGCGTTCCATGGTCGTTCCGACTCCTTGCCGGAATCATCCCTCTTGCGTGCCTTCGGCTTCTGTGCGTCGATCAGGTAGTAGGAGTCGTTGCCTAGGGCCTTGCTGATGACGAAGGGGCCTTCCCAAGGGGCCGAGAGTTTGTGCTGGCCGGCCGTTCGCTGGATCAGCCGGAGCACAAGATCGCCTTCTTGGAAGGATCTTGGCTTGACCTTTCGGTTGTGGTAACGGCGCAAACCCTGCCGGTAGATGGCGGACCGGCTGAGTGCTAGCAGTCGGCCCTCTTCCAGCAGGTCGACGCCGTCTTCTCGCGCTTCCTTGGCCTCCGCCTCCATGTACATGGTGACCCGAGGCGAGTCGAACTCGATGTCGGTTGGGATGACAGCCTCGGCACCATATACAAGGAAGAAAGGAGTGAAGCCGGTTGACTTGTTCGGGGTAGTACGCAGACTCCAGAGGACAACCGGTAGCTCATCGAGCCAGCAGCCGGCCGAACGCTCCAGTGGTACGACCAGTCGGGGCTTGATGCCGGAGAGGATGAGGTCGTTTGCTCGCTCGACTCGGCCGTTTGACTGCGGGTGGGCAACGGACGCTAAGTCCAGTCGGACGCCCTGTGTCGCGCAGAAACATGCCAGTGCTCCCTTGGCAAAATTCGTGCCGTTGTCGGATGATGCTGTGTGGTATGCCATACCGGGTGGTGATATCTACGATGAATGTCACGGCAGTCGGCCCGTTCAGCTTCTTGATTGGCTTCGCTTCAATCCACTTGGTGAATTTGTCCACGGCGACAAGCAGATGTGTCATGCCGCCGCGTGCCGTCTTGAATGGGCCCACCATGTCCAGCCCCCAGACGGCAAAGGGCCAGGTGAGGGGGATGGTCTTGAGTGCAGAAGCTGGCAGGTGTTGCCTGGAGCTGAAGACCTAGCACCCTTTGTAGCATTTGACTAATTCCTTGGCGTCTTCCAAAGCGGTCGGCCAGAAGAAACCATGGTGGAAAGCTTTGGCGACAAGTGATCTTGAGGGTGCGTGGTGGCCGCATTCACCTTGGTGGATGTCCTTGAGGATTGCTATGCCCTTCTCTGGCCCGACCCAGCGCTGGAAGACTCCGGTGACGCTACGCTTAACAAGTTCTCTGTTTATTATTGTGTATGCTCCGGCTCGGCGTTGAACTTGTCTTGCCGAGATCTCATCAGTCGGCAGCTCTCTGTTTACTAGGAAGTTGAGGATGGGTTGGGCCCATGATGGAGCTGTGACTTCTTCTATTGTCAATACGGCTACTGCGACCTGGGTGGGTGGGTTGGGTGGTGAAGAGTTGGAGTCGGCCACTGCCTGTTGTGTCGTTCCAGGCCCCGGGCCGACTGCTGTAGTCCCCGGGCTGGGTTCTGAAGTCCCCGAGCCGGGTGCGACTACGGCAGTCCCCGGGCCGCCTGTCGAAGTCCCTGAGCTGCCTGCTGGGTTCCCTAAGTCGGATCCGACTGCATCAGGGGCAGGCAGTACGAAGATGGAGTCTGATTCTGGAGACGGCTTGACAGACGGTTTGAGGAGGCGTTGAAGAGAGACGCCGGCTGGTATAGCTTGTCGGGTGGAGCCGATCCGTGCCAGGGCATCTGCTTGCTCGTTGTCGGCCCGTGGCACGTGGAGGAACTTGCATCCTTCAAAGTATCCGCTGACTTGCTGGACGAGGAATCGGTAGCTCACCATGTTTGCGTCCTTGGTGTCCCAGTCGCTAGATGATTGTTGGACTACTAGATCCGAGTCGCCATAGCACAGAATTCGGCATATGCCGAGCTCTTTGGCTAGCCGGAGCCCGTGTATGAGCGCCTCGTACTCAGCCACATTGTTGGAGGCGGCAAAATGAATTTGCAATGTGTATCTGAGTTTGTCGCCCTTGGGAGAGGTGAGGACGATGCCGGCTCCCAAGCCGGTGCGCATCTTGGATCCATCGAAATGCATCCGCCAATGAGTGGAGTCAGGAGCTGGCGGTAGGTACTGGGTTTCGGCCCAGTCGACAAGGAAGTCGGCCAATGCTTGGGACTTGATGGCGGTGCGGGGCTGGTAGAAGATCGTGTAAGGAGCCAGCGCAATGGCCCACTTAGCCACCCGGTCGGATGCATCCCGACTGCCTATGATCTCGGCGAGCGGGGCAGTACATACGACCGTGATGGGATGCTCTTGAAAGTAGGGCTTCAGCTTCTGGGCAACAAAGTATACTCCATAGCACATCTTCTGGTAGTGCGGGTAGTTTTGCTTCGAGGTGGACAGTACTTCGCTCAAATAATACACCGGCCTCTGGACTAACTGAGCCCGGCCTTCTTCTGGGCGTTGGACCACAATCACTGCGCTGACCACTCGGCTAGTCGCGGCAATGTAAAGGAGCATGGGCTCTTTCTCAGTCGGCGCTGCCAGGACAGGCGGTGTGGTCAGCATCTTCTTCAACTCGTGGAAAGCTTGGTCCACTTGGTCGTTCCACTCGGAGTGGGTAGACTTCTTCATGAGTCGGTATAGGGGGAGAGCCTTCTCTCCTAGCCGGCTGATGAAGCGGTTTAGGGAGGCCAGGCACCCGATAAACTTCTAAACGTCTCACAGCTTGGTAGGAATCTCCATTCTCTCTATGGCCTTGATCATCACTGGGTTGCACTCGATGCCGCGTTCGGAGACCAAAAAGCCTAGAAGCTGGCCGGCTGGTACTCCGAACACGCATTTCTCAGGGTTGAGCTTGATCTGAAACCGGTGCAAGTTGGCAAATGTTTCTCTGAGGTCTTCCAGCAGGGTGTCGCGCTTCTCCGTCTTCACCACAATATCGTCTACATAGACGTGGGCATTTCTGCCGAGTTGCTTGAGGAGGCATTTCTGCATGCAGCGCTGAAAAGTGGCACCGGCATTTCTCAACCCGAATGTCATAGTCAGGTAGCAGAAAGCTTCGAATGGTGTGATGAAGGCGGTCTTCAAGCGGTCGGCTGGATCCAACTTGATCTGGTGGTAGCCTGAGTAAGCATCCAAGAAACTCAACAGCTCGCATCCGGCTGTGGAGTCTATTACTTGATCGATTCGTGGTAAGGCAAACGGATCTTTGGGGCAGGCTTTGTTGAGGCTGGTGTAATCTATACACATACGCCATGTATTGTTTTTCTTTAACACCAGGACCGGGTTGGCAAGCCATTCTGGAAAAAACACCTCCATAATGAAGCCGGCTACCAGGAGCCGGGCTATCTCTTCTCCCACTATCCTTCTCTTCTCCTCCTACAGTCGGCGGAGAGGTTGCTTGACTGGTTTTTCATCTGCTCGAACGTGTAGCTTGTGCTCGGCGAAATCCTTCGGAACACCCAGCATGTCCTTTGGGGACCATGCAAAGATGTCCCAATTCTCACGGAGGAAGTCGACGAGCTCGCCTTCCTATTTGCTGTCCAGGTTTGCACCAATGACAGCAAACCTCTCCGGGTCCAGAGGCTTCTTCTTTGTTTCTTTGGCCGGCTGGAAGGAGCCTTGAGCGTCATACTCCTTGGGGTCGGGGGACAGGGCCGGCTGCTTGCCAGCCATGGCCACGACTCGGTCCATCATCTTCTTCTCTTCAGCTATCATGAGGGACTCGGCCAGCCGGCTGCTGGCTGCAGCACACTCGGATGATTTCTTGTAGTCTCCGGCTATGGTGATGATCCCCTTTGTACTCGGCATCTTCATCTTGAGGTAGGCGTAGTGGGGCACAGCCATGAACTTGGCCAGGGCAGGTCGGCCAAGCAATGCGTGGTAAGGGCTCTCTAGATCCACTACTTCAAACCAGATTGCTTCTCGGCGGAAGTGATCCTTGTCTCCGAAGAGAACATCCATCTTGATCTTGCCGATTGGGGAACAGGACAGGCCGGGTACGATGCCATGGAACACAGTCCGGCTTGGCATGAGTTGCTTCGTCTTGAGGTTCAACTTCTCCATGGTGTCGCGGTACAGTATGTTGATGCTGCTTCCACTGTCAATCAGCACACGGGAGAAATGGGCAGCTCGCCTTTTTGTCGCGAGGGTGGCGTCCAACACCAATGCATAAGAACCGGGAGACGGCATCACCTCTGGGTGATCGGCCCGTCTCCAGCTGATAGGCTTCTCAGACCAATGCATAAACTCGGGGTTGTTGGTGGCGACCGCGTTGACTTCTTGGTGCTGTCGGCGCCGACTGCGCCTGTCTTCAATTTGGCTTGTGAAGACGACGTAGGCGGCGTGCTCATCTGGGAACTCATCTTGAATGGCTCCGACGGCTGGTCGAACAGCCGGCTGCTGAGGGGCTGGGGGCGGCGGGCCAGCAGGCGGAGGCGGCACCAGCCCCTCACCTTTGGAGATCCGCGTGAGCCAATGGCATTTCCGGGTCATGTGGTTGGACGGCTTCGCGCCGCTGTGGAACTTGCAGGGGGCATCAAGGGTTTGCTCGTAGGAGAAAGCCGGTTGCCAAGCCGCCCTGCCGCCCTTCTGCTTCTTGGGCACGGGCCGCTCTTCAGGTTGTTCGTCTTTGACTGTGGCTACTTGCCGACTGCTGGAAGGCGGCATAGGGGCCTTGCGCTTGTTGTCGTTCTGGTATGGGTGTCGGTTGGAGTCACCAGCCAGCGTCTTGGGAGCCGGAGCGAGCACCTTTCCAGAGGCATCCACTCGAAGCTCGGTCTTCATTGAAGAGTCGGCCATGGCGTACTTGTCTGCTATGATCAGCAGCTCGTCGAGGGTAGTCGGCTCGTCGCAGAGGAGTCGGTGCTTGAGGAGGGTGCCCTCTCGGCACCCGGCGGTGAAGTACTCTATGGCTTGAACCTCGTGCACCTCCTCGCAGGAGTTGCGGAGCTCGGCCCAACGCGTGAGGTAGTCACGAGTTGATTCGCTGGGCCCTTGGACGCACAAGGAGAGCTGGCAGGGCTTGGGAGGCCGCTTGTACGTGCTGGTGAAATTGCGGATGAAGACTTCCGTGAAGTCTAGCCAGCTGTTGATGCTGTAGGGCTTGAGGTTGTTCAGCCAAGCGCGTGCCGTGCCTTGAAGCATGAGCGGGGCGTACTTCACGGCTACGCGCCTGTTGCCGTTCGCTATGCTGACTGTGGTGGAGTAGTCGATCAACCAGTCTTCCGGCTTCACAGAGCCGTTGTATTTTGGCGTGTCTCTTGGGAGCGAGAACCCTTTGGGGAAGGGTTCGTCGCGGATGCGGGGGCCAAAGCAAGGCGGGCCGACATCATCTTCTTCCTCTAGCGCCAGGGATCACGCTAGGCGGTCGATCCGGTGGCGGGCGTCATTCTCGCCGACTCCTTCGCGGGGGCCTAGTCGGCCGCCGAGAGTCGGATGCGTGACAGGCGGCGGGGTGGGACATCTCTCCCCACGAGGTGGGGGAGGAGGCGGATCGCCTCGTCGTTCCACAGCTCGGGGGCGGCCTTCTGCGTCGCGCTCGATGGTGAGCCGAGTCCGACTGCGGCTAGCAGCCGCCTCCTTGTCTTTTCTTGCGCGGGCGCCGTCCGCAGTCGGCGTCCGGGATGTCGCGCCGTGCTCTCGGCGTTGGGGAGGACTTTCGGCGCGGGCGCTGGCTTCATGCCGCTCTGCGGCCGCGTCGATCAGCTGCTGGATGCGTCTAGTCATATAGGGAAGCTCGTCGGCCCCCAGCCCGTTCAGCTCGTCTACGGCCGCCTGAACGACACGCAGGTTCTCGAGTGGCGTGGCGTAGACCGGGCGGTCTGCTCCCAGCATGCTGGCGATGGCTGCGCCGCGCTTCTTGACGAAGCCGGCTCGGCTCGGCCCGCCAGGAGGCGGCGTACCGAAGGCGGCGCGGTCGACTTCGCGCTGGTGAGCCTCAGTGAGGCGTCTCATGGATGCTATCTTTTGGCCTTCCGTGACGAGGGCGAGGCGGCGTGCCTCCAGTGTCTCGGCGTCGGCGTCGGCCGAGATGGGGACGGACAAGTCGTGCAGCGCCGCTTGTAGGGCGTCGTGAGCATTCTCGGCGGAGACGGCGCAATGGCTGATGACCAGCACCTCAATGACAGCACTGCTGCCGCTGTCGGCTCGAGGAAGAGGGTCGTCGATGATCACCACGTCGGTGGGGAAGGCGTCAAGCGATGCCGTGTCGGAGTCGACCAGCATCGGGTCGGTGGAGCCGACCGACTCCAAGTCCACAACAAGCTCGCTGGAGACGTGGAGCTGGTCGAGGAGGCTGACGAGGCGGCTCTCGGGGCAGTCTGTGCCCGCGTCGGACGCAAGCTCGTCGGAGATGTGAGCCTCGCCAAGAAGATCTGCGAGGCAGCTCGCCGTGCAGGCGTCGTCGACGCCTTGCAGCGCGTCGGGGCAAGCGCCATCGGGCGTGGCGGGCTGGCTACGCTTGCGGGGGAGGAAAAGGGTTCCCGTCCAGAACAGGTCTCCGGACGACGGTGCACCTGGCCCCACGGTGGGCGCCAAATGTCGGGTGGTAGGTGTGACATATGCCAACGGGTGGCTTATCATTGTGGGAGCCAGTAATACGTCGCCGGTGCCTGGAAACGGGATAAGGCGAAGACATGCACGCCGGCGAATCTTACCCAGGTTCGGGGCTCTCCGTGGAGATAACACCCCTAGTCCTGCTCTGCGGGGTCTTCGCATGATCACTAGATCAACACAAGTAGCTACAAGTGCTCCTTGAGCTGTTTGGCTAGAGGAGGAAGAAGGGCAAGGCTAGCTCTCCTCTTCTCTCTACGTGGTGTGTAAAACTATCTCAGGGATCAACCCTTTTGCATGGGTGCCCTCGGGGGTTTATATAGGCCTACCCCCCAGGGATACAATGGTAATCCGGCTAGGCGTGGGTCCCAGCCATCAGTGTCTGTGTTCGCCGGCTTCTCCGCCGACCGTTGGGGCCCGCCGACTGGTGGGTCCCGCCAGCTGCCGGCCTCCTAGCCGACAGGCCAGCCCCATCGCCTGGGGGTCTTGTCGGTGGCTGGTTACTGTTGCCTCGCCCCTGATGACGAGGGCTTTGTTGAGGTAAGCATGGCTACAGTGCCGCCACCTGGCGAGCTCTCACTGTAGCCCTACCTCATCTTGTCTCCTTAATGATGCACATACTTCAAGGGAGGGAGGTAGCTGGCTATTGGGAGCCGGCTACGCCCCAGGTCGACTAGGGGAGGCTTGGCCGCCTTCGAGCGTCTCTCTAGCTGAAGGGGCCCGCCGCCCGCGGGCCGTACTGGCGCCTGTCGTGGGTGGCGTCATGGTCAACATGGCAACAGTGCCGCGCCGGACGGGGGATGGCCGACCCGTACATCGCACTGTGGCCATGCGTGCTCCGGGATTCGGGGGTGGCAGGCTGTACTGTGGCCACGCCCCGTCTCATCACCGCTATGTGGGTGCAGCCCTTGAGGGTGCAGTCTTGGCCGGCTTCTGGGAGTCGGTCTTCTTGCGGCCGGCTTCTGGGAGTCGGTCTTCTTATGGCCGACTTCTGGGAGTCGGCCATCTTATGGTTATCTTTGGGAAGGTTTTTGAGGTCGGGTCGCCTTCCGGTAGTCGGCCTGTGAGATAGCCGACCAGGGGGAGGCGGCCCTGTGCTTTGGATGCTTGAAGGCTCGATCGGCCTGATAATTTTTCAAAGAGCCAGGGGGAGTCGGTTAGGCTACCCGTGGCCATTTACTCCGATAGTGTGTACTCTTATTTTTTTAATCTCTGATAAAGTACACATTTATTCCGGAGAAGGGGGTGTCGGCGTTCTCGGAACGGGGGTCCCCAGACTTGCCTGCCTACGGCCCACGGCGTGGCTGTGCTAGCAGGACTGTACGGCCCATCTTCATCAACAAGGCATTCAAGACCCTCGCGAGGGGCCAAGCCTCACAAGGCGGACGGCACAAGACTTCCTCGGGAGCGGCCTCACCAGGCAGGCTCGCGAGGGGCGGAGAGATCAAGGCGAGGCAAACCTCGCGAGGTTCTCGTGACGTGAGCCATGACGATCGAGACCAGGCGGGCGCCAGTGCGTGCAGTGTCCTTATTTCCCCTTTGGTGCTAAGGAGCCAAGCGCAGGCGCGGAGTACCGAGGCATCAAGCAAAGGTTTCCATATCAGTGCAACAAGACCAAGACCAGCAGGACGGCAAGATGGAGGTCACCATGGAGCCCAAGGCGGCGTCACCACCAGAGCCTTTTGCAGGCGAAGACCGCTTTTGTCAGGATAAGCTGTACTAGTTGTCCCCTTTAAAAAAAAATTGGCCGTTGTTGGCTCCCTTCCCGCTCAATATTTGGGGAGAGGACCAGGGCCTATATAAGTAGAACTAGCCACCATCGTAGGGGATAACTCATTTAGAGGCATCTCACCTGATCCTTAGCCACACACCGAGCACAAGAACACCTCAACCTCAGGAGGCTGTTCTTCCCCTTGTACTGTTCATCATCAACCCAAGAGGCAATCCACCACCACCACACTGGAGTAGGGTATTACACCACAACGGTGGCTCGAACCAGTATAAATCTTGTGTCTCTTGTGTTGTGAGTTTGTTGAGTTCGTCCGCGAGATCTTAGCCAGCTAGGGCGTGGATCGGCAGGAGGGAAAGAACTTCACGCGCACCCCAGAGTTCGAACCTCGAGGGTTTTGCCGGAACCCGTGATCCGACATTTGGTGCGCCAGGTAGGGGTGCGCCGTAGCCTTCCCTCCGCCAATCTACGCTTCGCCACCAGCGCGCTTCGCCCTCATGGCAGGCGCCCCGCTGCCGACTCCGACGGCCGGCGCTGACGATGGGGCCAGGGGGCTCCGAGCCCTGGCCCCTGCCTTGCGACAGGTGCAGTGGCTACGCAAGTTCAAGCCGGAGATGCCGCCGCGCTACGACGCCGCGGCGGACCCGACAGCTTTCTTGCTGGCATACGAGGAGGCCATCCTCGAGGCCGGGGCGACGACAAGGTGATGGCCAACTGGTTTCCCATGGCCCTCACCGGCGCCCCGCGCGCCTGGCTGCTCAACCTCCCCGGATCCACAGTGGCATCTTGGGAGGAGCTGCGCGACCTCTTCACTGCACGCTACGCGGCGCCAGCGCACCACGCGGTCGTGGCCCTGCTAGGCTGCTCTCAAGCACCACCTTCAGATTGCCATATCAAGCCATTCCTTCGCCAGATCGGCGCCGCTTCCAAGCGCTCGGGGGCTCTACCGGGCTGGGCTGCACCTGAGGCCGACCTCACCTTCGACTCAGAAGACCACCCCATCACCACCGCTGGCTGGGGCATGCTTCCGATGCTCTGCACGCCCACCATCTGCAACGTGGCCGTCACCAAGACCCTCATCGACGGCGGCGCCGGCCTCAACGCGCTCTCCGTGGAGGCCTTCAACTTTCTTCATGTACCGCTCGAGCGGATCAGTCTCAGCAAGCCTTTCTCAGGGGTTGGCGGCGGCACCGCCCACTCCTTGGGGCAGATCCGCCTCCCCGTCACCTTCGGCACGCGCGACAACTACCGCACCGAGCTGGTCGACTTTGATATCGCCCGCATCGGCCTCCCATACAATGCCATCCTCGGGTACCCAGCGTTGGCCCAGTTACCCATCCGGCCTACAACCTCATGAAGATGCCTGGAAGCAAGGGCGTCCTCACCGTTAAGGGGGATGCCAAGGAGGCCCTAGCGGCGCTTAGGCTCATCCTCAAGACCACCACGGCGACGTAGCCCACCGATGCGGGCACCCCCGAGACCAAGGGAGGTGCACCAACCAAGAAGAAGCACCTATTCACCCAAGACAAGGCGGAAACCAAGCAGGTGCCGGTCAACGAGGACAGGTCCTCAGGAGCCACCTTTACCATAGGTGCCGACCTCGACCCAAGCCAAGAGGAAGCGTTGGTGAAGTTCTTGCGTGCAAACAAGGATATATTCGCATGGGAGCCCAATCAGCTGGTGGGGGTCCCGAGAGAGGTGATTCAGCATCACTTAAGGGTGTGCCCCAATGTGCGCCTGTGAAGCAGCGGGCGAGACGGCAGTCCATAGAGAAGCAGGCCTTCATCGTCCAAGAGACCCGCAAGTTGGAGGTAGCGGGTGCCATTCGCGAGGTTCGGTACCCCGAATGGCTGGCGAACCCTGTCGTAGTGCCGAAGAAAGGCGGGAAGGAGCAAATGTGCATCGACTTCACCAACCTCAACAAGGCCTGCCCCCAAGATCCGTTCCCGCTCCCACGCATTGACCAGATCGTTGACTCCACCGCCAAGTGCGACCTGCTATGCTTCCTGGATGCGTTCTTAGGGTATCACCAGATCAAGATGGCGGTAGAAGATGAAGAGAAGACAGCCTTCCTGACCCCGTGTGGGGTGTACTGCTACACCTGCATGCCCTTCGGACTGCGCAACGCGGGCGCAACCTTTCAGCGGTTGATGCACATCACCTTAGGGCGGCAGCTCGGGAGAAACACGGAGGCCTACGTCGATGACATTGTGGTGAAGTCTCGGGAGGCAAGAACCTTGATCCAAGATTTGGAGGAGACCTTCGCGAGCCTGCGCCAGGTGAACTTGCGACTTAACCCAGAGAAGTGCGTGTTCGGTGTCCCTTCCGGCAAGCTGCTGGGATTCCTCGTGTCCCACAGAGGGATCGAGGCGAACCCAGAGAAGATCAAGGCCATTGAGGACATGAGCCCACCGCAGACCCTCAAGGAAATGTAGAAGCTGGCTGGTGGGGTAACTGCGTTGGGACGCTTCATCTCGAAGCTGGGAGAGCACGCCCTACCCTTCTTCAAGCTGATGAAGAAGAAGGGCCCATTCGAGTGGACCCCGGAGGCCGACCGAGCTTTTCAAGACCTCAAGAGATACCTGACCAGCCCTCCGGTGATGGTGGCGCCACGACCTCTCGAGCCTCTAGTACTCTATCTTGCCGCCACCCCGTACTCCGCCAGCGCAGCGCTGGTGGCGGTTCAGGAGGAGCACCAAGCCAAGGGCACGCCGTGCCAAGCTACGCCACCAACCGGGATGACGCAAGATCAGGAAGGCGCAGCAAGAGCCGCAGCGGCATCAAATAAGACCAAGCTCGGCAGGACGACGTCGCCGAGACTCCCGCAAGCGATCAGGCATCAGGAGTTCCACCACCTCAGGAGACGTCCCAACTTCCGCAAGACACGAGCCTCACCAATGTGCCAGCCCTCGTTGAGCACCCGGTGTATTTCGTCAGCACGGTGTTGCGGGACGCAAGGGCACGATACCCCATGCCCCAAAAGCTCCTTCTCGCGCTCTTGGTGGCCTCGCGCAAGTTGCGGCACTACTTCCAGCGCCACCCCATCAAGGTCCTCTCAGCCTACCCATTGGAGAGAGTGCTCAGGAGCCCCAACTCTGCTGGAAGGGTCGCTAGTGGAACATCGAGCTGCAGGCATTCCAGTTGGAGTTCAGCACTACCAAGGTCATCAAGGGAGCCACACTCGCTGATTTCGTGGCAGAATGGACGGATGCCCTGACGCTGGAAGTAGGCGAGGACCGGTCCACCTCGCCGGGAAGTGAGGCGCCCGACGGCTAGGTCATGTATTTCGATGGGTCCTTCGCACATCAGGGTGCGGGGGCTGGAGCAGTACTCGTCTCACCCACCCAAGACAAGCTGTACTATGCTGTGCAGCTCTGCTTCCAGCAGGGCGAGAAGGTCTCCAACAACATCGCAGAATACAAAGGCCTAATAGCCAGCCTGAAAGCTGCAGCAACCCTGGGGGTGAAGTGCCTCACCGTCAGGGGCGACTCGCAGCTTCTCGTCAACTTCTCCAATAAAGTATACGAGCCAAAGGACGAGCACATGGAGGGATACCTCACATAAGTGCGTAAGATGGAGAAGCAGTTCCTGGGCTTGGAGTTGCAGCACGTACCTCGTGGCACTAACAAGGAAGCTGATGACATCGCCAAGAGGGCGTCCAAGCGGCAGCCCCAAGAGCCTGGCGTCTTCGAGGAGCGGCTCTTCAAGCCGTCAGCAACGCCACCACTTTCAAGGACAGCTCAGCCTCGAGAGGAGCTCCCGCAGCCGCCTGCCACAGGAGCCCCAGCCTATGGCCCGACTTCGGGAGCGCGCCTACTCTTGGCGCTCGAGCCCCAGGAGGGATGCTAGACCAAGGAATTCAAGGAATACCTGATGCAAGGGACGCTGCCGGAGAAAGAGGAGGACGCGGAGCGCGTGGCCCGGCAGGCCACGACATACTGCATCTGGGACGGTGAGTTATACAGGAAGTGGCCCAATGATGTTTCACTACGTTGCATTTCCAGAGACCAGGGGAAGGAGTTGCTATCTGACATACACGGTGGGGACTGCGGGCACCACTCGTCATCACGGACCCTCGTCGGCAAGGTATTCTGCAGCGGATTCTACTGGCCCACGGGGCTCAATGACGCGGCCGAGCTGGTGAAGTCCCGTGAATCCTGCCAGTTCCACGCCAAGCAGATCCATCAGCCGGCTCAGGGCCTCCAGACCATCCCGCTCACATGGCCGTTCGCAGTCTGGGGGCTGGACATCTTGGGCCCGTTCCCTCGAGCGCCTGGGGGCTACCACTACCTCTATGTCACCATCGACAAGTTCACCAAGTGGGCGGAAGTGGAAGCCGTCCGCACTATCCCAGCTGGCTCTGCAGTCAAGTTCATCAAGGGTCTCGTGAGCCGCTTTGGGGTTCCCAACCGCATCATCACAGATAACGGCTCGCAATTCACTAGTAACCTCTTCAAAACATATTGTGCTAACCTTGGAACGCAGATCTGCTACGCTTCGGTGGCACACCCCAGGAGCAATGGTCAGGCCGAACGCGCCAACGCAGAGGTCCTGAGGGGTCTCAAGACCAGGACCTTCAAGAAGAAGCTCGAAGCCTGCGGCAAGGGCTGGTACGACGAGCTCCAGTCCGTGCTGTGGTCCATCCGCACCACCGCCACCAAGCCAACGGGCGAGACCCCATTCTTCCTCGTCTATGGAGCAGAAGAGGTCCTCCCTCACGAGGTCAGGCATCGCTCCGCACAGGTCCTGGCGTTTGATGAAATGCAACAGGACGCCACGCGGGGGATGGACCTCGTGCTGGGGGAGGAACGTCGCCGCGAAGCTGCACTGAGGGCGGCAAGGTACCAGCAAGCGCTGCGGCGATACCACTGCCGCAACATCCGCTCCAGGACGCTCGAGGTGGGCGACCTCGTCCTGAGGCGGGTCCTCTCCAGGGAAGGGCTGCACAAGCTCTCACCTATGTGGGAGGGCCCGTTCAAGGTCGTCTATGTCTCCTGGCCTGGCGCCGCGTGCCTGGAGACGCAGGACGGGGTACCCATCCAGAACGCCTGGAACATCTAGCACCTCCGGAAGTTCTACCCATAAAGCAAGGCCCAGTGCCTGTGAAGAAAGGCCCAGTTCCTGTGAAGAAGGCCCGGTGCCTGTGAAGAATCGCCGCCCGTGACACTCTCACGTAATAATGAGTGGGGCTATACATGCCTCGGAGTCTCAAGATTGCTGCCCTCAGGCCTCGGGGGCTCCCTCCCACGCCTAGTGGCAGCACTTAGCTCCGCGCTGGTGAGAAGACTTGAAGACTAGACTAGGTGCCGGACGCGGCTTTTCATTTGCTTTCCGTAGTTGGCTCGCCTTCTTTTAATCGAAGTTTGCTTCTGGTGTTCCTTGCGGATTTGGTTCCGTCGCCTTTTGCCGCTATTTCTGACTCTAGTTCACCTGTGTTCTCTCTCTCGCATACCTCACAAGTGGGCTAGGCAGGTGCCCTCGCGAGCATTTTTCATTCTCTTTGCCTTCCGTCTGCTTTCTCGGGAGGCACCCTCATTCGAGCCCACAAGCTGGCGCATCTCTCCTAATCTGTGCCCCTCGGGTACCGCGATATGAAGCGCTGGGTCAAGGCTTGGGTGAACGATAAGTTTCCTAGCGATCTTCCTAATGATTTTTTTGCAGTTCCTGAGCGACCACTAAGTCAAGACGGTCACGAGGAAACAAGTGCCTCATGAAGAGGAGGCTTCCCCGAACGCGCCAAGCTAAGTTATCTCTGCACAAAATAACGACACAACACGGAAACAACAAGCATAGAATAATGATTGAGGAATCGTAGTTTGATACACGCCCCTCCGGGCCATACTGGTCTCATTTTGATGCAGGGAAGAAAACAAGAAAAAAACAAAAGCGGCGCTCGCCCCTGCGGCGGTCCACGAGGGCAGGCCCTTGGCGACGTCCCGAGCTTAGCCGGATCCCTCCTCGCGCTTCACGGAGGCGCGACGACGAGATGACCCACTACCACCTTCGAAGCGAGCGCGGCGGCTGGTCGTAGCCGCCGCCGCTGGAGCTGTCGCCGAGAGAAGAGCCACCGTAGCTGGACGAGGCATGGCCGGTACCTACGGCAGGTTCGCCCTCCTCCTCGTCCCGACCATCGCCAAGGCCGAGCACCTCCTCGCCGTCGTTCACCTCGGGGCAGCACCCGGCGCGATGACCATCTTCCCCAAACACCCTCACGTAGAGGATCGCATCACCGTCGTGAAATGGAGGGTGCACCGCCTGCCCAGGCCGCGCGCGCGGGCGAACGTCTGCCAACCACGGGCCAGAGCTATGTTGCCCGCGGCGGAGACCTCAACCACAAACCAAGAGGCTCTGCTGCAGCAGCCGTCCGCCTGCAGCCAGAGCTGTCGGCGTTCTGGGAACGGGGGTCCCCAGACTTGCCTGCCTGCGGCCCACGGCGTGGCTGTGCTAGCAGGCCTGTACGGCCCACCTTCATCAACAAGGCATCCAAGACCCTCGCGAGGGGCCAAGCCTCACGAGGCGGACGACACAAGACCTCCCCAGGAGCGGCCTCACCAGGTTGGCTCGCGAGGAGCGGGGAGATCAAGGCCGGGCAAACCTCACGAGGTTCTCGCGACGTGAGCCATGACGATCAAGATCAGGCGGGCGCCAGCGCACGCAGTGTTCTTGTTTCCCCTTTGGTGCTAAGGGAGCGAGCACAGGTGCAGAGTACCGAGGCGTCAAGCAAAGGTTTTCATATCAGTGCAACGAGACCAAGACCAGCAGGACGGCAAGACGGAGTTCACCATGGAGCCCAAGGCGGCGTCACCACCAGAGCCTTTGCAGGCGAAGACCACTTTTGTCAGGATAAGCTGTACTAGATGTTCCCCTTCAAATCTGGCCGTTGTGGGATCCCTTCCCGCTCAATATTTGGGAAGAGGACCAGGGCCTCTATAAATAGGACTAGCCACCACAGTAGTGGGGGATCGATTCCACCTTCCATCCTCACAACCACAAGCTCGCAGAGCACAAGAACACCTCAACCTGAGGAGGCCGTTCTTCCCCTTGTACTGTTCATCATCAGCCCAAGAGGCAATCCACCACCACCACACTGGAGTAGGGTATTACACCACAACGGTGGCCTGAACCATTATAAATCTTGTGTATTTTGTGTTGTGAGTTCGTCGAGTTCGTCCGCGAGATCTTAGCAAACCTAGGGCGTGGATCGGTAGGGAGGAAAGAACTTCGCGCGCACCCCAGAGTTCGAACCTTAAGGGTTTTGCCGGAACCCGTGACCCGACATTTGGCGCGCTAGGTAGGGGTGCACCAAAGCTTCCTTTTCGTCGCTCCGCATCCAGTTGCTCCGTCGTCTCCATAGCGGACGCTCGCCGTGCTCGTGCTGAGCGCCGGGCTGCCCTCGCCACCCCCGTTGCTCAGACGGCTCCAGTCGGCGGGCCACCACGTCGTTCCTTGTTGCCTGCCTCCAACGCCGCTACCGGCCCGGCGGGGAAAGAGCAGCAAGCATCCTCGCTGCACCCCTCGGTGCGGTGGGACGGCCGCAGCGCCACCCCATCGCTGACTCCCCTGGTTCGTCGTCCCATGCTCGTCGCGCTCCCATGGACGCACGGGCCGCGCTCCTCATGGCGCACGAGCTCCTGCGCTACCACCCGGTCGACGACCTCTACGAGGACTAGCTCGACTGCATCGCCGAGCTTGTCCGCGGCGCAGGGGGCTCCCCTGCGCCGTCCCTCTCTCCACCTCGCCCTCCGCCAGCTACAGGCGACGTAGCCCACAGAGCACCTCCGCCACCTTTGCCCCAAGACGGCGCCCTGGCGCCAAGGCGCGCGCCTCCACGACGTGACCCGCCGCGTCCGGCGCCTGCGCGTGAAGAAAGAAGGTGTCAAGAAGTCCCTCGACCGCAAGGGAACGCTCCGCCGCTTCTCCCACCGCCGCGATAGGATCGTCTATCGCGGCCGGGCCCCGCGCAGCTTGCCGAAGCGGCGCGTGGGCGTCAAGACCAAGCTCCGCCTCCAAGACGGGCCCCGGCGACCACGGCCGGCTGCTGCGCCTTCACTCCCGAGCTGCGTAGCATCGCCTGGCCGGGCAAGTTCAAGCCAGATCTGCCTCCTCGCTACGATGGCACCCCCGACCCCGCGGAGTTCCTGCAGCTCTACGAACTGAGCATCGAGGCGGCCAACGGCGACGAGAAAGTCATGGCGAACTGGTTCCCCATGGCGCTCAAAGACGACGCCCGTTCGTGGCTCCTGAACCTGCCTCCAAGCTCGATTTCCTCCTGGGACGAGATGCGCGACTGCTTCGTCGCCAACTTCCAGGGCACTCGCGACCGCCCACCGGCCGCGGGAGACCTGCGTCACATCAAGCAACAACCAGGAGAGACCCTCCAGATGTACATCCAGCACTTCAACAACGTTCGTCTCAAGATCCCCAAGGTGACGGACGAGGCCATCATCTCCGCATTCTCTGATGGCGTCCGCGACGTCAAGATGAAGGAGGAGCTCGCTATCCATGAGGAGCTGTGCACATATCAGGAGCTGTTCAACCTGGCGACCAAGTGCGCAAGAGTTGAGGAAGGGCGCCTCTCTCTCCTTGAGCTCCCGGTTGCGGACACGGAGGAGAAGAAAGCCAAGGCCAAGGACGTGAAGCGCAAGGGAGCAGCCGTGCTCGCGGCAGAGCAGGACACCAAGCGCGGCAGAGATCAACCCGAGTCATCCAAGAGCAGCCGACCGTTCTGCGCCTTCCATAACCTGCACACCCACAACACCAGCGACTGTCAAGAGCTCAGAGCCATCCGAGAAGGACGCTTTGGTCGACGCCCCGAGCGCAACGACCGGGGCTACGACCAGGGAGGAGGACGTGGTGACGGACGCTGGGACGACCGTGGCCCGCGCCAGGAGTGGCGCGACCAGCCTCATGAGGACTGCTGGCAGGATCAACCTCGCGAGGGCGCCTGGAGGGACCAGCCTCGTGAGGATCGTTCTTAGGGAAACGCCGGTCTTCCTCCACTACCGCCACCATCAAGAAGGAATGACGACCACCATCAAGACGAGGGGGCTCGGGGCTTCCAGGAGCCACGCGCTATCACCTGCATCTTGGGCGGAGCTCAGGCCCCAGCCTCACAGCGTATCTTCAAACAGTTTGCCCGTGAAGTAAATGCAGTCCTCCCCAAGCTTGAGGCCTCGCGCCCGCTCCGGTGGTCCCAATGCGCCATCACCTTCAGTTCGGCGGATCAGCTCAAGTGCGCAGCCACCGCAGGCGCCCTCCCGATGCTTTGCTCCCCAGTCATCAGCAACGTGCAAGTCACCAAAACCCTCATCGACGGCGGCGCAGGGCTCAACGTCCTGTTTGTCGACACGTTCGACAACCTCCAAGTGCCGTATGATCAGCTTCAGCCTACCAAGCCTTTCTCAGGAGTGACCGACGGCTCTACCACACCGATAGGGCAGGTCCGCCTCCCTGTCACCTTCGGAGAATGCAAGAACTACCACACCGAGCTCATCGACTTCGACGTCGCGCACATCCGTCTGCCGTACAATGCCATCCTCGGGTATCCGGCCCTGGCCAAGTTCATGACGGTGACCCATCACGGCTACAATGTCCTCAAGATGCCGGGAAGCAGCGGAATCATCACGGTCCCATGTGAAGAAAGAGACGCGGTGTGCTCCCTCGAGCGTGCCTTTCAAGCTGCAGCAATCGACGGCCCCGACAGCAAGGGCGAGGGCCCTCCTGAGGCCATCCCCAAGAAGAAGAAGAAGCTGCGCCGTGCGGGACCTCAGGAGGATGGCGTCGCGACTGGAACCTCGTCAGGATCAGCACCCGCTCCAGGGGCACCTCCCTCCATCGCATAGGAAGGCGCGCCCGGTGCCCTTCTCGGGCAGGGCTCGGGGGCTCTCTTTTGGAGGGCCTCAAACCTTGCCAACATCACGAGGGAGGCGCTCGGGCACCACTTGGAGGCGTGCTTCACGGAACGTCTTCCTCAGGAGAACACAGGGCGAGGAGCGCCCACCGCTCAGGAGTTCATCACCAAGACCACTCAGGAACTGCAAGACGCAAGGGCCATGCGCGGCGACTGCCGCTCATGAGGCGCAGCTCCCCATCTAGGCGAGGATGCCGGGCTGCGCGTCTGCATCGACGTCCCAGGGCTCAACAGGGCCGCATCTCAGGAGCTTTTCTGGCCTTCACGCATGGGCCGCTGCAAGGGTCCACCGCACAGCTACGTTCGCATGCCTTTTGGCCCGCGGAGTGTGACGTTCGTCTACCAGTGCAACTTGCGGCGCACCCTGGCGACTCAGGAGGCCAGGCACCGCGCCGGCCTGACGGAGATGGAGATGGTCCTCAAGGAACCGCCTGGACCCCCAGAGCCTCCCGAGGCTCAGGGCCCCGGTGGCTCATGAGGAGCGACCGCTTCGCCGCGTATCTTCAGCTGCTCCGACATCCCTCCATCAACAGAACCAGGTGACATTTTCCAAGTTTATTTAGCTGGGAGCGCCCCCTCGGGCTGCATCATTCCCATGCCACGTGGGTCCGTCCCTGTGGCATGTATGCCTTTTTTCTTATGTCTTTAGCTTGCCTTGCTGGGGGCGCCCCTCGGGCTGTATCATCCCCATGCCGCTCGGGCCTGACCCGGTGGCATGTATCTTCCTGCATTTACTTAAGCTAGTATGCTTTCCATGCTTAACCTATCTATGGCTATCACCTGCTCGACTCTCGCCTTCCACGGGGGCTACTCACACTGGCACGACGCTTGCGCATGGGTCCGTCCCTGCAATGTTGACAAACCTGAGCGGTCAAGCTCTGGCTCGCGGCACGCCCCGTGCACGTCACCTCACCAGGCCCTCAGTGCCTTCGTCTCCTCGCAGAGCAACCGGGCGGACTGACAACCATAATGGCAAACCGTGTTTCTCCTTGTGCTGGCTCCCAGTTCACTAGTAACCTCTTCAAAACATACTGTGCTAACCTTGGAACGCAGATCTGCTATGCTTCGGTGGCGCACCCCAGGAGCAATGGTCAGGCCGAACGCACCAACGCAGAGGTCCTGAGGGGCCTCAAGACTAGGACCTTCAAGAAGAAGCTCGAGCCTGCGGCAGGGGCTGGCACGACGAACTCCAGTCCGTGCTGTGGTCCATCCGCACCACCGCCACCAAGCCGACGGGTGAGACCCCGTTCTTCCTCGTCTACGGAGCAGAAGCGGTCCTCCCTCACGAGGTCAAGCATCGCTCCGCACGGGTCCTGGCATTTGATGAAACGCAGCAGGACCCCACGCGGGGGATGGACCTCATGCTGGGGGAGGAACGCCGCCACGAAACTGCACTGAGGGCGGCAAGGTACCAGCAAGCGCTGTAGCACTACCATTGCCGCAACATCCGCTCCAGGACGCTCGAGGCGGGCGACCTCGTCCTGAGGCGGGTCCTCTCCAGGGAAGGGCTGCACAAGCTCTCACCCATGTGGGAGGGCCCGTTCAAGGTCGCCCATGTCTCCAGGCCTGGCGCCGCGCGCCTGGAGACGCATGACGGGGTACCCATGCAGAACGCCTGGAACATCCAGCATCTTTGGAAGTTCTACCCATGAAGCAAGGCCCAGTGCCTATGAAGAAAGGCCCAGTGCCTCTGAAGAAGGCCCGGTGCCTGTGAAGAATCGCCGCCCGTGACAGTCTCACGTAATAATGAGTGGGGCTGTACACGTCCCGGAGTCTCAGGATGCCGCCCTCGGGACTCGGGGGATCCCTCCCATGCCTAGTGGCAGCACTTAGCTCCGCGCTGGTGAGAAGACTGAAGACTAGACTAGGTGCCGGATGCATCTTTTCATTTGCTTTCCGTAGTTGGCTCACCTTCTTTTAATCGAAGTTTGTTTCTGGTGTTCCTTGCTGATTTGGTTCCGTCGCCTTTTCCTGCTGTTTCCGACTTCAGTTCGCTTGCGTTCTCTCTCTTGCATACCTCACGAGGTGGCTAGGCAGGTGCCCTCGCGAGCGCTTTTCCTTCTCTCTGCCTCGTGAGCGCTTTTCCTTCTCTCTGCCTTCCGTCTGCTTTCTCGCGAGGCACCCTCGTTCGAGCCCACAAGCTGGTGCATCTCTCCTAATCCGTGCCCCTCGGGTACCGCGATACGAAGCGCTGCACCCAGGCTTGGGTGAACGATAAGTCTCCTAGCGAGCTTCCTAATGAATTTTCTGCAGTACCTGAGCAACCGCTAAGTCAAGACGGGCACGAGGAAACCAGTGCCTCATGAAGAGGAGGCTGCCCCGAACTCGCCAAGCTAAGTTACCTCTGCACAAAGTAATGACACAACACGAAAACAATAGGCATAGTGTAGGAATCATAGTTCGATACACGCCCCTCCGTGCCCATACTGGTTTCATTCTTGATGCAGGAAGGAAAAGAAGAACAAAACAAAAGCAGCGCTCGCCCTAGAGCGGTCCGCGGGGCCAGGCCCTTGGCGACGTCCCGAGCTTAGCCGGATCCCTTCTCGCGCTTCACGGAGGCGCGACGACGAGATGAACCACTACCACCTTCGAAGCGAGCGCGGCGGCGTGGCGGCTGGTCGTAGCCGCCGCTGCTGGAGCTGTCGCCGAGGGAAGAGCCACCGTAGCTGGACGAGGCGCAGCCGGCTGGCTCGCCCTCGCCCTCATCACGGCCATCGCCAAGGCCGAGCACCTCCTCACCGTCGTTCACCTCAGGGCAGCACCCAGTGCGGCGATCATCTTCCCCAAACACCCTCACGCAGAGGGTCGCATCACCATCATACTTGAAGTGGAGGGTGCACCGCCTGCCCAGGCCGCGCGTGCGGGCAAATGTCTGCCAGCCGCGGGCCAGAGCTATGTTGCCCGCAACGGAGACCTCGACCGCAACCCAAGAAGCCCGGCTGCAGCAACCGTCTGCCTGCAGCCAGAGCCCACCTAGACCGGAGGTCGGCAGCTCGTCGACAAAGAAGCGGGGAAGCTAGAGCCAGTTGCCGGCCGGATCCTCCGACCAGACAACGAACTCCGGCAGCACCTCAGCCGAGTGGAAGCGCGGCCGGGGAGGCCGCGCAACCATAGCGCGTCTCCCTTCATCGACGGGCCTGCCGTGACCAGAGCGACCCCTCCCACGCGGAGCGGCGCCACCCCAGGAGCTGGGGGCCGCGGCAGGGGTCGCGGTGTGCTTACGGAGGCGGCCGCGTCCACGCTTGGGCACAGGGGAGCCGGGCCCCTCGCGGGGGGCTTCCCCTTCTCCGCGGCAGAGAACCTCTTCGATGATGCCATTGTTGCTAGCAGTGGAGCAAGGAGGAAGAAGCAAGCGGACTGGCAAGAGATGGACGACGGGGGCTTTGCCCCCTCCCCATTTATAGCGGAAGAAGGCCAACCGGCGCCTCCCACGATCACAGGTAATGATGGTTTTCCTTGCATGTCGCAGGGACTTGTTAAGTCAGGCAGTTGCCGAGGCAGCATGGGGAAGCGGAGACGCTCACGTCCAATCAACCGCCACACGGCGGCCAAGGCCGCCGGCTTTTAGGGCACGAGACGCTCCGTACTTGACCTTTGGCCTCGCCTCGAAGCCAAGCCCGAGCGCGCCTTGGGCCCGGGGGCTACTGTCAGCGTTCTGGGAACGGGGGTCCCCAGACTTGCCTGCCTGCGGCCCACGGCGTGGCTGTGCTAGCAGGCCTGTATGGCCCATCTTCATCAACAAGGCATCCAAGACCCTCGTGAGGGGCCAAAGCCTCGCGAGGCGGACGACACTAGACCTCCTTAGGAGCGGCCTCACCAGGTTGGCTCGCGAGGAGCGGAGAGATCAAGGCGGGGCAAACCTCATGAGGTTCTCGTGACGTGAGCCATGATGATCAAGATCAGGCGGGCGCCAGCGCGTGCAGTGTCCTTGTTTCCCCTTTGGTGCTAAGGGAGCGAGCGCAGGCACAGAGTACTGAGGCGTCAAGCAAAGGTTTCCATATCAGTGCAATGAGACCAAGACCAGCAGGACGGCAAGACGGAGTTCACCATGGAGCCCAAGGCGGCGTCACCACCAGAGCCTTTGCAGGCGAAGACCACTTTTGTCAGGATAAGCTGTACTAGATGTTCCCCTTCAAATCTGGCCGTTGTGGGATCCCTTCCCGCTCAATATTTGGGAAGAGGACCAGGGCCTCTATAAATAGGACTAGCCACCACAGTAGTGGGGGATCGATTCCACCTTCCATCCTCATATCCACAAGCTCGCAGAGCACAAGAACACCTCAACCTGAGGAGGCTGTGCTTCCCCTTGTACTGTTCATCATCAGCCCAAGAGGCAATCCACCACCACCACACTGGAGTAGGGTATTACACCACAACGGTGGCCCGAACCAGTATAAATCTTGTGTCTTTTGTGTTGTGAGTTCGTCGAGTTCGTCCGCGAGATCTTAGCAAACCTAGGGCGTGGATTGGTAGGGAGGAAAGAACTTCGCGCGCACCCCAGAGTTCGAACCTTAAGGGTTTTGCCAGAACCCGTGATCTGACAAGAGCCCACCTGGACCGGAGGCCGGCAGCTCATCAGCAAAGAAGCGCGGAAGCTGAAGCCAGTTGCCAGCCAGATTCTTCGACCAGACAACAAACTCCGGCAACACCTCTGCATAATGGAAGCGCGGCCGAAGAGGCCGCGCGACCACGGCGCGTCTCCCTTCGTCAACAGGGCTCCCACGACTAGAACGACCCCTGCCGCGCGCAGCGGCGCCACCGCGGGATTGGGGGGCCACGGCGGGGGTCGTGGTGTGCTTACGGGGACGGCCGTGTCCCCGCTTGGGCGTCGGGGAGCTGGGCCCCTCGCGAGGGGCCTTTCCCTTCTCTGCGGTGGATAACCTCTTCGATGGCGCCATTGGAGTCGGTGGTGGAGCAGAGGAGGAAGAAGCAAGGGGAATGGGAGGAAATGGGCGACGGAGGCTCTGCCCCCCTCGTCATTTATAGCAGGAGAAGACCAACCAGCGCCCCCCACGATCACAGGTAATGATGGTTTCCCTTGCATGTCGCAGGGACTTGTCAAGTCGGGCAGTTTCCGAGGCGGCGTGGGGAACCGGAGACGCCCACGTCCAATCAACCGCCACGCGTCGACCAAGGCCGCAGGCTATTGGGGCCCGCGACACTCCGCGCTTGACCTTTGGCTTCGCCTCGAAGCCAAGCCCGAGCGCGCCTTGGGCCCGGGGGCTACTGTCGGTGTTCTGGGAACGGGGGTCCCCAGACTTGCCTGCCTGCGGCCCACGGCGTGGCTGTGCTAGTAGGCCTGTACATCCCATCTTCATCAACAAGGCATTCAAGACCCTCGCGAGGGGCTAAGCCTCGCGAGGTGGACGACGCAAGACCTCCTCAGGAGCGGCCTCACCAGGCAGGCTCGCGAGGGGCGGAGAGATCAAGGCGAGGCAAACCTCGCGAGGTTCTCGTGACATGAGCCATGCCGATCGAGACCAGGCGGGCGCCAGCGCGCGCAGTGTCCTTGCTTCCCCTTTGGTGCTAAGGAGGCAAGTGTCGGTGTCAAAACCGGCAGATCTCGGGTAGGGGGTCCCGAACTGTGCGTCTAGGATCGATGGTAACAGGAGACGGGGGACACGATGTTTACCCAGGTTCGGGCCCTCTCTATGGAGGCAATACCCTACTTCCTGCTTGATTGATCTTGATGAATATGAGTGTTACAAGAGTTGATATACCACGAGATCGTAATGGCTAAACCCTAGAAGTCTAGCCTATGTGAATATGGTAATGAGCCTCCCCTATCCGGACTACTCTCTCCGGTTTATATAGACACCGGAGAGATCTAGGGTTACATGGGGTCGGTTACATCAGAGGGAATCTTCATAGTCGGTTGCCAAGCTTGCCTTCCACGCCAAGTAGAGTCCAATCCGGACACGGGTACAGTCTTCGGTCTTCATGTCTTCACAGCCCATCAGTCGGGCCCACGGATAACAGGACGGACGCCCGAGGACCCCTTAGTCCAGGACTCCCTCTGTAGCCCCTGAACCTGGCTTCAATGATGAGGAGTCCGGCGCGCAGATTTTATCTTCGGCATTGCAAGGCGGGTTCCCTCCTTCCGAACTCCGGAATAGTCTTCGGATGTAGCAAGTATACCCGGACCTGTGTATGTAATTGGGGAGAACACAATATTCCACGAGTCCAATCTGCTGACAACTGTTTATGACATCATATCACAACTGCCTGGTTATTATTTCCAACCGTTGGCTAGCTCGTCGCCCCACGTCTCGGGACGCGGTTTTACTGGCACGTCTTGTCAAAGCAGAGATCGTGTCCCCTTATTCACGGGATTTTTATTAATGCAATCGTGGGTAACCCAACCGTCCCCTGGGTACAACTCTTTGGGGATAGGCAAGTTTCGAGACCCAGGAGGAGACGCTCAGTATTCGGGCTCTTTATATAGAGACCCAGTCTCGTCTTTTTCTTTTGTGCTGGCTTCTTCCTCAACCCCAGCCACCCCGAGTTCTAGCCCTCGGGTTCCAATCACCACCAGCCCCAATCATGTCCGGGTCCAGCCGTCCAGGCCGGTGGGTGGCCTCTTCCGTCACGGAGGAGGATATTGCGAAGCTCCGCGCGGCGAGGTATCTGACCCCAGAAATCCTTCATCGGCTTCCCTGCAAAGGGGCAAGTTATTCCCACCCCCAAATCTGGCGAGAGGGTAGTATTTGTGTCCCACTTCCTCCACGGGTTAGGGTTCGTGCTTAACCCCTTCGTCCGGGGGCTCCTGTTCTACTACGGGCTAGATTTTCACGATCTGGCCCCAGACTCTGTTCTTCTCATCTCGACATTTATCGTCACATGTGAGGCCTTCCTCCGGACTCCTCCGCACTTCGGTCTATGGCTCAAGACCTTTGACGTGAGTCCGTAGGGGGCAGAGGAGGAGCAGGCGGAGTGCGGCAGCATCATAATAGGCAAGCTTGCCAGCGCGGTTTGGTTTGAAGGATCTTTCGCCGAGTCCTCCGACCTATGGCATCAGCGGTGGTTTTATATCAACAAGCCGCGTGGCTCCAGGTGGGCAGCTATGCCTGCGTTCTGACCCGGCCCTCCAGTTCAGCTTGCTTCATGGAACAATAAGGGTTTGGACTGGGGATCCGTCAATGAAATGCAGACTTTGCAAAGTCGCATCCGAAGCCTTACCGAGAAGGGCATCGATCTTGTGAATGTCGTTCAAGTAATGCTAGTCCGCCGAACCCTGCCGTGTCAGCGGTGGCCTCTCCATATGTGGGAGTTTAATCCAGAAGTGCGGCGGACTCTTCAGCACTTCTTCGGCACCACGCATGAAGGAATGTGGAAATTATATTTCGGGGAGCGAGAGCAATGGCCGGACACCACCGAAGATGTTGGCCTCGACTGCAATCATCCGGACACTTCGGTAAGTATTCAATCTCCGCATACCCTCTATTCGAGTATCTCTTGGTAATATGTTGAACAATCCATCGCTTCACAGGACTGCATAAAGAAAGCGGTGTTGATCTGGTGTCCGGCGCCCCTTCCCGAAGACTCTGCGAACGCCCTGCTAACGAGGATGCTGGCTCCGACACCGTACCAGGTGTCTGCGGAGGAGGGCGAGAATAGGGAGGCCGGAGGTGGTCTCCGCCCCAAGGATAAATTAGACGTTGTGTTCGGGGAAACCGAAACCCTCTTGCCCGAGGGCGAAGGTGCGAAGGAAGCCCTCCATGGCAAGAAAAGGGCCGCTTCTGAAGATCAGGAAGGGAAACCTTCCAAGAAAGGGAAAACGCCATCGACGTGAGGCTTGGGTCGGGCAAGCGATGTTGACGTAGAGCTTTATGATGAGGACAAACCTCCGGCCAAACCATAAGTGCAGCAGGGTACTTTAATCATACCTCATTCCTTTCTTATTACTGAAGTAATCCTCCGACATACGTACATCCTCGCAGGTTAACGCGTGGTGTTTCTCAATCGTCCTCCTCCTCGGGAGACCTTCTTCCAGAGATGATGGAGAGCGACACGCCTTCTCCGGCCTCCCCGCCCAACAGGGCGGGTGATTCCGAGGTATCGTCCCGGGGGGCTCCTCCCGATCGACAAGTAGTGCAGGAAACGAAGAAGGCATTACCCGAAGGTGGTACCTCTGTTACTCAGGGTTCGGGAATCAAGCATGACGGCCCCGAATTGTCCGGTTTACAGCCGAAGACGATTCTAGAGGCGAGTGGGAAGATTCCTTCAAAGGAATGCCATACTCCGGCGGCGGTTTCCGAAGACCCAAAAACGTCGGGAATGCTGACGGACGTGCTGCGACAAGCGTCCGTTTCGGAGGAACACCATGCCTTGATGGTTACGGTGGTCGAAAAGGTTCTATCCATGAAAAGCGGGTTGAACGAGGCCTTCACGAGCCTCCTAAGGGGTTTTGAGGTTTGTGATGTAATTTTGCCAATGGTATTTTATTGATAGAATGCACCTGTTGTATATGCAGTAGCCCCTGAGACTCGGATTGGCTTTCAAAGGAAGCTATCGGAGGATCGAAAAGATATGTTCAGGTACTAACCTTGATTTTACTTGGAATACAGGCTGCCTCCCCTCCTACGGCTACCCGAAATACGGAAGTGGCCGAACTGCAGCGAAAGCTGGATATTGCGGAGGATGACTTTGCATTGATCAACAGGCGTCTTGACGACTCGCAAGGTATATATTTCGAGCATTCCTTACACCAATGTGCTTGTAATTGAAGCCTGGCTCTAAAAAGAGTTTTATATCAAATGTGCATGAATGCAAATGGTGCTGCCGCCGTGGAGGCCTTTCGGGCGGAGCTAGCCCGGGCCAAGGAGCAGGCCCGGTTTAGTAATGCGGCTGCCGAAAAGGCATCGGCTGAGTTGAAAGCCGAACAAGCTGCACAGCGCCAAGACAAGGAGAAGATGTCCACCATGGCACACGAATTAGAGAATGCGGCTAGCCACTGTAAACTTCTTGAGAAGGAAAATGAAGCCAAAACGGCTGAACTTGACAAGGCATTACGAGAGGCGAGAGAAGCGCGATCTGAATCCAGAGCGGCCCGTGAGGAGATCCGGCAAGCTGGGGAGATAGCGGCTGGCAAGCCCTTTTTGCTACAGACTAAGTTCGGCGATCCGAACTATGCTCAGCTTAACCAAGTATGGAGTTCTCCGGACAAATTTTTGGACTTACCAAAGAGTTCTTCCGATGTGGCGTAGTTTTACCACGCACAAGAGGGGTATGTAACGGAGAAGCTTTTCTGGTCACAATTCGGCGCGTCGAAGCGCCCTCTGTTGCTGAATGAACAGATGTCCCAGTGGGCCGAGCTTCATAGGATATCCGGCGACGCCATGAAGAAAGTCATAATCCGGTTGTGGCCAAGTGAGCCTATTCCGAGTAGTTATTTTGGCCTGGTGTGGCGGCTTGTTGATGCGGTGCCACATATTGACGATGTGAAGCAGTCGGCGTGCATTGAGGGTGCATGGATGGCCTTTGCCCGAGTCAAAACATTTTGGGGAAAGATGAAGGCCATCGATGTTGCGGCGAGGAGTCCACCCAAGGGCAAGGACCATTGTGAGCCGGAGCACTATTTTGAAGACGTCTTAGAGGCCGCCCGCTTGATAGAGGGTCAATGCTCGAAAGACATAATGTTCGAGTGATGTGTATAATGGATGTAAAAGACAGCTTTATAGTTAATCTATTTTTATGTTTTGCTCAAGAGCTTGTGTTCCTCCTGTGCGGCTGTTTTAATGTGATCTGAAAGTTTTCCAGTTGTCGGCTTCAACCCCCTCGTAGGAAGTACGAGGGTGTTCGGAAAAGCATTTAATCACTCTTTATCCAACGTCTTGGTCCGTGAAGGAGGTGATAATGCGGCGAACCAGGCAATCGGACTATAGGGCGTTAACACCTTCACTTAGCCATAGGAGTTTTATGGTGGGGCTACGACATAGCCCCTGGTATGTATACGGCGCATTATAATATAGTGCCTTACATATGTTGATCTGTAAAAGATCCCTCATGTTACACAAAGAATCACTAAAGATTCAAATAAGTCGTCAAGTGGTTGACCAGCTCTCGCCGCATCATGACAGTCAGTTTTCGGCTTTCTCTACTGAGGTGCTCATCCGGTCTAGGCCAGGGCACAATCGTAGTAGTTCTCCCTTTACTACCCTAGCCGATAGAACGAAACGTAGGGTAGCAAGCACAGGAGCCGGGCAACCCAACTATTGACCCAAGACAATGATTCGGAGCTGATGCATATAAGGCCAAACTTGCGACGCCGAAGTGCGCTTTAGAGCTGTTCGGACTTTTACTGGCAACTCATTTGTTCCCATACCGAGCCCCTGGCAGGTTATGCCGAGGTGCATCTGTAAAGCAGCCGCTAAGGCCGTACTCATTGTTGAAAGAGTATGGAAGATTAGTTTGGATAAAAGTTTACTAGAAATAGAGCAATATGCCAATGACAAATTCATATAAAAAAACCACAAACCCCGCTATTTGACATGCTCGGGGTCGGGAACGGAGGAAACAAGGCATAGTACAGGCTCAAAATAAAGAGTGCGGTCTTCAAAAAGTTGTTTTGGACCTCCTGTCGCACGTCTGCGCCGCCCGTCCTCGGGGAGGGTAATCCTTAACGGAAGTAGCCCCTTTAGGTGAGTGTACGGATCCGAACTCCGAGAGAGTCCGTTGTAGATACTGTCTTTTTCGTCACCTGTTTTTACGAGATAATAGTGAAAAAAGAAAAAGGAACGCAGATAAAAAACGTTACGGGGGTGCTTGCAGGGCCGTCCGTATTGTGCTTCCGCCAATGCCCATGGTATCTTGAGTGCGTAGTGATACACACGCGGTGTAAATCTTGCTGGTACATGAGGTGGGTGGCAGAAGCCGAACTGCTATTTCCGTTTCGGGAGTGGTCGAACTTCGGAGGGAAATTGTTTCTAGCCCCTAGTGTTTGGCTGGTGAGCCGGTCTGTCGTCTTTATCGCCTGGTGGCCTCTTCCCCTTGTGTTTGGCGGTGAGCTTGCCTGCCTGCTTGAAGACCCAACCGTTTCTGTTGGTATGATTAGCTGGCTTATCAGGGTGGCCGTGGATCTGGCAAGGTCGGTCCAATATCCTGTCAAGGGTGGATGGTCCGTCTTTGTTTCCTTCGGTTGCTTTTTCTGTTGGCCGGGGTTTGGATTGTTAAATCCGGCGTTGACCGCTATGTCGCGTGATCTTTCATTGTCATTGCAACTGTTGTGTTCGGTTCGTCGTGGCTTGCCGTTGCCGTCTCGGATTTTGGAAGTGCCCGGGTCGCTGGCGTTGTTGCTTTTATGAGCAAGCCAGTTGTCTTCTCCCTCACAAAAGCGAGTCATTAGAGCAGTGAGGGCTGTCATGGATTTGGGTCCTTCCTGACCGAGGTGACGTGCTAGCCATTCATCCCGGACGCTATGTTTGAAGGCCGCGAGGGCTTCCGCGTCCGGACAGTCGACGATTTGGTTCCTTTTGACTAAGAACCTGGTCCAGAGCTCCCTGGCTGATTCACCGGGCTGCTGGAAAATATGACTTAAGTCATCGGCATCTAGTGGCCGGACATACGTTCCTTAGAAGTTGTCTCGAAAGGCGCGTCTTCCAAATCTTCCCAGTTGCCAATAGAATTTTCTGGCAAACTGTTTAGCCAGTACCGAGCTGGCCCTTTGAGCTTGAGAGGTAGGTATTTAATGGCATGAAGGTCGTCTCCGCGAGCCATGTGGATGTGGATATGTGGATATGCGCAACGACCGGGCTGAGTCTCCCATGCGGCTGTGCACTACCCCCTCGGTTCTTAAATATACTCCGGAGTATTTGTCTTTCTAGAGATTTCAACGAGTGACTACTCAAATATTTGTCTTTTTAGAGATTCAAATGGACTACTACATACAGATGTATATAGACATATTTTAGAGTGTAGATTCACCCATTTTGCTCCGTATGTAGTCACTTGTTGAAATCTCTAGAAAGACAAATATTTAGGAACGGAGGGAGTACACATACAAAGCAAAATGAGTGAATCTACACTCTAAAATATGCCCATTTGAAATTTGTAAAAAGACAAATATTTAGGAACGAAGGAGTATAATTTTGTGCATGGCACATGGACCCGGATGCCGAAGAGGCTTCTGGCAATGCTATCAAGCTTCCAGCATTTGTCTACATAATTGACGTACTATACAGATAATTTTCCAGTGACATGAAATTGTACAATGGCGTGAGCTTTCAGCTTTTGTTTCGTGTGTCTTGCCATCGATGCTCTTTCGGAAACAATAAAAAACTAACTTCCTTGCTAATGCATCTCAATTATTAGCAGATCAGAGCTAATATTTACATCACAACTGAAGACAAAGTTGTGAGAAGGTGTTAAATTAAAATTGATCCATGCTTTCATTGGCAGCAACGTCCCCCAGCTCTGTCTAAATCAACAAGGCATGTTGGGAAAAAAGTAGCTGTCTGGAGCATGCAACATTCCGATCATTTTGTGCAGTTCCACTAAAATAGAGCTGAGCGTCCCTGTTCCAAAGATATTAAGTGTGATTACGATAATAGAGGACTGCTGATGAAACAATAAACACACAAATAGAAGCCGGTCACCTTTGCAGTCTCTCTTAAGACTAACTAGTTGGAGAAGATTAGGCTCGGAGTTGGATGAGGAGGATAGAGCAAAACCAATCTCCCTTTGTGCAGTCGCACTGAAATGTAGAGACGTTGCCCGTGTGACATTTTAGTACAACTGCACAAAACACTCTTAAGAAAAAAGTGATTTGTGCAGTTCACCAAAAGGTCGCAATAGCAACGAGGTGAAATGGATAGCCCTGTTTGCAAAAAAGAGGTAGAAAGGAAACAATTACTGGCCAATAACAGTTGATGACACATGCGGCGACAAAAAAGAAGCATATTCCTTGTCCTAAGGGAAGATAACAACACGGTTGTGTTTGTCTAAAACGGTGTGAGGACGAGATTGCAATATGGAAAGTACGCCGGACGAGCTACGTTTTGGGCAAAGAACTATGGAAGATCCACATGCAGCGACGTGGGAAGACGGGCAGTGGAGCAAGGCCGGAGGGGATACCTGGAGGTCGTCGGGATGTAACTAGGTGAGCGGCGGCGGGCGGAGTGTGCCCATACTGCGGCAGCGAGCAGGTAGCGTAGGCCCTACCGCGCCGGAGCTTGGTCAGAGAGAACGACGTGTACTGCAGATCCGGACGTGCTGCCTCAGTGTCGTCGAACGGAGAAACGATGCACGTCCCCCTTTCCGCCGGCGGACGGGATGCGGCCGGATCAGTGACCAACGATGAGAGAGAGAGAGAGGCCACCGCAGCCTTGTGTGAGATACTCTGAAGAGAGACAAACCAGGCAGGCAGGCTCCATTGTATATAGTGTAGCGGACTACCTTTTTCTCCATAAAAATCATTTTATATTCTGTGTGCGTGCCATTGAGCAATATAACATTATTTAAAAATAACGCGCCAACGCATCAAGTCGAACTTTGTTTCGTGCACGCGTGGTACACGACCTCCGTAGGTAAACAACCGCTACACGCGTTCAAATTAGCACGTGGGCTGCCATTTCGTACAGAAATGAGCTCCACCGTGTACCCGCGGGTGTGGCTGGGCACGAAGCGTGAGTACGTGCACGGTGCACCTATTCTCTTCTTGTATACGTACACCACCTACGTGGGGTTGTGTGAGAGAGATACAAACGTAGAGAGATATAGTGTGTGGGTTCGTGAGAGTTTTTTGGGGGGGGGGGTCAATCAAAAAATGTAACATATGCAATGTGTGTGAAATAGAGTCCTGGATATATCATATATATAGAGGGGGCGATCCACGAGAAGAGAGTGGAGGTATCATCGGCTTGAGGTGTCCATAGAATCGAAGAGAGGGATGATGTGTGTGTGTGTGCGCGCGCGATCGATAAAGAGTGCCATCGAATTTGTGTGTGCCCATGTCAAAGATATAGAGTGGCTGGCCTACTAGAACATGAGAGGGGGCATGTGCAGTTTGTCTCTGTGGCATGGATACCTACCTACAGCGCTCGACTATCGGTGTGTGGTGGGGGGGGAGGGAGGCCTAATTAACTATAGAGGTACAATGGCTGGTATATGTGTGGAGGAGGAGAGAGGCCTACCTCATGTATTAAGGGAGATCGATCTACCTCATGTATTAAGGTAGATCGATCGGCATCCATGCATATGTCTAGGAGAGGAATAAGGTTGGGAGAGAGACAGAGCTAGAGTGTTGGAGGGGGTGGTAGTGGAGTTGCTTCTAACAAATGGTGGGATAGGCTTGCTAGACAACCGGAGGGCACGCCTGCAATATCAATAAGAGAGGGGATGGCTGCCTGTCTGTGCACGTGCGTGTGAGAGACGGGTCAGGAGGCATGCACGAATGATGAGGGGGGACGATATGGCTGTGGTAAGCAGACGTAACTACATAGGAAGATCAATCGTCCTTTGTCAGAGAAAGGAG
The DNA here is from genome assembly GCF_018294505.1 of Triticum aestivum. Lineage (NCBI taxonomy): Eukaryota > Viridiplantae > Streptophyta > Magnoliopsida > Poales > Poaceae > Triticum > Triticum aestivum. Next base: position 286,795,698 of record NC_057808.1, on the reverse strand, counting down.
AGACATAACTTGTGAGGTACGTCGATCGATGGGGGGGGATAGTTAAAGTCGACCTAGGTATATGTTGGGAGATCGATCGGTATACATGCATGTGTGTGTTAGAAGCAAATGAGGCACGGGGAGAAGGATAGAGAGAGAGGGATGCATCTAGGAGGTGGTGCGAGAGTCATACTATATCGAGGGGGAAGGAGTGTGCGAGTACGAGATCGATGAAAAGAGTGGTGGGAGTGAGGCATGGACGGTGATAAGAGAAGAGGGGAAGCTTGTGTTTGTGCTAGGCACACCTGGCTAGAGAGGCATATCGATCGATGTGTGCCGTAAAGAAGGAGCTGGGGGGCCTACACACACCATGGGTGAACGACCTAAAGTGAAAAGACGAATTTGCGCGATGGAGCTAGAGAATGCTGAGGGAGGGTGAGAGGGATGCGGGCGTGTGCATGCACGAGAGAAAGTTAGCGCTAGCTACAAAGATAAGAGGATTGTGTGGGTGTAAAAGACGAATAGAGATCATACTTCATTATAAAAAGCGAATTCGGATATTTGAAGAATTTATCATAGTGTTTTAAACCGACGCATGTGTGAATATATATAACGGTGATACACATGGTGTGGTTATGAACATGTTATACTACATATAATATATTTTATCTCTACTCTTATAAAAAACGGAGTTGTTGATGATGGTGTGCCTGCCATCCTGCAATATAGGCCGTCCGATTTATATCTGACGGATAGGAAGGAAACTATGGCAATTTTGAAAAAAGATACCCACACCCCTCTCCATATTTGCAAATTAGGCCTCCCCTTGATCATGTTGATGTTCTGTGGAACGCATGGGCATCTTGCTAGTACTACGTATAATATATAGAACATTGATCATAATTTGGGCTAATGTGTGGCTTTTGCAGCTCAGGTCTAAATACTTGTCATAATGTAGGGGGCGGGGCACTATACTATGTGTGATAAACACGGTGTACGTATGGAACATGGTTTAGATTATGAATATATAGTTAGTACATCAAATGTACTATTATTTGGAATCAACATCAAGTGTATTCAAAAAATAGAATTCGAGTTCATGTAGTACACATAGTTCATATCTATCTCTATAGTAATCATGTGGTGTGTTATTAAGGTAATACACGAATGATGGTTGAAGTTGGCAACAATCATGATTGTAGATTCTTATTGAAATAGAGAAACGAATTCAAATTCAGTTGAATTGCAGTGGTAGTATAGACATTTGGAATGCACTAAAATGTTGCTATGAGTAGGTTACATGCATTATACAGCAAGCGGAAAAATTTAATTGGACATAACATGGATTCATACTCCCTCCCTCCATCTATATAGGGCGTAATGCGTTTTTTAAGACCGCCTTTGACTATTGACAAGATTAATAGTACATGACATGCACAATGTGAAAATTATATCATTGAAAGAACCTTTCACAGACGAATTTAACGGTGTGCTTTGTGTAAGTTGCATGTCATATATTATTGCTCTAATATTTGGTCAAAGTTAGCATCAAAAAACACATTAGGCTCTATATAGATGCAAGGAGGGAGTAGCTTTGAATAGCATTTTATAGTAAAACGAGGCAAGACTCTCTCTTTGTGTGGTGTGAATAGTTTTATTTTTTTCGTTTTCTTTTTGGTTGTGGGAAGTGCGAATTGATTTGGTACGTACAAGTACAATATTACACGTTAGGCTTGTCCCTAAAATTCAACCCGCGCCTTGTTATATCCCGAAAATTCAGATATCGTGCTCCCAAAACTGGCGCCTTCACAACGCGCGCCTTGCTATCCCAAAATTACAACGCGCGCGAAAACTCCCTCCAGCTGCCAAATCCCGACACGCGAAATCCCCCTTCTAACCCCGAGCCGAAAGGGCCGCTAGTTTAAATCGGTGTGTGTGTGTGTGTGGGGGGGGGTACTTTTGTAACACACCCTACATTTTGGACAAGCGCGTCCCTAAGTCATGGTTCACCCCCTCCCATCGCCTCCTTTTTGCCATTTGAAATCCTAGGCCTCCATAACCTCTCCGCTCCAGCCGCGAAGCCACCTCACCGCTGCCCACCCGGAGCCTCTTCCCCGACGACGTCGTCCACCGCAACAGCTCAACGTCCCTTGTCCACCTCCCCGGACGAGGATCCATCGTCCATCTTGTCATCCCGCCAGTTCAGCCGCCCCGTCCTCCACCTCCAAGGAGCTGCTCCGACGATCGCCTCGTCTATCGCGGCTGCTCCATCCCCACAGCGTCGCCTTAACCTGCTCCACCGGAACCGCAACATCCTCACCGACTCCTCGAACGAAGCCGAGGCCTACTCGGCGCCACCAAAGAGGTTGTACACTCATCGCATAGTACCTTCTCCTTAACTCGACATCCCGGTGCCGACGGTGCTCCATCCCGCACCCCATGGAGTGGCTACCTTGAAGCCGGCGCCGCATGCGACATCTCCACGGCGGCTCTCCCCCAGTGCGAGGCCCCTTTGGCGGCGGCGTACATACCAGCCGGATCTGCTGCTGCTGCTCCGGCTCTCGCTCGCTCGCGCTGCTGCTACTGCCCCGGCTCTCGCTCGATCACTCGCTCGCCCAGCTGCTGCTGCTCCGGCTCTCACTCGCTCGCTCGCGCTGCTGCTGCTCTCCCCCTCGCTCGTGCTGCTGCTCTGCTCCGATTTAGCTAAAATTCAGTCGACTGAATCAACTTTTGGGTTAGTCGATTTTCAGGGGGTGGGGGGGGCTCGTCGGAGTTAAGGAAGAACCACCCGCAGCGGGGACGGGGGCTCACCGGAGAGGTACCCCACTATCTATCTTAGGGTTTAGGGTGGGGGCCGGGGGGCCTACAGGGCTGGCCGGGGCAGCGGTGGACCGGCGGTGGGGAGTTGTTTTGGGGCGGCGAGGCGGCGCTGGGGCCGGCGGTTCGGCCGGTGGTGGATGGTGGCCCAGGGGGGTACAGGTTGAAGATGAACTGCAGGCCCTCCCTAAACTACATGTCAAGTGCCTCTCTACTACCATTGCGTTTAGTTTCGACAGTAACATTCAGATTCCACAGTAAATTTTAGTTTCGACAGTTAAGTTCAGAGACAACAGTTTTTATCTCATCTGTTGTAGTCAGGTGGTTTTTGGTGATGTAAATTTTACATCTATTTTACATAATCTATTGGAGATGCTATTAGAATCCCACTTGAGATTGACGATGTCTGTCTTGTGCTGCTTCAGCCTTGACGTCTTACGGATCACCGGAGCTGCTCCAACGACAGAACGATCTATCACAACAGAGCAGTGCCCTGGACGCCGTCTATAGATTCCTCAGATCTTCCTCCACACCTCCGACAGCCACCTCCGCCTCAACTGCTTCAGCGACCAACCCAATGATGTCGAGGTCGACACGGCTACGGCAAAGAGGTTGTACACTTGTTGCATCACCTATTACTATACATTCATGTCGATCCATTAGGGCTATTTTGGTTCAACGGAAAAACATAGCAATAGGGAATTTTCCAATGGCACTCTACTATTCAATTATTCATGCATTTTGTTGAAAGGAATGAAGCAAAACATCCACCTGGACCTACTTTTCAAAATCCTATGCATGAAAGCAAGACCAAGTGCATTAGTGGCAGAATAACATTCTAACTGTACACGCTTTCAAATGGTTTCACTTTATTTTGGCCATGTTTCTTTGCATTCCTCTGCTCTTCCAATTCCTGTAAACCAAACACCCAAGTTGACAGAAATCCTGTGTTTACAAATGCTCTGTTTACCATGTGCATTCCTATCCTATTCCGGTGTTTTTCCTATCCCTGCGTTTTTAGAATCATGCAAGCCAAATGAGCCCTTACAGAATTACTTCAGTTACAGGTAGGTGTCGAAGGGAACTTTGTGTGGTTTGTCCTGCTCCTGCCGCGACGTCGTCCACCTCACCTGAGCTGCTCCATCGACAGAAACATCCACCAAACCAGACATCACGACTCCTGACCGTCTTTCGCCGCCTCAGATCTCCTTCCCTGCCGCCGGCACCCACCGCAACGGCATCACCATCATCGACTCAGCAGATGAACCTGAGGAGTACACGGGTCCACAAGAGAGGTCGCACTCTTTTGTTTCTGCTTATGTTATGCATTGCTTAAAATTACCTGCTACTTTATCGTCCTGTTCACCTCTTGGACTCCAAGTCAGGTCCAAATTAATGTTCAAACTTGAGTTCTAAATTAGTTGTGGGGCACATATCGAGGAAGCAATGAATAGTATCTCTGTCTAATATCTGGTTCACCTAGGGTATGCCTATGTTGTTCATCTTGGGTGGGAAACAAATAGTAAAGCAATCATCATCTGTCTTTTTATTAAATTAAAGCAATCATCAGCCTGCTATCATTATTTTTGGATCCATCCACTGGTTGTTACCATCACTCTAAATTTCTGCATGCTCTCCTTACATAATCTCACCATATTTTTTTCGTATGCATGTCAGATATTGTACACAGTCATGCTGAACATGTAGAGAAAAAGAGAAGAGTTTTGCGCGGCAATACAATGTCATGCAGACATCGCTCCATGGTGGGTTCAATGGCAAACCCTCCCCACCCCTCTCCAGATTGTAATCCAGAGGAAGATATCTGTTCTGAGGCGGATTCAGACGCCGCTGACCACTCCTATTTACCCCCAAGGTGTTTGCTCTACCTTGGCATGATGATGTTAGTCATATCATGCATATGTTGCCTTGCAGTGCCTACTTTTGACATCATATATGTCATCTGCTTAGTTTAGACATGTTCTGTAATGCCACCTGTTTAGTTTCTATATCATATATGGGAATTATGCAGTCTCATGTCTTTTAGCCAGCCATAATATATGTGAAATGTGCAATGCCATCCTGTTTAACCAGGCATCATATATTTGAATGATATCTTGCCCATCCTTTTCTTCATTACATTTCCATTTGTCGACAATGTTTGTACATTAAACTACTCTTCCTGTGAATCAGCCATTTGGGTGGGAGATTGAAAAATCTGGAGTGAAAACAAGGCCTTCAGAGCAGACAGTGCTACCTGTCGAAGCAGATCTCTTGTTGGGTCCCGATAGCTCCTCAGAGATGGATTCAGAGACAGATGACCAGTCCTATTCCCCCACCAAGGTGTATGCTCTAAATTGGCACGGTTATACTGCTCATATCATGCATATGGTGCACAATATTCAACACCATGTTCTTAGTTCAGACATCATATCGAATGCCCTCTGTTTAGCATATAAATCACATATGTGAATTAAATGATGCGATCCTGATTACTTAGATAACATGTAGGTGAATTATGTCATGCGATCCTGTTTAGTTATTCATCATATCTTTGAATTATGTTATGCTATGCTATCCAGTTTAGATAGACATCATATATGTGAAATTATGTCATGCTATCCGTTTTAGTTAAACAATATACATGTCAACTATTTCATGCCCTCTTTTTTCCACACTATCTATTGCATCTGTCTCTCATACAATGTCTGTACATTCAACTATGTTTCCTGTTTATCAGCCATTTGAATTGGAGCGGGTGATGCCAGTATCTAGCGGACTAAAAACACGGTCTTCAAATAAAACAGTGCTACCTCTTGGTGGAGATAGCACCCCGGTTGTACATGCACGAGAACCAGCCCTACCACACATAACCCAAACTCTCGCAGATTGTACCCCTACTGCGATGGACAGAGAACCAGCTTCACCCAATCTAACCCCAACCCCAGCAGATAGTAACCCAGTTCCTGTTGACACAGCACCATCTCCACCACAGAGCTCCCAAACAAGAGCAGTTAGTAAGGCAGCTCCAGTGCCCAAAGGGCCAGTACTACCACGGCGAACCCCAACTCCACCAGTTAGTACGCCTATTCCTGTGGAGGAAGCACAACCAGCTAGTCGTAGTTTAGCATCTATCGCATTTGATGTTGTTAAATCGTATGTGCGTATCTTCCCATCTTGGAAATATTATACTGAAGATGAAGGAAAATGCCAGTTGCAGGTGTTTGTCCAGGAGTTATGTGTAAGTAATGTTATTCATGGCAATTACTTTGCTTTGTCCCATACATCCTACCTCCATGATGGTTATAATACAGCAAATTTTCCCATTTTTCTCTATAGAGAAGGACCGATTTGGAAACTCAGGATGAGGTAACCTGTGCTAATACCTCTGCTATCTTCAAGAATGCTTGGTGGCAGTATCGGAATTACCTGAAGAAAACATACTTCACCGACAAAGAAACTCATCAAATTCCCTTACGTTCTCCTGAGATACATTTACTGGACGATGACTGGGAACGCCTTGTTCTGTATTGGTCCCGATCCAAGAATGTGGTAAGGTCTATGAGCTCATTTTCTATTTTAAGTACTATATTGTTGCGTCTTACTATACTTTGTTCATGTAGAACAAGTGCCTAAACCTGAAGAACAACTGTTCTAATTTAAGATTCCATTGCTATCATAGTTCAAAAAAGCGCTAGGCGTTAATTGTGCGTTTTGCCACCGCCTTGCGCTTTACTGACCAAAGCGCATGCTTATGCGCAGTTATGCACAGATTAAGCATAGTTATGCGCAATGCGTTTTGCCAACGCCTAGAGCCTAGGAGCGCTTAAGCGCTCGCTTAGGCGCGCCTTTTTTAACTATGATTGCTATCGTGCATACTGCTTTGCTCTTGTATCACTGTATTTACTCATACAAACTTATTTTTAAATTGAAGGATCCAGTCGAAACTTCAATGGCACAGCAGGTATGTTCACGCATGTTTCTTTAACAGGTTTGCTCTTATCAATAGCTCTGTTGATTTCAATTTCAATTGTGTATACAGTTGACTTCTCATATGATGCACATTACTAGCATCACAACAGAGCCAATAGTGTTGTTGTAAATGTAGACCCGTGGTACCCATCTGAAATCTTGTTGTGCCGTGTAGTTTCCCACACTTTGTATTCTTTCACTGCTGCTTTGTCTTGAACTGATATGATTTGAACCGTGTCTCTATTTTGATTTGGCAAGACAATGCAGTGACCATAGGACATAGATATATGTTTGTTTGATGCTTTTATTATGTACTAGTACTTGGCAATAGAAGACTTGGTAGTTTAATCCTGTCCACCTTACTAATGATCTGGTTCACCGAAATGAGTTTCATATACTAGTACATGCTAAACCTGTTATGTGTCTGCTTGTTTCTTCTTTTAGAATGCTGACAGAATATTGGGGAAGAGTGCCTTATTAAGCAATGGTAAAGGAAGTAATGCAGATAAGGTTCAGGATAGTGACACATCCTTGTTGGTCTCCAACAAAGCTGATAAAACAGCTAAGGAAGACTATCTCGAAGACAGTGAGACAACCCCAAAGTCCTGTCTTGGTTTAGTGTTCGAGTTACTGGCCACTACCGCTTGCACAAGCTATTCAAACTCACTGTCTGAATCAGTTCGGTTTCTTGAGTCTCAACTACAAGCTGAAAGACATCGATCAGCTGTGCTGCGACAAGAAGCGGAAGGACTGCGGAAGTCCCTGGAGCATTCAGATGCATACTTTCTGGTGCAACAGCAAGCGTTGGAGGATTTTAGCGCCAAACAGGACAAAGCTAATAAGCTTGCTAAGCTTATTGCCAGCATGGTGGATACCTAGGATAACGTTTCTTGAGCTCTTCTGAAGTTGTTTCAGTTATGCTCTTGTTTTGCTGCCGCGTTTATTTGCACTGGTGGCCAATTTTGACGACCAGTGTATGTAATATGCTGCTTTGTTCCCTATATTTGCACTGGTGGCGAACTTTGATGCCCAGTGGATGTAATATGTGTAATAGCGGTAATAGGCTAGCGTTAATTGCTTGCTTATTTATTTCCTTATTGTCTTGTTTAGTTGTTTGCTTGTAGTCACAGCACTTCTTTTTCTGTGTTTTTCTAGTGGCCACAATAACCTATTTTTGGAAACTAGACCAAAATAATCATGGCAACACACGGACTGTTGTAACCATGGGCCTCCTGCGGGCCGTATGATCCATGGGCCTTCTACGGGCCGTAGGATCCATTGGCCTTCTATACGGGCCGTACGATCCATGGGCCTTTTACGGGCCGTAGGATCCATGGGCCTTCTACGGGGCGTATCATCATTTCACCAATCATGGGTCGTACTATTCGTGGACCATAATGGGCCGTTAATAGGCCGTATTTGATAACTCTATGAAAACAGCCCAACGGGTTTTTTACATGAAAATGGCCCAACGTATTAACGGGCCACAAACGGCCCGACTGTAACCACGGGCCGAATTTGGCCCACAAGCAGAAAATGATAGTAACGGGCCGTAAGTAACCGAATGCTGGAAATGAGCCCAAGAATAAATGGGCCCTGAGAAGGCCGAAAGATAACATGGGCTGGAAACGGCCCAATGGAATAATGGGCCGTTAATGGGTATGAAGTGATACACTGTTCATTGCGGGCCAGTTTCACCACGGGCCGTTAATGGGCCAAGAGTTACAAAGGGCCTCATATGGGCCGAAAGACGTCATGGGCCATACATGGGCCGGAAGTTAAAACGGGCTGGAATCATATTGGATGGCCCAGATGACGGTACTGGGCCTAATTCGGAGAGGTCGTAACGGGCCCTGGGTTAGCGGGCTGTAAATGGGCTATATGCGAACATACCGTTAACAGGCTTTCTGTGGGCCGGCCCGCCACCTTTTGACCAAGTCAAATGGGCTGGCCTTTTCACAGGAATGGGCCTCTCTTGGGCCGTGCCACGTGTCGACGTATCATAGGCGCCTTGGGTCCAATGAGTGGATGACATCTGTCCCAACGATGAGCCGACACGTGTTTCCTACAGCCAATGATGATTTTACATGTGGAAAATCCCCATTGGTCGGGGCTGTTAACGGGTTATCGGATCCAAAACCGGACCCGATAGCTTAACGGCGTTCCGTTACGGTGGATGCCACGTGTCAGTCACCCTTGACGAAAGCACTTCTGTGACGCGCGATTTATCGTCATGGAAGTGGACACTTCCGTGATGATAATTTTGGTAATGTCATGGAACACTTCTACGACATCACAGGTATGACTATCTTGATTCTGTCATAAAATCATCATGGATGTACATGCATGACAAAAAATGCGACCTACTGTGACAAACACGTATCATCACGGAAGTGTATTTTTTTGTAGTGAATACTCGGGTTAAACTTGACGAGCCTAGCGTTTGCAGATATGGCCTCGGAACACTGGAGATCGAAAGGTCGAGCGTGAATCATATAGTAGATATGATCAACATAGTGATGTTCACCACTGAAAACTACTCCATCTCACGTGATGATCGGACATAGTTTAGTTGATTTGGATCACTTGATCATTTAGATGACTAGAGGGATGTCTATCTAAGTGGGAGTTCTTAAGTAATATGATTAATTGAACTTTAAATTTATCATGAACTTAGTCCTGGTAGTATTAGCATATCTATGTTGTAGATCAATAGCTCGCGTTTAGTTCCCTGTTTTATTTTTAATATGTTCCTAGAGAAAACTAAGTTGAAAGATGTTAGTAGCAATGATGCGGATTGGATCCGTGATCTGAGGATTATCCTCATTGCTGCATAGAAGAATTATGTCCTTGATGCACCGCTAGGTGATAGACCGATTGCAGGAGTAGATGCAGACGTTATGAACGTTTGGCAAGCTTGATATGATGACTACTTGATAGTTTAGTGCACCATGCTTTACGGCTTAGAATGGGGGCTTCAAAGACGTTTTGAATGCCACAGAGCATATGAGATGTTCCAAGAGTTGAAATTAGTATTTCAGACTCATGCCCATGTCGGAAGGTATGAGACCTTTGACAAGCACTTTGCCTACAAGATGGAGGAGAATTTCTCAGCTAGTGAGCATGTGCTTAGAATGTCTGAGTACTACAATCACTTGAATCAAGTGGGAGTTAACCTTCCAGATAAGATAGTGATTGACAGAGTTCTCTAGTCACTATCACCAAGTTACTAGAACTTCATGATGAACTATAATATGCAAGGGATAACGGAAACGATTCCCAAGCTCTTCGTGATGCTGAAATCGACGAAGGTAGAAATCAAGAAAAGCATCAAGTGTTGATGGTTGACAAGACCACTAGTTTCAAGAAAAGGGCAAAGGGAAGAAGGGGAACTTCAAGAAGAACAACAAGCAAGTTGCTGCTCAAGTGAAGAAGCCCAAGTCTGGACCTAAGCCTGAGACTAAGTGCTTCTACTGCAAAGGGACTGGTCACTGGAAGCAGAACTGCCCCAAGTATTTGGCAGATAAGAAGGATGGCAAAGTGAACAAAGGTATATTTAATATACATGTTAATGATGTGTACTTTACTAGTGTTTATAGAAACCCCTCAGTATTTGATACTAGTTCAGTTGCTAAGATTAGTAACTCGAAACGGGAGTTGCAGAATGAACAGAGACTAGTTAAGGGTGAAGTGACGATGTGTGTTGGAAGTGGTTCCAAGATTGATATGATCATCATTGCACACTCCCTATAATTTTTGGGATTAGTGTTGAACCTAAATAAATGTTATTTGGTGTTTGCGTTAAGCATGAATATGATTTGATCATGTTTATTGCAATACGGTTATTCATTTAAAGTCAGAGAATAATTGTTATTCTGTTTACATGAATAAAACCTTCAATGGTCATACACTCAAGGTGAATGGTTTATTGAATCTCGATCATAGTGATACACATATTCATAATACTGAAGCCAAAAGATGCAAAGTTAATAATGATAGTGCAACTTATTTGTGGCACTGCCGTTTAGGTCATATTGGTGTAAAGCGCATGAAGAAAATCCATGCTGATGGGCTTTTGGAATCACTTGATTATGAATCAGTTGATGTTTGCGTACCATGCCTCATGGGCAAGATGACTAAGACTCCGTTCTCCGGAACAATGGAGCGAGCAACAGACTTGTTGGAAATAATACATACTGATGTATGCAGCCCGATGAGTGTTGAGGCTCGCGACAGGTATCATTATTTTCCGACCTTCACAGATGATTTGAGCAGATATGGGTATATCTACTTGATGAAACATAAATCTAAAACATTTGAAAAGTTCAAATAATTTCAGAGTGAAGTGGAAAATCATCGTAACAAGAAAATAAAGTTTCTATGATCCGATCGTGGAGGAGAATATTTGAGTTACAAGTTTGGTCTTCATTTGAAACAATGCGAAATATTTTCGCAACTCACGCCACCTGGAACACCACAGCGTAATGGTGTGTCCGAACATCGTAACCGTACTTTATTAGATATGGTGCAATCTATGATGTCTCTTACCGACTTACCAGTATTGTTTTGGGGTTATGCATTAGAGACAACTGCATTCACGTTAAATAGGGCACCATCTAAAACCGTTGAGACGACACCATATGAACTGTGGTTTGGCAAGAAACCAAAGTTGTTGTTTCTTAAAGTTTGGGGTTGCGATGCTTATGTGAAAAAGTTTCATCCTGATAATGTAACACCCACGATGCGGCTATATCTCCCATGTGTCGAGGCACGACTTAGAGGCATAACCGCATTGTGGTTTTGTCGCAAGAAGGGTCATCTTCACACAATCCCATGTAATGAACAAGAATGGGATAAAGAGTTGGCTTACAATCGCGACTTCACACAATACATAAATAAATCATACATCAATCAGAGTACACACATAGGTCCGACTACGGAACCAAATAAAAGAAGACAACCCCAAATGCTAGATCCCCGATCGTCCCAACTGGGCTCCACTACTGATCATCTGGAAACGAAACATAGTAACGAACAATGTCTTCATCGAACTCCCACTTGAGCTCGGTTGCATCACCTGCACTGGTATCGTCGGCACCTACAACTGTTTTGGTAGAATCTGTGAGTCACGAGGACTCAGCAATCTCACACCCGCGAGATCAAGACTATTTAAGCTTATAGGAAAGAAAAGGGTAGTGAGGTGGAGCTGCAGCAAGCACTAAGCATATATGGTGGCTAACATACGCAAATAAGAGCGAGAAGAGGAGCAACGGAACGGTCGTCAACTAGTAATGATCAAGAAGTGATCCTGAAACTACTTACGTTCATGCATAACCCGAACCGTGTTCACTTCCCGGACTCCGCCGAAAAGAGACCATCACAGCTACACACACGGTTGATGTATTTTAAATAAGTCAAGTGTCAAGTTCTCTACAACCGGACATTAACAAATTCCCATCTGCCACATAACCGCGGGCACGGCTTTCGAAAGATAATACCCTGCAGGGGTGTCCCAACTTAGCCCATTATAAGCTCTCACGGTCAACGAAGGATATTCCTTCTCCCGGGAAGACCCGATCAGTCTCGGAATCCCGGTTTACAAGACATTTCAACAATGGTAAAACAAGACCAGCAAAGCCGCCCGAATGTGCCGACAAATCCCGATAAGAGCTGCACATATCTCGTTCTCAGGGCACACCGGATTGTCCAAGCTTCCGATAGGCGAGCCCAGAGTTGCCCCTGGTGGCCACCAGCGACTGACGGGTTGGACCAACACTCAGAGGAGCACTGGCCCAGGGGTTTAAAATAAAGATGACCCTTGAGTCTGCAGAACCAAAGGGAAAAAGGCTTAGGTAGTCAAATGGTAAAACCAAGGTTGGGCCTTGCTGGAGGAGTTTTATTCAAAGCGAACTGTCAAGGGGGTCCCATAAATCACCCAACCGCGTAAGGAACGCAAAATCAAGGAACATAACACCGGTATGACGGAAAACTAGGGCGGCAAGAGTGGAACAAAACACCAGGCATAAGGCCGAGCCTTCCACCCTTTACCAAGTATATAGATGCATTAATTAAATAAGAGATATTGTGATATCCCAACATATCCATGTTCCAACATAGAACAAACTTCATCTTCACCTGCAACTAGCAACGCTATAACAGGGGCTGAGCAAAAGCGGTAACATAGCCAAACAACGGTTTGCTAGGAAAGGTGTGTTAGAGGCTTGACATGGCAATATGGGAGGCATGATATAGCAAGTGGTAGGTAGTGCGGCATAGCAATAGAGCGAACAACTAGCAAGCAAAGATAGAAGTGATTTCGAGGGTATGGTCATCTTGCCTGAGATCCCGCAAGGAAGAAGAACGAGTCCATGAAGAAGGAAAACGGACGGAGTCGAACGAATCCTCACAACTTCGGAACGAAACCGAAGCTAACGAGAGAAGCAACCCGAAAAGAAACAAACAACATAGTAAACAACCACCACATACACATGGCATGATGCACAAACAAGTATGATGCATGTCCGGTTTAATGAGGCATGGCATGGCAAAATGCACAAACAATACTACAAATTAAGTGGAGCTCAATATGCAACGAGTTGCATACTGATGAAACACCACATTCAAGTTATTTAGCATCGCTCTTGTTTATGTACCCAACAATATTAAATGTTGTTAAACATGGCAAGAGGGTGAAGCATAAATAAACTAACTATTTAAGCAAGTTAAATGAGGCCGGAAATAACAAACAACAATTCCGGAAAATCCCCACATGCATATTTTAGATTTGGTAATGTTCTGCCTAAAACCATATTTTATTGTTGTTAAACAGTAAAACAAGGTGCACCATGTTAAACTAGGCATTTTTCTACCCCACTTACATATAAAGTTTATTAAATTTGGAGCTACGGTTATTTAGTTATGAAATAAATCATTTTAGCATGTTATTTAGGAAAAATTAAACAAACAGCAAGTTAAACATTTTAAACATGGATGAGAGCAGCATATTATGAAACTAGATGAAATTCTAGACATTTTTCATATATAAATTATTTTAATCCGATGCACGGTTGTGAAGTTATTATATGCATGATGTATGAGGGGTTTTCTGCAAAACTGCACTCTCGGGATAATATGAAATTCGCAGCACGCCAAAAAAATAGCAACGGGCCGAATGCAATGCACTGTGCAAGCCCAGCAGCAGATCTGGCCCGAAGTAGATGTGGGAGTGCAAAATAACAGGAAAACTAAGCAAAAAAATGGGGGCGGCTGGGACTCAAACCCCAGACCCCTCGAATGGATAGAGGCCGCGCTAGCCACTGGGCTAGCTGATATGCTTGCGGTGGAACATAGTGGCAATTCTAAATAACCTCTACATGCCAGAACGGATCTAGGAAAAGACCGAAGCTTCGGTTATGGAGAAAGTTGCTCACAACGGGAAAACAGAGGCCGGCGGCCATGACGATGCTGGCCCTTGGTTGGCTGGGTGAGCGGAAGGAGCTGGGCGCCCCTAGCCTTGCGGCCCTTGCGCACATGCCGGCGTGGGAAGTCAACGGGCAGGGGCAGCTTCCTCTGTCTGCTCCCGACAGAAGGAGGCTGCGCGGCACGGAGCAGCGCTCGGGCTGCGGTACGAAGGCGACGACAGCGACGCGCAAGGCGGGCAGGGATGGCCGGCGGTCGACGAAGATGGCCGAGACCAGACGGATCTGACTGGAGATGGTGGCCGGCAGGCTGGAGCTCCTTGCAGCTTCCATGGCATACTCCTGCGAAGAACAGAGAGGGCGGGAGATACTAGAGTGAGAAAGAGAAGAGGAACCAAGGGAGGAAGGGGATAGGAAGAGAAGGGAGGCGAGGCCGGCCTGGGGGAGCTGGTCGCCGGCGCTGACGTCCGGTTGAGGGAGAGGCGGCGGGATCGAGGCGCGGGCGTAGAAGCTCATGTGCGTGCTCGCACACGAGCGCGAGGCTCTTTCCTCGGTTGGTTCCTGGAGGCAGCGCAAGGACGAGGTAGGGGATTGCGCGAGGGACTTGGCGGCGGGGCTGGCCTGAAGCTGCTGCTGGTGGCCGGCCTGAGGAAGACGAGGTGACGAGGAGGCCCTCAGCTGGAGGGTTCGAGCGACGGGAGGAGCGGGCGGTGGTGCGTTGGTGGATCGGGCAGGCGTGCCGATCGAGGAAGGTGGGTGGCGGCGCTGGGTTTGCTCGGGATGGAATGAGGGGATCCCAAGGCAGAGGGGAGCTGTCACAGCCCCAGATCAGCCCTTGTCTGACTTTGCTTGTTCCTCATGCATCATGTTTAAATTTTGCTTAAACTTGAAATAGGGGTGATCAATCCCTAGCACCCAAAAGAACTCAACTAGGTTCAACTTAAAAACATTTTCAATGAACCCAAATGCCCTTTAGAAAAGTTCATGATTTTTGATAAAGGTAAAAACCTCTGCCAAAAATGATAAACATATTTCTAGGTCATTTTTGGATTTTTGAATTAACTCATATTGTATTTGAATTGGGGCATTTAAATCCTATAAATATTTTAAATGCTCTAATAATTCTGAAACTAGTTGAGGGCTGTTGGAAATATTTTCAAAAGTGCCCACAATTTTTATCAGGATTTTACAAAATGAGTTAGTATTTTTACTAATTCAAAATAGATCAAATAAATAGAAAACAGAAACAATTAAAGGAAAGAGAGAGAAAGGAGTATTACCTGGCGCTTACCTGGACTGGGCCGGCCCACCTGGCCCATGCCAGTCACCACCCACCTTTGCCAGTAGGCAGAGGGGGGTGGGACAGCGCACCGCCGCCGAGCACGCGCCCGCGCCACCTCCTGCTTCCCCGGCCCCTCCTGGCGATGCCACGACGACGCCCCGAAGCTCCTCGCTCCTCTCCCTCACTCTCTGCTCTCTCCCTCGCCCTCTGCTCCATCTCCCGAGCACACCCGAGCGGAGCTCGTCGACGCCGCTCGCCGTAGCCATGGCCACCGGCCACCCCACGCCTCGCCTCGACGCCCAGAAGCTCCGCCACTCCGTCCTCCGCCCCCTCACCAAGCCACGCCCCGCCGAAAGCCCCCGAACGTCCTCACCGAGCTCGTCCCCAACCTCCCGCCGACGAGATCGCCTCCGCCACCCCGACTGCTCCGGTTCTCCCCCGAGCTCGCCGTTCGCTTCTCTGCACTCGCCGTGAGCCACTGATTCTCTCCCCCCTCACCGTTCTCGCTCTCGTGCACCGTAGCCACCGCACCTTGCTCGCCCGCACGGGCCACCGCTTGTGCTCGTCGCCGACGTATCTCCGGCCACCTATCGGTCCGGCCGTCGTGCTCAGCTCCCTCCCCGCGCCGCGTAGAGCACGTAGGTGCCCCGCACGGGCCACCCTGGCCACCGTAGCGTCGACCCCGAGCTCACCCGAGCTCCGGCGACCGCCAAGATCGACGCCGGTGATGACTCCGGCCATCCCAGGCCCAACCGCTGCCACCACTCGACGCGGACGAGTGCCCGCGTCCCGCAGATGCCCTCCGCCGGCCATTTGGTCGCCGGAGGAGGAATCCCGCAGCCGCCGCCGCGTCTGGCCTCGCCGGCGTCACGACGTCGGTGGGTTTGACCCGCCGACCAGGAGGTTTGACCTCCCCTCTGTCACTGACGCGTGGGCCAACCCCCACTGACACTTTAGTTAGTATTAGTTTAACACTAATTAACTTAGGTTAGTGAGTTAGTCACTGACGTGTGGACCCCACACGTCAGGTTTGACCTGGACGGCGCCTGTTGACCTGCTGAGGTCAGCATGACGCAACGCTGACGCGGTAATAGATTTTCTGGATTTATTATTATTCAGAAAATTCCAGAAAATGCCCTAACTTCTAAAATTCATAGAAATTCAACCGTAGCTCCAAATGAAATGATTTATATATGAAAAATTATCAGAAAAATCCAAAGAATCTGTTTATGGCATCCTCATGCATGTTTGAACAACTTACAGCCACTGTATATGACAATTCAAATAAATGGCATCTGAAATGTCTTATATGGAGTTTGAATTTGAACCTAAGGTTCAAACCAATTCCATTTAATATGTTGCTAGCTGCATTAGCTCAAAACACATTCATATTGCCATGTCATGATCATGCATCATATTGTGCATTGCATTGATTGTGTTTCCTCTCTGTTGCCGGTATTGTCCCCTCTCGATAGCCGTGTTTCCGACGATGAGTTCGATGACACTAATGAAGACTCAATGCTATCTTCGGAAGTGTCAGGCAAGCATAAACCCCTTGTTCATTCCGATACCATCCCACTCTCTCGCTCCTACTCTCTTACTGCATTAGGACAACAACGATTCAACTGTTACTTGTTGCGGTAGTTGAACCCCTTATCCTCTGCATGACCTGTCATTGCCACAGTAAATAGATGAAACCCACTAGCATGAGTAGGAGTTGTTTGAGCCCTGATGTGCCTACTCATTCATGCTTGTTTGTCATGCCTGCTATTGCTTAGAGTTGTGTCAGGTCTGATTCATCGGGGATGAATTGGAATGGTGATGAACATGTCCTACTGTGTGTGAGCTAAGCGTGTGAACACGATTTGGTAAAGGTAGCGGTGAGAGGCCATGTAGGAGTACATGGTGGGTTGTCTCATTGCAGCCGTCCTCAGGAACTGAGTTCTGTGTTTGTGATCCATGATACAGTTACTACCACGCATTGGGCCCGAAACCAATGGACCCTCTCGGCTTCTTAATCACCCTTGTCCTCTGTCCAGGAGTTGCAAGTAGTTTCTGGTGTTTGTAGTATGCTGGAGGCCGTGGGCAGCGCTGACCGGAGGGGTGGGCTGTGATGCGGTAGGCACGTGGCCGGGCATGCCGGGCGCCCGTTTGGTGTCTCGGAACCCTGCACACATCGTTCGGGGCCGTATGTGGAAACCTCGGCCGGACTCCCTGCGGATGGAACCTGAATAGGCGATAAACCTGGACTAGAGACTCGAGTGTTTAGGTAGGCTGTGGCCGACACCCTCGCTGGGCCTCCGCTTGAAGGTTGCCGAGTACATGTCGTGTAAACGGCGGTAAGTGGTGAGAGCGTGTGTGTCGAAGTACACCCCTGCAGGGTTAACATCATCTATTCGAATAGCCGTGTCCGCGGAAATGGACTTCTGGGTTGCCTATAACAGTTCATAGACAAGTGAAAGTGGATACTCTAAAATGCGCAAGATAAGCGTGAGTGCTATGGATGGCGTTCTCGTAGGGAGACGGGAGCGGATCCATAGTGGAGTATTGATATGGTGAATATGTGGACTCGTGTGCGCCACCTCAAAAGATTTGCTTGCAGTGGTAGTTCAGGATAGCCACTGAGTCAAAGCTGGCTTGCTGCAGTTAAACTCCACCACCCCTTTGTTGATACCGATGCATATGTAGCTAGTTCTGATGTAAGTCTTGCTGGGTACATTTGTACTCACGTTTGCCTATTTTATGTTTTGCAGAGAGACGTCAGTCTCGCTAGTAGTTCCGTGTGGACTTCGACGTTTAGCTTGATGCCTCAGCTATGATCTTGTGCCCTCGGCAGGATCTGGTAGATAGTCAGGCTTCTCAGCCTTTTTCATTTGTAGATGTCTGTACTCAGACATGTTAAGCTTCCGCATGTGCTTTGACTTGTATGCTCTGAATGTTGGGTCATGAGACCCATGTTTGTAATATCTGGCTCTTCGGGGCCTAATGAATAAATACTCTGAGTCGTAGAGTCTTGTTGTGATGCCATGTTGTATCTGCACATATCGAGCATATTGTGTGTATGATTGAAATGCTTGGTATGTGTGGGATCCGACAATCTAGTTGTCTATCCTTAGCAGCCTCTCTTATGGGGAAATGTAGTCTAGTGCCTCCTTGAGCCATAGTAGTCCGCTACAGCCCGGTTCACCGGAGTCCTGCTAGCCCAGCACTACTGCTCCGGAACACTTGACTGGCCGGCGTGTGATTCACTCCGTTCCTGTGTCTGTCCCTTAGGGGAAATGTCACGCGGTGACATCCGGAGCCCTGCCTAGCCTGCTACAGCCCGGGTTCCCGGAGTCCTGTTAGCCCAGTGCTACAGCCCGGATTCGCACGCTGCTGACCGACACGTTCGATGTTGATTCATGTATGCCTGTCCCCATACGTTAGTGCCGCTTTGGGTTCACGACTAGCCATGTCGGCCCGGGTTCTCTGTCATATGGATGCTAGCGACATTATCATATACGTGAGCCAAAAGGCGCAAACGGTCCCGGGCCATGGTAAGGCGACACCCGTGGGAATACCGTGCGTGAGGCCGCAAAGTGATATGAGGTGTTACAGGCTAGATCGGTGTGACTTAGAATCGGGGTCCCGACAGCGTTGGTATCAGAGCCTGACTGCCTGTAGGATTACCAAGCCAAACTGGTCGAAGTTGAGTCTAGAAATGCTTTAGTTATATAAGGGAATTGATTGTGGAAGGGAACGTAAGGCTCTTTTTACTCCTTTAACTTATGCCCTTCTGATCTGAGTCACCCTCTTCTCTTCTACGGGGATTAAGAACTAGGCCTTCTCATCTTTCTATCAGGATCACGTATTACTAATCCGTAGACTTATAGGATTGTTGGTTTCAAGCCTCAGTTCAGTCTCTACTACTTCCATATGTTAACTGTTGATCTCGGAACCTTGATATTGTGCTTCTGGGTAGTTACGCCACCATTTTGCAGGATGTCTCAATTCTTTTGAGCATTTACAGCCGTTAAGCTGTCCGAGTCATCCCAGGTTCCTAAACAGTCTGATGCATTTGCAAATTCCGTCCTCCCGTACCTGATGTCCTTTGGGGCCGGATTAAGCACACTGATCGGTCTGTTGAGGTACTCCGTTACCTCGTCGTGTATGTTGGAGTTATTATTATGACCTAGGTGTCTTAGAGGACCACTTAGTAATCTAGCAATGCTTGCATCCCCAGTGTGATGATTCTGGCCATTATTCTCGAAAGCATCCCGTGATGCCATTTAGTTAGTAGGCATTCTATTCCTGGGTTTAAACCCGAGATCCACTCCACTCACCTCCTGTTGATAGTATTTGCTAGCTCCTTTAGGATATTAGTAACCTTTGTGATAGTCTTCGAGGTCCGTGGTATATCGTTCTTCCAAATACCATGAACCATTCATGGCAGAAGTTCTTTTAACCAAAAGATCACAACCAGGGCGCTCTTGAGGAGTACTCCATTCATATTGTGACTCTGCCAGTCCTTCCTTCTCTGCGTGGGTTATCCGGAAGAAATATGTTGAATTTGTTCGACATACTAATCCATGCATCCACAACTCAGAAAAAAAAACATATGTTCCTTTGGGTTGTCCCTCTTTAGTTATTTTCTGGCCCTCGTCTATCAATTGATAGTCAGGAGTAATTGTGCATTTGTGTTATCGATGCCTATTATTCTTGTGGTCTGTCAAGCCATTCTAATCCGGAATGACTAGGAGAAACAAACTCCAGTACCTCGTCCATCTCTGGGATTGGGTCAAAGTAGTTGTATTCCGCAGATCAAATGCCTAACCAGCTTTTGTTCTATGCTACCTTCGAGTATTACCCCCTTTATGTCGAGAATATCGTAGGAATTGCACCACCTCTTATGAATTCATTGACGCAGTGATACTCCTCGCCATCATCACTCGTTTCTTGGTCCCGTGTTATTGTAACCGGAATGCCGACAGGTGAACTATGATGTGTGAAATCTATACTCCTAGCAACTCCGTTGCTTGGTAGTTAAAGGACAATAATTTCATCCTTAGCGTGTTGGTTACTGAATCACATCCTAAGGTTGATCGTGCTACCCAGTCCTTATTCCCGGTGCACTTTTTGATCAATGAGTTAGGATAGTGTCAGTCCTTGCTTATTCGGTCATATCGTCTTGCTTTGAAAAGCAAGATCGTTCTCGAGCTTAGTAACATATCGGTGGTTCGTGATGTTCCGAATATCTTCTCGGAAGTGTCACCAGGTTGCCACCTGACCAACATGTTGAGTTCGTGATCAAGTGGGTCTCTTGTAAACCACCCCTTCTCCAAGAATCCGTGCTGGATACCCCTGAGCTAGTTGGTTAAGCAAAACAACAACTTGGAGAGTTGGAAGATAAAAGCTTATCTAACTTAGTTTATCACTAAGGGATATCTTTTTGTGTGTGTTGAAGATAGATGATATCTTCATCGATTGGTCCCTGTGATCAGTTGTTGGACCTATTCTCATATTAAGACTTTGATTTGAGTATGGGCTATCATCAAGTCAAATCAGAACCAACGATGTTCATAATGTTGTCTTACTCGTGGTTGATCCCTCGAGCATACACCATTATATCTTTTGGGTCTGATCAATGCTATCACTTGTTCATATAATTATGGAATTCCATCTCCATGGAAACCTGGATGAAATGTTGTTGAGCCCATCAGCAACACTGCTACCTTCTCCATGACTCGTGTTGAACATCCAGCTAGTATTGGAAACTTTATAAGCATTATCTTCGTGTTCTGTTATGAAGCATATGTTGGATGGAAGAAGTGACTTACTCTAATTCATGTGCATTAGATGCAAGTTGCCGCCGTGAATTCGAGAAAGTTTGTTTTGCCTCCTCTGGAATCGTCCCAAGTCAGTCATGCATATGTGCGAAGTATACCGCGGTTTGGAGACTTGCAACCTTCATTCTATATGTATCCCTAGCACACCAAGCCACTGATTGATTTGTTCAAGGAGAAGGAGTTCCTTCATAAGAGCTAATCCGGACTTATGAAAGAACTTCGATATCCTCGTTGATGGTTCCCAACCAGAACTCGGTAGTGTTTTATTATAAGACTACCATATGATCATGCTTGTCTGGGACAACGTGCTCACATGTTGTAGCAGAACCAGCTCATGTTTTGGAGCTTGCTATCGTAGTTCATCCCCTGAGAATCTCGCAACGTCATCTCGTCGATCTGTGTTGCAAACCTTAATTTTCTTCCTAGACTTGACGAGTCTGGAATATTCTGACACCAACCAGATCTGAATCTCAGGCAGATATGATGGTTGGAACATCTCCCAAGAATTATAATATTGCCCTCTCGATAACCGGTAAAGTGGATGTCGTGGCCAACACACCCAGCCGGAAGGCCTATTATTGTAGTATCTTGATTGAGGAAGTTGGCCACCTCCCCATAAGGATTTCGTAGGATTTACTTCCGTGGTTATTCCTTATGGATTCTTGTGCTCCCGAAGTCCGACATCTTACTTGATGTTCTAGATACCAAACCTTATCAATAAATGGGTTACGCTAGCACATCAAGGAGAACATTAGAAGCGGAGTGCTAAATGTCTCTCGGTCGATCATCCAGATCTGCTTCTTTGGCATTGCTAAGGAAAAATCTGAGAAAGTGTTGTCCTCCTTTGCACCTGCATCCTCCATCACTAATCATCATGGTAGTATGATGTGTTGCCAAGATCCTTGACACGGATGTTGGTAAAACCTGGATGAATATGGGAATGCTCAAGTTCTTGAGAGCACGCACAAGCTCTAGGTGTTATCATCGGCACTAACTGGAATTGCTCCCAGTTTCCTTCGGTTATGCTAAACCTTTCAAACAGTAGATTCACTCTCTACTGTTGAGCTCCTCCCCAGTTACTAGAATCATTCCTAGCATTTGCATTTTTGTCCCAGCTTGCACCGTCATTGTGCCATCCTACCTTGGATTACCCTTCCCAGTAATTACTGATAAGGACCATCTTCAAAAGTGGTCCCACCAGGGGTTCCGACCATTTCCGGTGATAAGCAAATCACCCCTTGTGTTGTCTTCAACAAGGTAGTCCACATCGTCCATCCTAGCCCGAGTGTGTCGTTCTCCCGACACGTTCGATGTTGATTCATGTATGCCTGTCCCCATACGTTAGTGCCGCTTTGGGTTCACGACTAGCCATGTCGGCCCGGGTTCTCTGTCATATGGATGCTAGCGACATTATCATATACGTGAGCCAAAAGGCGCAAACGGTCCCGGGCCATGGTAAGGCGACACCCGTGGGAATACCGTGCGTGAGGCCGCAAAGTGATATGAGGTGTTACAGGCTAGATCGGTGTGACTTAGAATCGGGGTCCCGACAGGACTGGAGGAGTGGCGGCAGCGCGATGGGATCGATGGGACAAGGGGCTTGAATTTAGGGATTGGTCTAGGGTTGGACTAATATATATAGTAGATGAATTTAGGTTAGGGGATATTTGGTCCCTCCGATTTAAATCGGACGGTCAAGAAAAATAAGCTAGGAGAGTCCAACAAAGAAAATAGTGATGTTTTATAGACGTTTGGGGATGATCTGAATCCAACGGTCACGACCGAGCGGGTCGGGTTCGGGACAGGTTTCGGACGCGCGCGAGAAGGGGTTTTATGCATTGTGCAGAGAGATAAGGCGAACAAAGAAGAGGGAAACGAGAACCCGGTTGGTCTCGAAAGGGGCAACGGAGGCAACAGGGAGAAGCGGGAACTACGAACGGACCACGAGTTTAAGAAAACATGCGGATGCAATGCGGATGATGCAATGATGAATGCAACAAATAAAAATAAAACACACGGCGACAGCAAGGCAGCTGGAAGACTTCTGGAGCGTCGGTCTCGTGGCATTACAGATAAGCTCAAACCCAAATCGGAGAAATGTGTCTTCATAGGATACCCAAAGGAGACAGTTGGGTACACCTTCTATCATAGATCCGAAGGCAAGACATTCGTTGCTAAGAATGGATCCTTTCTAGAGAAGGAGTTTCTCTCGAAAGAAGTGAGTGGGAGGAAAGTAGAACTTGATGAGGTAACTGTACCTGCTCCCTTATTGGAAAGTAGTTCATCACAGAAATCTGTTCCTGTGACTCCTACACCAATTAGTGAGGAAGCTAATGATGATGATCATGTAACTTCAGATCAAGTTACTACCAAACCTCGTAGGTCAACCAGAGTGAGATCCGCACCAGAGTGGTACAGTAATCCTGTTCTGGAGGCCATGTTACTTGACCATGACGAACCTATGAACTATGAGGAAGCGATGATGAGCCCAGATTCCGCGAAATGGCTTGAGGTGATGAAATCTGAGATGGGATCCATGTATGAGAACAAAGTGTGGACTTTGGTTGACTTGCCCGATGATCGGCAAGCCATAGAAAATAGATGGATCTTCAAGAGGAAGACAGACGCTGATAGTAGTGTTACTATCTACAAAGCTAGACTTGTCGAAAAGGTTTTTGACAAAGTTCAAGGTGTTGACTACGATGAGATTTTCTCACTTGTAGCGATGCTTAAGGCTGTCCGAATCATGTTAGCAAATTGCCACATTTTATGAAATCTGGCAAATGGATGTCAAAACTACATTCCTTAATGGATTTATTAAAAAAGAGTTGTATATGATGCAACCAGAAGGTTTTGTCGATCCTAAAGGTGCTAACAAAATGTGCAAGCTCCAGCGATCCATCTATGGACTGGTGCAAGCATCTCAGAGTTGGAATATACGCTTTGATGAGTTGATCAAAGCATATAGTTTTATACAGACTTGCAGTGAAGCCTGTATTTACAAGAAAGTGAGTGGGAGCACTACAACATTTCTGATAAGTATATGTGAATGACATATTGTTGATCGGAAATAATGTAGAATTTTCTGGAAAGCATAAAGGAGTATTTGAAAGGAGTTTTTCAAAGAAAGACCTCGGTGAAGCTGCTTACATATTGAGCATCAAGATCTATAGAGATAGATCAAGACGCTTGATAAGTTTTTACAATGAGTACATACCTTGACAAGATTTTGAAGTAGTTCAAAATGGAACAGTCAAAGAAAGAGTTCTTGCCTGTATTACAAGGTGTGAAGTTGAGTAAGACTCAAAACCCGACCACGACAGAAAATAGAAAGAGAATGAAAGTCATTCCCTATGCCTCAGTCATAGGTTCTATAAAGTATGCTATGCTATGTACCAGACCTATTATGTACCTCACCATGAGTTTGGCAAGAGGGTACAATAGTGATCTAGGAGTGGATCACAGGACAGCGGTCAAAATTATCCTTAATGATAAGGAAATGTTTCTCGATTATGGAGGTGACAAAAGGTTCGTCGTAAAGGGTTACGTCGATGCAAGTTTTGACACTGATCCAGGTGACTCTAAGTCTCAATCTGGATACATATTGAAAGTGGGAGCAATTAGCTAAGAGTAGCTCCGTGCAGAGTATTGTAGACATAGAAACTTGCAAAAATACATACGGATCTGAATGTTGCAGACCCGTAGACTAAAATTTCTCTCACAAGCAAAACATGATCATACCTTATTACTCTTGGGTGTTAATCACATAGCGATGTGAACTATATTATTTACTCTAGTAAACCTTTTGAGTGTTGGTCACATGACGATGTGAACTATGGATGTTAATCACATAAAGATGTGAAGTATTGGTGTTAAATCACATGGCGATGTGAACTAGATTATTGACTTTAGTGCAAGTGGGAGACCGAAGGAAATATGCCCTAGAGGCAATAATAAAGTTTTTATTTATATTTCCTTATATCATGATAAATGTTTATTATTCATGCTAGAATTGTATTAACCGGAAACTTAGTACATGTGTGAATACATAGACAAACAGAGTGTCACTAGTATGCCTCTACTTGACTAGCTCGTTGAATCAAAGATGGTTAAGTTTCCTAGCCATGACATGAGTTGTCATTTGATTAACGGGATCACATCATTAGAGAATGATGTGATTGACTTGACCCATTCCGTTAGCTTAGCACTTGATCGTTTAGTATGTTGCTATTGCTTTCTTCATGACTTATACATGTTCCTATGACTATGAGATTATGCAACTCCCGAATACCGGAGGAACACTTTGTGTGCTACCAAACGTCACAACGTAACTGGGTGATTATAAAGGTTCTCTACAGGTGTCTCCGATGGTACTTGTTGAGTTGGCATAGATCGAGATTAGGATTTGTCACTCCGATTGTCGGAGAGGTATCTCTGGGCCCTCTCGGTAATGCACATCACCATAAGCCTTGCAAGCAATGTGACTAATGAGTTAGTTGCGGAATGATGCATTACGGAACGAGTAAAGAGACTTGCCGGTAACGAGATTGAACTAGGTATTGAGATACCGACGATTGAATCTCGGGCAAGTAACATACCGATGACAAAGGGAACAACGTATGTTGTTATGCGGTTTGACCGATAAAGATCTTCATAGAATATGTAGGAGCCAATATGAGCATCCAGGTTCCGCTATTGGTTATTGACCGGAGACGAGTCTCGGTCATGTCTACATCGTTATCGAACCCGTAGGGTCCGCACGCTTAACATTCGGTGACGACCGGTAATATGAGTTTATGTGTTTTGATGTACCGAAGGTAGTTCAGAGTCCCGGATATGATCACGGACATGACGTGGAGTCTCGAAATGGTCGAGACATAAAGATCGATATATTGGATGACTATGTTTGGACTTCGGAAGGGTTCCGGGCAAGTTCAGACAAATACCGGAGTATCGAGGGGTTACCGGAAACCCCGGGGAGTGTAATGGGCCTATTGGGCCTTAGTGGAGAAGAGGAGGGGCGGCTAGGGCAGGCCGTGCGCCCTCTCCCCCTCTAGTCCGAATTGGACAAGGAGGGGGGGCGGCACCCCCCTTTCCTTCCCCCTCTTTCCTCCTTCCCTCTCTCCTACTCCTACTCTTGGAAGGGTTGGAGTCCTACTCCCGGTGGGAGTAGGACTCCCCTTGGGGCGCGCCTAGGAGGGCCGGCCCCTCCCCCTCCTCCACTCCTTTATATACGGAGAAGGGGGGCACCCCATAGACACACAAGTTGATCAGTTGATCTTTTAGCCGTGTGCGGTGCCCTCCTCCACCATAACCCACCTCGGTCATATCGTAGCGGTGCTTAGGCGAAGCCCTGCATCGGTAGCATCATCATCACCGTCATCATGCCGTTGTGCTGACGGAACTCTCCCTCGAAGCTCTACTGGATCGTGAGTTCAAGGGACGTCATCGAGCTGAACGTGTGCTGAACTCGGAGGTGTCGTACGTTCGGTACTTGGATCGGTCGAATCGTGAAGACGTACGACTACATCAACCACGTTGTCATAACGCTTCCGCTTTCGGTCTACGAGGGTACGTGGACGGCACTCTCCCCTCTCATTGCTATGCATCAACATGATCATGCGTGTGCGTAGGAATTTTTTGAAATTACTACGTTCCCCAACAAAAAAATCCTCGCAAAAAGTTTTGTTTCAATCCAAGAACTTTTATTTCTGCACAAAAACAACACCATGGTAGTTCTGCTGAAAACAGCGTCAATCCGGGTTAGTTTCATTCAAATCATGCAAATTAGAGTCCAAAACAAGAGGAAAAGTAGATACGATGGAGACGTATCAACTCCCCCAAGCTTAAACATTTGCTTGTCCTCAAGCAATTCAGTTGATAAACTGAAAGTGAAAAAGAAAAACTTTTACGAACTATTTTGCTCTTGTTTATTTAAGGGTCTATTCTGATGTCCTCCCACTCCACGCTTCTCCAACTTCAGATGTGGAGCCAGACAGAACGTTTGAGCTCCGTGGAGTCAGCTTCAAGAAGCGGTACAAGTCTGTAGTGCAAATTGCTGAAGCTGCTAAAGCCCGGTTTCACAAAACAAAGAAGCGAGGAGCTCCTACTAATTACAAGAGCATGACACTGTGAAGTACAGAAAACGATTCGCGAAACAGCTCCCAACCGCTCGTGGGATGCTCGCCTCGCTAGTTTCCTGTGCGAGCGCACGTGGCCAGCCCTCCTCCACACAACGATACAAGGTGGGCTGCCTCCATCCGGCCCAAACTGGCACCCAACAGGCCAATAGGCTCCCAGCTGGGCCAAATCGTGAAGGGAAGCTACGAACACTGCAGAACGAATGGAATCGCCACGTGAAGTTCGAAGCAAGATCCAGAAGCTGGTTTTGTGGAGTTTGAGAAGCCTAGAGAGGTTCAGAACAGGCCCTTAATAAGCTTAAATAGCACCTAGGTTTTCAGCAAAGATTATAACCAACCATGTCAACAATAACTCTTAAAAACTATATTAACTTATATCAATGACATAATCAACTAGCGAGCAATAATAAAATATCTCAAATGACAAAACCTTGTCAAAACAATCATGATATAATATGACAATAGTGGTATCTCGCTAGCCCTTTCTGAGACCGCAAAACACAAAGGCAAAGCACCTCCAAAGTTCAAGCAGCGACTAAACATTGTAATTCATGGTAGAAAAGATCCAATCATGATGCACCCAACATTAACTATACACAATGCACGAGGATGACAATAGTGCTCTCAGGATTTGGTGCTTATTTGAGAAGGTGATGACTCAACATAAAAATAAATAGATAGTCCCTTCACAGAGGGAAGCAGGGATTTGCACCGGTGCCAGAGCTCAATTTTTAAAACAGAGGTAAATGAAATTTTGAGAAATGCACCCTTCTTGTTTACTTCGCGACCATTAGTTATTGATATCTTCCATGCTAAACACATTAGTGGCGGTTCCCAAGCGATAAAATTAAAGGTTTACTCCCCCCACGAACAAACATACTCCACGACTAACCGAATCCACGGGTACTGTCCATACCAACATCAGTCCTGGGGGAGTTTTGTTTAATTATTTGCAATTTCATTTCGGGACTGGGAATCCCTATTACCACCCCTCCCGTGCAAGGACGAGTGAATAAGCATTCATCATGAGAATAACTCCCATAGCATGGAAGATACCGACTACCTTCTGTCGCTCTATGAACAATCCAGGCACACAAAAAAGGATATTTATTTGAAGTTTTTAGAGGTGGCACATGCAAATTTACTTTGAACGCAGGGTAATACCGCATATAGGTAGGTATGGTGGACTCATCTGGAATAACTTGGGTTTTAGGATTTTGATGCACAAGCAGTAATTCCGCTTAATATAGGCGAAGGCTAGCAAATAGGTTGGGAAGCAGCCAACTAGAGAGCGAAAACATTCATGAACATGCATTATGTATAATCAACATTGGATACTAGCATGCATAGGATATGAACATGATATAGGCGAGGGTGTCCCGATGTTTCGATGAGATAGCTATCGTTTTCTGTGGGAGTCGACCTTGACGATCCGACTACGAACGTGCGAGACGTCGCGCCTTAGCAATCGCTAAACCAACTTCCGAGGGGTTATTGACCACGCCGGAGCACGATCAACCTGACCACGAGGGTCTATTTCCTGCAAGCAAACGAAGAACAAGCAAGAAACTAAGATTGCAATCTGGATATTGCGAATATAAGATGAAAGCTTTATTGATCAAGGTGGGGTTCTGTGACGTCATGGTCTGGTCGTTGAACACAAACGAAGTACGCGAAGTTGCAGCTATGGCGAACTTTTAATCTAAACAAAACCCAAAGTCTGAATGACGCCCTAAGGGCTGTATATATGGAGGAGTAGGGGAAATTTCGTGACCCCTTGTAGGAGGGGTTCGAAACCAATGCTAACTTTGTTTCCCCACACATACGGACTCTAAAAACAGCCTATGAAGGAAATATGCCCTAGAGGCAATAATAAAGTTATTATTTATTTCCTTATATCATGATAAATGTTTATTATTCATGCTAGTATTGTATTAACCGGAAACGTAATACTTGTGTGAATACATAGACAAACAGAGTGTCACTAGTATGCCTCTACTTGACTAGCTCGTTAATCAAAGATGGTTATGTTTCCTAGCCATTGACATGGGTTGTCATTTGATTAACGGGGTCACATCATTAGGAGAATGATGTGATTGACTTGACCCATTCCGTTAGCTTAGCACTTGATCGTTTAGTATGTTGCTATTGCTTTCTTCATGACTTATACATGTTCCTATGACTATGAGATTATGCAACTCCCATTTACCGGAGGAACACTTTGTGCGCTACCAAACGTCACAACGTAACTGGGTGATTATAAAGGTGCTCTACAGGTGTCTCCGAAGGTACTTGTTGGGTTGGCGTATTTCGAGATTAGGATTTGTCACTCCGATTGTCGGAGAGGTATCTCTGGGCCCACTCGGTAATGCACATCACTTAAGCGTTGCAAGCATTGCAACCAATTAATTAGTTGTGGGATGATGTATTACAAAACGAGTAAAGAGACTTGCCGGTAACGAGATCGAACTAGGTATTGAGATACCGACGATTGAATCTCGGGCAAGTAACATACCGATGACAAAGGAAACAACGTATGTTGTTATGCGGTCTAACCGATAAAGATCTTCATAGAATATGTGGGAGCCAATATGAGCATCCAGGTTCCGCTATTGGTTATTGACCGGAGACGTGTCTCGGTCATGTCTACATAGTTCTCGAACCCGTAGGGTCCGCACGCTTAACATTTCGATGACAGTTATATTATGAGTTTATATGTTTTGATGTACCGAAGGTTGTTCGGAGTCCCGGATGTGATCACGGACATGACGAGGAGTCTCGAAATGGTCGAGACATGAAGATTGATATATTGGAAGCCTATATTTGGATATCGGAAGTGTTCCGGGTGAAATCGGGATTTTACCGAAGTACCGGAGGGGTTACCGGAACCCCCCGGGGGTTAATGGGCCATAGTGGGCCTTAGTGGAGAAGAGCAGAGGTGGCCAGGGCAAGGGCCGCATGCCCCTCCCCCCTAGTCCGAATAGGACAAGGAGAGGGGGGCGGCGCCCCCCTTTCCTTCTTCTCCTCTACCTCTTTCCCCCTCTTCTCCTAATCCAACAAGGAATAGGGAGGGAGTCCTACTCCCGGTGGGAGTAGGACTCCTCCTGGCGCGCCCCCTCCTGGCCGGCCGCACCTCCCCCCTTGCTCCTTTATATACGGGGATAGGGGGCACCCTAGAGACATAACAATTGATCGTTTGATCTTTTAGCCGTGTGCGGTGCCCCCCTCCACCATAGTCCACCTCGATAATACTGTAGCTGTGCTTAGGTGAAGCCCTGCGTCGGTAGAACATCATCATCGTCACCACGCCGTCATGCTGACGAAACTCTCCCTCAACACTCGGCTGGATCGGAGTTCGAGGGACGTCATCGGGCTGAACGTGTGCTGAACTCGGAGGTGCCGTGCGTTCGGTACTTGATCGGTCGGATCGTGAAGACGTACGACTACATTAACCGCGTTGTGCTAACGCTTCCGCTTCCGGTCTACGAGGGTACATGGACAACACTCTCCCCTCTCGTTGCTATGCATCACCATGATCTTGCGTGTGCGTAGGAAATTTTTGAAATTACTACGTTCCCCAAAAGTGGCATCCGAGCCTGGTTTTATGCGTTGATGTTATATGCACGAGTAGAACACAAGTGAGTTGTGGGCGATATAAGTCATACTGCTTACCAGCATGTCATACTTTGGTTCGGCGGTATTGTTGGATGAAGCGACCCTGACCGACATTACGCGTACGCTTACGCGAGACTGGTTCTACCGATGTGCTTTGCACACATGTGGCTGGCGTGTGTCAGTTTCTCCAACTTTAGTTGAACCGAGTGTGGCTACGCCCGGTCCTTGCAAAGGTTAAAACAACACCAACTTGACAAACTATCATTGTGGTTTTGATGCGTAGGTAAGAACGGTTCTTGCTAAGCCCATAGCAGCCACGTAAAATTTGCAACAACAAAGTAGAGGACGTCTAACTTGTTTTTGCAGGGCATGTTGTGATGTGATATGGTCAAGACATGATGCTAAATTTTATTGTATGAGATGATCATGTTTTGTAACCGAGTTATCGGCAACTGGCAGGAGCCATATGGTTGTCGCTTTATTGTATGCAATGCAATCGCCCTGTAATGCTTTACTTTATCACTAAGCGGTAGCGATAGTCGTAGAAGCATAAGATTGGCGAGACGACAACGATGCTACGATGAAGATCAAGGTGTCGCGCCGGTGACGATGGTGATCATGACGGTGCTTCGGAGATGGAGATCACAAGCACAAGATGATGATGGCCATATCATATCACTTATATTGATTGCATGTGATGTTTATCTTTTATGCATCTTATCTTGCTTTGATTGACGATAGCATTATAAGATGATCCCTCACTAAATTATCAAAGTATAAGTGTTCTCCCTGAGTATGCACCGTTGCGAAAGTTCTTCGTGCTGAGACACCACGTGATGATCGGGTGTGATAGGCTCTACGTTCAAATACAACGGGTGCAAAACAGTTGCACACGCGGAATACTCAGGTTAAGCTTGACGAGCCTAGCATATAATAGATATGGCCTCGGAACACGGAGACCGAAAGGTCGAGCGTGAATCATATAGTAGATATGATCAACATAGTGATGTTCACCGTTGAAACTACTCCATCTCACGTGATGATCGGACATGGTTTAGTTGATATGGATCACGTGATCACTTAGAGGATTAGAGGGATGTCTATCTAAGTGGGAGTTCTTAAGTAATATGATTAATTGAACTTAAATTTATCATGAACTTAGTACCTGATAGTATCTTGCTTGTCTATGTTGATTGTAGATAGATGGCCCGTGCTGTTGTTCCGTTGAATTTTAATGCGTTCCTTGAGAAAGCAAAGTTGAAAGATGATGGTAGCAATTACACGGACTGGGTCCGTAACTTGAGGATTATCCTCATTGCTGCACAGAAGAATTACGTCCTAGAAGCACCGCTGGGTGCCAGGCCTGTTGCAGATGCAACTGACGACGTTAAGAACGTCTGGCAAAGCAAAGCTAATGACTACTCGATAGTTCAGTGTGCCATGCTTTACGGCTTAGAACCGGGACTTCAATGATGTTTTGAAAGTCATGGAGCATATGAGATGTTCCAGGAGTTGAAGTTAATATTTCAAGCAAATGCCCGGATTGAGAGACATGAAGTCTCCAATAAGTTCTATAGCTGTAAGATGGAGGAGAATAGTTCTGTCAGTGAGCATATACTCAGAATGTCTGGGTATAACAATCACTTGATTCAACTGGGAGTTAATCTTCCGGATGATAGCGTCATTGACAGAATTCTCCAATCACTGCCACCAAGCTACAAGAGCTTCGTGATGAAATATAACATGCAAGGGATGGATAAGACGATTCCCGAGCTCTTCGCAATGCTAAAGGTTGCGGAGGTAGAAATCAAAAAGGAGCATCAAGTGTTGATGGTCAATAAGACCACCAGTTTCAAGAAAAAGGGCAAAGGGAAGAAGAAGGGGAACTTCAAGAAGAACAGCAAGCAAGTTGCTGTTCAGGAGAAGAAACCCAAGCCTGGACCTAAGCCTGAGACTGAGTGCTTCTACTGCAAGCAGACTGGTCACTGGAAGCGGAACTGCCCCAAGTATTTGGCGGATAAGAAGGATGGCAAGGTGAACAAAGGTATATGTGATATACATGTTATTGATGTGTACCTTACTAATGCTCGCAGTAGCACCTGGGTATTTGATACTGGTTCTGTTGCTAATATTTGCAACTCGAAACAGGGGCTATGGATTAAGCGAAGATTGGCTAAGGACGAGGTGACGATGCGCGTGGGAAATGGTTCCAAAGTCGATGTGATCGCGGTCGGCACGCTACCTCTACATCTACCTTCGGGATTAGTTTTAGACCTAAATAATTGTTATTTGGTGCCAGCGTTAAGCATGAACATTATATCTGGATCTTGTTTGATGCGAGACGGTTATTCATTTAAATCAGAGAATAATGGTTGTTCTATTTATATGAGTAATATCTTTTATGGTCATGCACCCTTGAAGAGTGGTCTATTTTTGTTGAATCTCGATAGTAGTGATACACATATTCATAATATTGAAGCCAAAAGATGCAGAGTTGATAATGATAGTGCAACTTATTTGTGGCACTGCCGTTTAGGTCATATCGGTGTAAAGCGCATGAAGAAACTCCATACTGATGGACTTTTGGAACCACTTGATTATGAATCACTTGGTACTTGCGAACCGTGCCTCATGGGCAAGATGACTAAAACGCCGTTCTCCGGAACTATGGAGAGAGCAACAGATTTGTTGGAAATCATACATACAGATGTATGTGGTCCGATGAATATTGAGGCTCGTGGCGGATATCGTTATTTTCTCACCTTCACAGATGATTTGAGCAGATATGGGTATATCTACTTAATGAAACATAAGTCTGAAACATTTGAAAAGTTCAAAGAATTTCAGAGTGAAGTTGAAAATCATCGTAACAAGAAAATAAAGTTTCTACGATCTGATCGTGGAGGAGAATATTTGAGTTATGAGTTTGGTCTTCATTTGAAACAATGCGGAATAGTTTCGCAACTCACGCCACCCGGAACACCACAGCGTAATGGTGTGTCCGAACGTCGTAATCGTACTCTACTAGAGATGGTGCGATCTATGATGTCTCTTACTGATTTACCGCTATCGTTTTGGGGTTATGCTTTAGAGATGGCCGCATTCACGTTAAATAGGGCACCATCAAAATCCGTTGAGACGACGCCTTATGAACTGTGGTTTGGCAAGAAACCAAAGTTGTCGTTTCTTAAAGTTTGGGGCTGCGATGCTTATGTGAAAAAGCTTCAACCTGATAAGCTCGAACCCAAATCGGAGAAATGTGTCTTCATAGGATACCCAAAGGAGACTGTTGGGTACACCTTCTATCACAGATCCGAAGGCAAGACTTTTGTTGCTAAATTCGGAATCTTTCTGAGAAGGAGTTTCTCTCGAAAGAAGTGAGTGGGAGGAAAGTAGAACTTGATGAGGTAACTGTACCTGCTCCCTTATTGGAAAGTAGTTCATCGCAGAAACCGGTTTCTGCGACACCTACACCAATTAGTGAGGAAGTTAATGATGATGATCATGAAACTTCAGATCAAGTTATTACTGAACCTCGTAGGTCAACCAGAGTAAGATCCGCACCAGAGTGGTACGGTAATCCTGTTCTGGAAGTTATGTTACTAGACCATGACGAACCTACGAACTATGAAGAAGCAATGGTGAGCCCAGATTCCGCGAAATGGCTTGAGGCCATGAAATCTGAGATGGGATCCATGTATGAGAACAAAGTGTGGACTTTGGTTGACTTGCCCGATGATCGGCAAGCAATTGAGAATAAATGGATCTTCAAGAAGAAGACTGACGCTGACGGTAATGTTACTGTCTATAAAGCTCGACTTGTTGCAAAAGGTTTTCGACAAGTTCAAGGGATTGACTACGATGAGACCTTCTCACCCGTAGCGATGCTTAAGTCTGTCCGAATCATGTTAGCAATCGCCGCATTTTATGATTATGAAATTTGGCAAATGGATGTCAAAACTGCATTCCTGAATGGATTTATGGAAGAAGAGTTGTATATGATGCAACCGGAAGGTTTTGTCGATCCAAAGGGAGCTAACAAAGTGTGCAAGCTCCAGCGATCTATTTATGGACTGGTGCAAGCCTCTCGGAGTTGGAATAAACGCTTTGATAGTGTGATCAAAGCATTTGGTTTTGTACAGACTTTTGGAGAAGCCTGTATTTACAAGAAAGTGAGTGGGAGCTCTGTAGCATTTCTAATATTATATGTGGATGACATATTGCTGATTGGAAATGATATAGAATTTCTGAATAGCATAAAGGGATACTTGAATAAGAGTTTTTCAATGAAAGACCTCGGTGAAGCTGCGTATATATTGGGCATCAAGATCTATAGAGATAGATCAAGACGCTTAATTGGACTTTCACAAAGCACATACCTTGACAAAGTTTTGAAGAAGTTCAAAATGGATCAAGCAAAGAAAGGGTTCTTGCCTGTGTTACAAGGTGTGAAGTTGAGTAAGACTCAATGCCCGACCACTGCAGAAGATAGAGAGAAAATGAAAGATGTTCCCTATGCTTCAGCCATAGGCTCTATCATGTATGCAATGCTGTGTACCAGACCTGATGTGTGCCTTGCTATAAGTCTAGCAGGGAGGTACCAAAGTAATCCAGGAGTGGATCACTGGACAGCGGTCAAGAACATCCTGAAATACCTGAAAAGGACTAAGGATATGTTTCTCATTTATGGAGGTGACAAAGAGCTCATCGTAAATGGTTACGTTGATGCAAGCTTTGACACTGATCCGGACGATTCTAAATCGCAAACCGGATACGTGTTTACATTGAACGGTGGAGCTGTCAGTTGGTGCAGTTCTAAACAAAGCATCGTGGCGGGATCTACGTGTGAAGCGGAATACATAGCTGCTTCGGAAGCAGCAAATGAAGGAGTCTGGATGAAGGAGTTCATATCCGACCTAGGTGTCATACCTAGTGCATCGGGTCCAATGAAAATCTTTTGTGACAATACTGGTGCAATTGCCTTGGCGAAGGAATCCAGATTTCACAAGAGAACCAAGCACATCAAGAGACGCTTCAATTCCATCCGGGATTTAGTCCAGGTGGGAGACATAGAAATTTGCAAGATACATACGGATCTGAATGTTGCAGACCCATTGACTAAGCCTCTTCCACGAGCAAAACATGATCGGCACCAAGGCTCCATGGGTGTTAGAATCATTACTGTGTAATCTAGATTATTGACTCTAGTGCAAGTGGGAGACTGAAGGAAATATGCCCTAGAGGCAATAATAAAGTTATTATTTATTTCCTTATATCATGATAAATGTTTATTATTCATGCTAGAATTGTATTAACCGGAAACGTAATACTTGTGTGAATACATAGACAAACAGAGTGTCACTAGTATGCCTCTACTTGACTAGCTCGTTAATCAAAGATGGTTATGTTTCCTAGCCATTGACATGGGTTGTCATTTGATTAACGGGGTCACATCATTAGGAGAATGATGTGATTGACTTGACCCATTCCGTTAGCTTAGCACTCGATCGTTTAGTATGTTGCTATTGCTTTCTTCATGACTTATACATGTTCCTATGACTATGAGATTATGCAACTCCCGTTTACCGGAGGAACACTTTGTGTGCTACCAAACGTCGCAACGTAACTGGGTGATTATAAAGGTGCTCTACAGGTGTCTCCGAAGGTACTTGTTGGGTTGGCGTATTTCGAGATTAGGATTTCTCACTCCGATTGTCGGAGAGGTATCTCTGGGCCCACTCGGTAATGCACATCACTTAAGCCTTGCAAGCATTGCAACTAATGAGTTAGTTGCGGGATGATGTATTACGGAACGAGTAAAGAGACTTGCCGATAACGAGATTGAACTAGGTATTGAGATACCGACGATCGAATCTCGGGCAAGTAACATACCGATGACAAAGGGAACAACGTATGTTTTTATGCGGTCCGACCGATAAAGATCTTCGTAGAATATGTGGGAGCCAATATGAGCATCCAGGTTCCGCTAATGGTTATTGACCGGAGACGTGTCTCGGTCATGTCTATATAGTTCTCGAACCCGTAGGGTCCGCACGCTTAACGTTTCGATGACAGTTATATTATGAGTTTATATGTTTTGATGTACCGAAGGTTGTTCGGAGTCCCGGATGTGATCACGGACATGACGAGGAGTCTCGAAATGGTCGAGACATGAAGATTGATATATTGGAAGCCTATATTTGGATATCGGAAGTGTTCCGGGTGAAATCGGGATTTTACCGGAGCACCGGAGGTGTTACCGGAACCCCCCGGGGGTTAATGGGCCATAGTAGGCCTTAGTGGAGAAGAGGAGAGGCGATCAGGGCAAGGGCCACGCGCCCCTCCCCCCTAGTCCGAATAGGACAAGGAGAGGGGGGCGGCGCCCCCTTTCCTTCTTCTCCTCCACCTCTTTCCCCCTCTTCTCCTAATCCAACAAGGAATAGGGAGGGAGTCCTACTCCCGGTGGGAGTAGGACTCCTCCTGGCGCACCCCTCCTAGCCGGCCGCACCTCCCCCCTTGCTCCTTTTTATACGGGGGCAGGGGCACCCTAAAGACACAACAATTGATTGTTTGATCTTTTAGCCGTGTACGGTGCCCCCCTCCACCATAGTCCACCTCGATAATACTGTAGCGGTGCTTAGGCGAAGCCCTGCGTCGGTAGAACATCATCATCGTCACCACGCCGTCGTGCTGACGAAACTCTCCCTCAACACTCGGATAGATCGGAGTTCGAGGGACGTCATCGGGCTGAACGTGTGCTGAACTCGGAGGTGCCGTGTGTTCGGTACTTGATCGGTCAGATTGTGAAGACGTACGACTACATCAACCGCGTTGTGCTAACGCTTCCGCTTTCGGTCTACGAGGGTACGTGGACAACACTCTCCCCTCTCGTTGCTATGCATCACCATGATCTTGCGTTTGCGTAGGAAAATTTTGAAATTACTACGTTCCCCAAAATCCTATACTTATGTATTTCAAAATTACATGGGCCTGGCCCAATAATAAGGTGACGCAGCACCTATAATAGCCTCTGGACGAATTTGTGAAGTGGCATCTTGTATATTTTGTCCAAGCCTTCATGAACTCATTACAGTGGCTTCAAAGTCCTGAAATCATCACTTGAAACTCCGTTCTTGTTTCCCTTGCGCATGCCATCATCTCCATGCTTGTTCTTGCTCCAATGTTCATCCTTCTCCAAGCCAGCCCTTCATTTGTAAGCAAGACAAATGTATCCAATTTAGGCAGCATCATATTCTCATGAACATTAGAATCATTACCAAGAAATGAAAGTACCTGGTAATTTAATTGGCGTGCGCGAGCTCTAGTAATTGGTCTAGTATGTATAGTAGCAGTGGCTGTGGGTGTAACAATGGTATTGATGTCCTCATCATCCTCCCCTTCTTGAAATGAAGTTGTCCTCGACGGAAGCTCATCTTCCTCACCCATATAAGGCTTCAAATCTGCAATGTTAAAAGTGGGACTAACCCCAAAATCTGCAGGCAGCTCAAGTTTATATGCATTATCATTTATTTTCTCTAACACCTTAAAAGGACCATCAACACGTGGCATTAGCTTTGATTTACGCAAATCAAGAAATCTATCCTTACGCAAATGTAACCAAACAAGATCTCCAGGTGCAAACACAATATGTTTTCTACCCTTATCTCCAGCAAGTTTATATTTAGCATTCATACGCTCAATGTTTTCCTTAGTTAACTCATGCATTTTTAAGATCAATTCAGCACGTTGTTTAGCATCAAATTAACCTTCTCCGAAGATGGAAGAGGCAGCAAATCAATAGGTGCACGAGGTACGAAACCATACACAATTTCAAAAGGGCACATCTTAGTAGTAGAATGCAACGAACGATTATAAGCAAATTCAATACGAGGCAAGCATTCTTCGCACATTTTCTTATTATTCTTCAAAACAACCCTAAGCATAGTAGACACTGTTCTATTGACTACTTCAGTTTGTCCATCAGTTTGGGGGTGACAAGTAGTACTAAAAAGCAGTTTAGTCCCCAACTTAGCCCACAAACATCTCCAAAGGTGGCTAAGAAATTTAGTATCACGATATGAAACAATAGTATTTGGCACACCATGCAAGCGAATAATTTCACGAAAGAACAAATCAGCAACATTAACATCATCATCACTTTTATGACATGGTATAAAGTGTGCCATTTTCGAGAACCTATCCATGACAACAAATATGCTATCCCTCCCCTTCTTTGTTCGAGGTAAACCTAAAACAAAGTCCATAGATATATCCTCCCAAGGAACACTAGGTATAGGCAAAGGCATATATAAACCATGGGGATTGAGTCGTGACTTAGCTTTTTGACATGTAGTGCAGCGAGCAACAAAACGCTCAACAACCCATCTCATCTTTGGCCAAAAGAAATGTGTAGCAAGTATATCCTCCATATTCTTCACGCCAAAGTGTCCCATTAATCCTCCTCCACGTGCCTCCCGCAACAATAAAAGACGAACGGAGCTAGCTGGGATGCATAGCTTGTTAGCACGAAACACAAATCCATCGTTAACGACGAACTTGTTCCATGTTCTCCCTTCTTTACAATTCTGCAATACATCTTTACATTTAGCATCATGCACATATTGATCTTTGATGGTCTCCAAACCAAATATTTTAAAGTCAAGTTGTGAAAGCATAGTATAACGACGAGACAATGTATCAGCAATAACATTTTCTTTACTTCTTGTGTTTAATGACATAAGGAAAAGTCTCTAGGAATTCAACCCATTTAGCATGTCTACGATTTAGTTTGGCTTGACTTTTAATACGTTTCAAAGATTCATGATCATAATGTATAACAAATTCCTTAGGCCATAAATAATGTTGCCATGTTTCTAAAGTACGAACAAGAGCATATAATTCTTTATCATAAGTTGAATAGTTCAGACTTGGCCCACTCATTTTTTCATAAAAGTATGCAACAGGTTTGCCATCTGGTAATAACACACCTCC
Source organism: Triticum aestivum (assembly GCF_018294505.1). Taxonomy (NCBI): domain Eukaryota; kingdom Viridiplantae; phylum Streptophyta; class Magnoliopsida; order Poales; family Poaceae; genus Triticum; species Triticum aestivum. The sequence goes on along the minus strand of NC_057808.1, from coordinate 286,755,662 downwards.
TAATCCAATTCCACTAGCATCACATTCAAGCTCAAAAGTCTTATTAAAATCAGGAGGTTGGAGTAAAGGAGCATGTGTCAAGTTATCTTTCAATACCGTGAAGGCTTCTTCCTGTGCGGTACCCCAAAAAGGCACATCCTTCTTTGTAAGCTCATTGAGAGGTGCAGAAATGGTGCTGAAAATCTCTCACAAAACGCCTATAGAACCCAACGAGGCCAAGAAAACTCCTCACTTGTGTGACCGTTTTGGGCTGCGACCAACTCTCAATAGCTTCAATCTTGGCTTTATCAACTTCAATTCCCTGTGGAGTAACAACATAGACAAGAAAAGATACTCGGTCGGTGCAAAAGGTGCACTTCCCAAGGTTATCAAACAAATGTGCATCACATAGAGCAATAAAAACATCACGTAAATGTTTTAAATGTTCCTCCAAAGATCTGCTATAAATCAGTATATCATCAAAATAGACTACCACAAATCGTCCAATGAAAACACGTAAAACTTCGTTCATTAATCTCATGAAAGTACTAGGTGCATTAGTTAACCCAAATGGCATGACTAACCACTCACATAATCCAAACTTAGTTTTAAATGCTGTTTTCCATTCATCTCCCAATTTCATATGAATTTGATGGTATCCACTACGCAAATCAACTTTGGAGGATATTGTAGAGCCACTCAATTCATCAAGCATATCATCTGGCCTAGGAATAGGATGATGATAACGAATATTAATATTATTAATGCCTCTACAATCAACACACATACGTGACCTACCATCCTTTTTTGGCACTAGTATAATAGGAACAACACATGGACTAAGAGATCCGCGTATATAACCTTTGTCGAGCAACTCCTGTACTTGACGCATAATCTCCTTCGTCTCCTTTGGATTGGTACGGTATGGTGCACGGTTGGGTAGTGATGCACCGGGAATTAAGTCAATCTGATGCTCAATCCCTTGAATAGGTGGTAATCCCGGTGGCACGTCTTGTGGAAAGACCTCAGCAAACTCCTGCAAAATGTTAGTGACAACAGGAGGCAAAGAGGAAGGCACGTCCTTGAATGAAAATAATGCCTCTTTGCACACAAAAGCATAGCAAACAGATTTGCTGCAATCTAGATCATCAATATCAGATTTGGTGGCACGTAAACACCCACTTTTCAATTTAATTTCAAAAGCAACACTAGATGGTTTATTATTAGGTTTCATTTGTTGCTCAAATTCTTTTGCCACTATCTAATTTTCACTCTTCTTTTCCTCCTGTTTTGCTTTACTAGCTCGATTAATATCATCTTCCAAAATGGAATTAGGAGTCATAGGAAGCAAAGTAATATGTTTATCCTTATGAACAAGAGTATAGTGATTGTTTCTACCATGGTGTACAGAATTTTTATCGAATTGCCATGGTATACCAAGTAATAAGGAACATGCTTGCATGGGTACCACATCACAATCAACAAAATCAGCATATGTAGCGATACTAAAATGCACACGAACAGTACGTGTTGCCTTAACCATGCAGCTGTTGTTGAACCATTGGATGTAGTAAGGATGCGGATGTGGTCTTGTGGTGAGAGAGAGCTTCTCCACCATCTTCATGCTAGCCAAGTTGTTGCAGCTCCCTCCATCTATGATGACACGGACAGAACGTTCCTTCACAACTCCCTTTGTATGGAACAAATTATGCCTCTGATTTTGCCTAGCTTGTGTGACCTGCACACTCAAAACACGTTGAGCAACTAAACTTTCATACCTGTCAGCATCTTTAGCAGCCATGTATTGCGTCTCATGATCAGAATCATCTCCACCGTGTTCTTCACTTGTAATAAGAGCCAAAGTCTCCTCATCATAGTCACTAGCGGACTCATACCCACCATCCTCAGTAGCAATCATCACACGCTTAGATGGGCATTCTCTCGCATAATGACCTCCACCCTTGCAATGACGACAAATAATATCATGTGTTTGCCCTCTTGATGCCATGGATGAAGAAGAGCTCTGTGCGGAACCGGAAGGTGTACTCCTGGCAGATGATGGTGGTGGTGCCTGTTTTCTTGTATCACGGTTGGAATTGGCGGCTAAAGTCAGTGGTGCTGCAGTAGGACGTGTGGGAGTAGAGGATGTACGTGGTGTCCATGATGAAGATCGACCTGCAGAAAAATTAGTTCGTGCCAATGCCTGTCGATCCTGCACTTCACGTTCAGCTTTACAAGCAAGATGGAATAAACGAGTGATATTATTATACTCCTTATACTCTAGAATGGTCTGAATCTCTTTATTTAATCCACCCATAAAACGTGCAAGCATAGCTTCATTATCCTCAACAATACCACATCTAATCATGCCAGTTTGTAATTCCTGATAATACTCCTCTATAGAATTTTTTCCTTGTCTCAAACGCTGCAGTTTTTGAAGTAATTCACGTTGATAATATAGTGGAACCCAATGAGTACACATAGCAGTTTTCAAAGCAGCCCAAGTAGTAGGGATATTATCATGATATAATCTACAATGTTCAGACCACAAAAGCAAAACTAGTGAATTCACAAACAGCAGCAGCAACACGTCTATCCTCAGGATACTGTACGCATCTGAAACGTTGTTCAGTTTCTAACTCCCAAGTAAGACATACATCAGGAATCTATCTACCCTCAAACGATGGGATATTCAATTTTAGTTTAGGAATATGGTCATAATCTCGTACCTGAGGTGGTGCTGGAGCCCTACCATTGCGATTATATGCATGAGGTCGACCTGGTGGTGGTGGTGCTGGTGGTTGCACGTTGTTCTGATTTTGATCAACCTCATCCTCGTAATAGTCCTCCACCTCTGCAATAGCATCAGGAGCTACAAAAGCATCAACAGCAGTAGCAGTGACACTAGAATTTTGTCCTGGCTCAAGAGGAACACGAACCGCTCGGCGGAGGGCTGTTTCATGACGTGGAGGGGGTTGTTGTTGTAATTGTGTAGCAGATGCTGGTGGTGGTTGTGGAAGACGCGCGAGTACTTCATCGAACTTGGCGTCCAACTTGGTGTCAATTGTCTTCTCAACGTCATCAATCCTCTTCAGTGCCTTTCCAAAGCTGGCCATGACGTCTTCCACCTGTTGACTCAACATTTACTGAAATTTATCATGAAACTCCTTCATCATGTTCTCCCAGTCAATCTCGTCGGCTTGTGGTCCTGCCATGGTTAGTAGCAATAGAAACACACAAGAATATGATCCTACAGACCGATACGTCTCCAACGTATCTCTAATTTATGAAGTATTCATGTTGTGATATTATATTTCTTGGATGTTTTACAATCATTTTATGGCAACTTTATATCATTTTTTGGAACTAACCTATTGACATACTGCCCAGTGCCAGTTGCTGTTTTTTGCTTGTTTTTTACATCGCAGAAAATCAATACCAAACGGAGTCCAAATGCAGCGAAACTTTTTGGAGATTTTTTTGGACCAGAAGACATCCAGTGGGCCAGAGAAGTACCAGAGGGGTGCCCCGAGGGGGGCACAATCCACCTGGCGCGCCTGGGGGCCTAGGCGCGCCCTGGTGGGTTGTGCCCACCTCGGTGGCCTCCCACACCGCCTCTTCGCCCTATAAATCGTCAAATATTCCAAAAACCCTCGAGAGAACCCTAGATTAGAAGTTCCTCCGCCGCAAGCCTCTCTAGCCACGAAAAACCAATCTAGACCCCATTCCGGCACTCCGCCGGAGGGGGAGATCATCACCGGTGGCCATCTTCATCATCCCGGCGGCCACCATGATGAGGACGGAGTAGTCCACCCTCGGGGCTGAGGGTTTGTACCAGTAGCTATGTGTTTAATCTCTCTCTCTCTCATGTTCTTGAGATGGCATGATCTTGATGTATCACGGGCTTTGTTAATATAGTTGGATCATATGGTGTTTCTCTCTCTCTCTCTCTATCTTGTTGTGATGAATTGAGTTTTCCCTTTGAGATTTCATTTTATCGAATTGGATACTTTTATGGATTTGAGAGAGCACTTGATATATGTCTTGCATATGAATACCCGTGGTGACAATGGGGTATTATATTGATTCACTTGAGATGTGTTTTGGCACTCAACTCGTGGATTCCCGAGGTGACATTGGGGTAATCTATGCATAGGGGTTGATGCATGTTCTCGTCTTTGTTTCTCAGGTAGAAATCTTACTCTTTGAGGTTCTTTGTGTTGGATTGAGTATTATGAATCTGAATTTGTTTTCGTGTTATTTTAGTACGAACTCTTGATAGATCAATCAGAAATAATAACTTGTGTTATTTTAGTACGAACTCTTGATAGATCGATCGGAAAGAATAAGTTGGTGTTATTTTAGTACGAACTCTTGGATAGATCGATCGGAAAGAATAGCTACAAACAATTTCATCTTATGTTCTCCGCTAGATAGGAACCTTGGAGTGATTCTTCATCGCACTTTGAGGGATGGTGAAAGCACAAGTGCTCCCTGGGTGATTTTCGTAATTAATGTCAACGTATCTCTTGTTGGACTAATATCTTCTATCTAGTGTATTTCAGAAAGTTCAACAATGGTGTGGCATGGTCAAGAGGATGTGGAACCCCTTCAAAATGCTAAGGAAAAATATTGGCAAAAGCGCAAGACTCTTCATTTCTATTTTAGTGATCCATGATCACATTGAGTCCATAGGAAAAGCCAATACTATTAAAAGGGGATGAGGTGTTGCTTAATGGTCTACTTGCTCAAAATGCTTAGTGATATGCTCCAAAGCCCTCAACCACTTTCTCAATACCAAATATGTCCTAAACCTAAAGTGAAACTCGGCCCCACCGATTTGATCTATCTGGCGCCACTGAGTTCCTTTGACATAGCCATAGCCAGAAACCCTAATCAGTCCAGTCTCACCGATATGGGATTGCAAACTCTCTGTTTCCCTTAGTAACGTTTCGGTCTTAGCGAGATGAGCGATTGGTCCCACCGAGTTCATAATGCAAACTCTCTATTTCCTTTTCATAACATTTCGGTCTCACCGAAATGAGCGATCGGTCCCACAGAGTTTGCCAGACCAATTCTCTGTTTGCTCATTGCTGAAATCAATCTCACCGAGTTCATGCAATCGGTCACACCGAGATGAGGTTTTGCCCTAACCCTAGCACATCGGTCCCACCGAGTTGATCATGTCGGTCCCACCGAGAATCCTAACGTTCACATTTTGAACTGGATCGGTCTCACCGAGTTCACCTATTCGGTCTGACCGAGTTGGGTCAAATGTGTGTAACGGTTAGATTTTGTGTGGAGGCTATATATACCCCTCCACTCCCTTCTCTATTCAAGAGAGAGCCATCAGAACGTGCCTACACTTCCACTACTCATTTTCCGAGAGAGAACCACCTACTCATGTGTTGAGACCAAGACATTCCAATCCAACCACAAGAATCTTGATCTCTAGCCTTCCCCAAGTTGCTTTCCACTCAAATCATCCTACCACCATAGCCAAATCTGTGAGAGAGAGAGTTGAGTGTTGGGGAGACTATCATTTGAAGCACAAGAGCAAGGAGTTCATCATCAACACACCATATATTACCTTTCGGAGAGTGGTGTCTCCTAGATTGGTTAGGTGTCACTTGGGAGCCTCCGTCAAGATTGTGGAGTTGAACCAAGGAGTTTGTAAGGGCAAGGAGATCGCCTACTTTGTGAATTTCTACCCAAGTGAGGCAAGTCCTTCGTGGGTGATGGCCATGGTGGGATAGACAAGGTTGCTTCTTCGTGGACCCTTCGTGGGTGGAGCCCTCCGTGGACTCGCGCAACCGTTACCCTTCTTAGGTTGAAGTCTCCACCAACATAGATGTACGATAGCACCACCTATCGGAACCACGCCAAAAATCTCCGTGTCTCCTATTGCGTTTGCACACTCCAATCCCACCCCTTTACTTTCTTGCAACTTGCATGCTTTACTTTCCGCTGCTCATATACTCTTGCCATGCTTGCTTGACATGTATTGTGAATGTTTAAACTTATGCTAAAACTCCACCTCAACTTGAAGAATTTAAAAACTGCTACTTTTGCTTGTCGAGGGTCTAATCCCCCCTCTAGACACCTCTTCTTGATCCTTTCAATTGGTATCAGAGCATTGGTCTCCATTGCTTTGGTTTAATCACCATTGGAGGAAGATGGATGAGTCTACGATGGGGAGTTTTAGACGTAGAGTGCCTATACTTGATGGAGAGTTCTACAATGCTTGGAAAAATGAGATGCTTCAGATTTTCAATGAATATCACTTGAACAAGTGTATTACTAGCCCTTGTGCGCCTCCTATTGATCCCTTGCATCCTACCCTCGATGAGTCTCTTGACTTGATCCGCAATCTTAGAACTGTTAATCTTATCATAAGAGGATTGCTTAGAAATTTGGTTGTTTGCTTGCCTACTCTTGAATGTGCTTACACCATATGGAGATTTCTTGAGGAACGTTTTCCAAACTATTCCTTGAAAAATCTAGATGAGATTCTTCAAAAGTCCATAGCTTTTCATAAAATGAAACCTAGTGATCCTAATTTTGATAATTGTCTATTTGAGCTTCGTGACCTTATGCGTGCCAAAGGAGATGTTGGAGTCATTAGTAGCATTATCTCTCAAGTCATTAGAATTCATAAAGATGCACATTTCCATGGTCATACATCTAATGTTCACCCTCTCTAGGTGATGATCAATCACAAGACGATGTTGAACATGCATATTATGATGAGGATGATGATAGTGACTTTGATCTTGATGAGTCTACGAGACACTTTGGTCTTAGGGATTTTTATTTCTGTGCCCCTGGTTCCTTAGCTCTACTCATTCATCCCTGCGCTCTTAACTTTTGCTCACTTTTCCCCACTCCCTTGCCAGAAACCCTCATAACTGGGCACAACGGACGTTGCCGTCGGGTCAAAGGCTTTGACTGTTAGCTGACGAGTGGGGCCGCGTATACGTGGGCGCATGCAAGACCGCGGTCGTGGGGTAGCACATCATATAAAGAGGGCAACCACCTCCATCACCCCTACCATTTTCCCCAAATCCCCTCACTGCGGCCAACGCGTTTGGGTCGGCTCGTGCACCCAACGCTGGCCCGACCCATTTTGACGGCGCCGACAAAAAAAATTGTGCATGCATATTTGAAATAAAAACAACTTAATTAAACATTAAAGCCGGCCTTAGGAAGGCCGGCGAGAGTCCACGCGTCCACATTAGCATTAAAAGAAATTAAAAACAACCTATCTACGAGGCGGCGCGCTGCCCAGCGTGCGCTAGGCGTCGTCGTCGTCGTCCTCGGGGTGGGTGAGGTCGATGAGCGTCAGCGCAGGGCCGTCCCAGGGGAACATTGTGTTCCAGGCGGCGGCGATGTCGGCCGCGGGCAGCTGTTCCGGCGGGGGCAGTGCCGGCGCGGGGGGCTGTGCGGCCGCAGCTTGGTGCGCCTCCTCCTCAGCCTCGCGCGCCTCCTCCTCGAGGTCGCGCTCGAGCATCTCCTCGTACTCGCCGCGACGGCGCTCCTCGGTGAGCCGTCGCCGGTGCCACATCTACGCCACCTCCTGCTCCAGGGTCACCCCCATCCAAACCGGTGGCGTGGACACCCACTCGCGCACCACTCCCGTCCAGGAGAAGCACGCGATGGGCTCCGGCTGCGGCTCCAGGTCGGCCTTGACGAGCCGTCGGGGAGGGGACGACGGGGCCACCGGCGGTACAACGCAATCGCCGGCCGCGGAGAGGGCGAGGGCCTGCGCCATGGCCGCCTCATAGCGAGCCTCCTCTTCCTCCACCGCCTCCACCTTGCGCCGCTCGTCCTCCTTGCTCTCGCGGTAGACCGCCTCAAGGGCCGCCTGGTAGGCGCCCTCCGCCGCCTGGTCTTCCTCCCGGATGACGAGCGGGGGCGGCGGCACGCTGCGGTCGACCTCCCGTACGCTGCGTCGCCTCACCTCCTTGTCCTCGAAGGCGAACCACCTCGCCCAGTTAGGCGAGTCGGTGGCGTAGGTGGCGTCGCGGTGCTGCTTTGGCGTCAGCATTGCCCGCCGGTGCGCACCTCCTCCGCATGCGCCCTAGTCGACCGCGGCGCCGCCGGCACTGGGATCCTCTCTGGATCCAGATGCCAGTCGTGCGGCAGGGTGACGTCGGGGTACGGCAGAGGGACGCGATGCTGCCAGTGCCACTCCGCCTGGTGCCTTGGCATGCTCACTCGCACCCTCTGCCGGCGAGCCAGCACCGGCGGAGGCGGTACGAACTCAGAGGGGAAAGGGACGGTGGGGGCCTTGCCCTTGGACTTGCTGCTGCCGGCGCCGGAGAAGAGCCCCATTTGGCTAGGGTTGGCTAGGGTTTTTGCTAGGGTTTGCCAGCGACGGGGGAGCGAGCGTACCTAGATGGGGACGGCGAGTTTGGATGAGGATGGCCCCGCTGCACGGTCGGCTTAAAAAAGGGCGACCGCCTTCGCTGATGCGTGGGCCCGTGGTCATAAATTAAGCTGACCGGGAGTGGGCGGCTGCCAGGTGGGGACGTGGCAGACAGCGAGAAGGCGCGGGTGGTGTCCGTTCGACTTCCGCGCCGACGCATTTGGGGCGCAAATTTTAAGTGATTTATCGAAGTGATTTAGAGGAGGTCAAATAAATTTGAATTTGAGAAAATGTGCTCCAAATGAGCTCCCAAGCTAGGGTAAATAGCCCATTTGTAATCAAGTTTTTTTGAACCTACTCTAAATGAGCCAAATGTTTTTTTATTAAGACATATTCACTTTCCATAGTGTAGATTCGAAGTCTCACTATTTTTTTGATTTTTTTTAAATTTTTCAAAAACAGAAGGTAACACCACCTCCTCTCCTTGAACTCTATGAAATCATGTACATGATAGCTCATATGTGTGGAGGTTTTCTCATGAAAATGACCATCGAGCAAGTTTATGATTTTTGGTTGGTAACATGTCACATAAGACAACATTGTGCACAGGTTTTATATGTTTTTGATTTTTTTAAAATTAATGGTGCTCATTTGACCTCGATCGTGCCAGGTAGGGTTTTTTCATGAAAATGACCATAGACCAAGTTTAGTATTTTTCCTCGTTAGTTTGCCTTATAAAACGACGAACGGCGAAGGTTTCATATTTTTTTGATTTTTTCAAAATTAGTTATGCTCAGTCAAAGCCTTCAAAACCTCGTTGACCAGCTCAAAACCCCTCTAAATCCCGTGGGGTTTCGCCTAACCCTAGCTCCCAACGTCAGCCGTCCGATCATACCCTCGCGCCAAGCCACAACCCTCAGATCTGGCCTTCTAAAAGGAACTAGGTGGGCTGGCTGTGTGCAGGCTCCGCGCCGTTGGATCACAAGGACGGCTCCGCATCATTGGATCGTGGGGTGATCTGCGAGAGGCGATCCTATTGGTTGTGCTCGGTTGCTCGCCCACCACTGACTCCGTAAAAAAACATTGTTATTGGGCCCAAAAGGAAACCAAGCTCTGGGCCGTCGAATTGCGTCTTTTTTTGCATCGTTTGCTCTGTTTTTTGTGAACGTGCTGGCTCTGTATTTTTGCATCGTTTTTTGCATCGTTCTTTTTGTTCTATACAAATGTAAAATGACCAAATTTATAAGGGGTAAATTTATTTTTATCATGTAAAATGGCCACAAACTATCAAAAAATGGGTCATTTTGCATTTGTATAATGGCCACAAGCCCTCTGTCTCTTTTTATCATGCAAAATGACCAAATTTTTAAGGGCCAAATTTATTTTTATCATTCAAAATGGCCACAAGCTCTTCAAAAATTGTCTCTTTTTGTTCATATAATATAGGGCATGACCACGGATTCCCACGCATGCAATTAGCTTCTTTTTCTTCTTCTTTTCAAACCACCGTTTCCCATGCGTGTACACTCCCGATGCTGCGGTGGGTTTGAAAACGGGCTACTAACTTCACATTTGACCCCGTTATTGCCACGACCAAATAACACGTATCACTAAGGCTATTTAAGGTACATATTGGCATCAGCGCATGCAGGCTCGATCGACGCATGCAGGCAGGGTTTGCTGGGTGCATGCATAGCAGGCTTCTATCCTGGCGGCGCGCGCAGACATTTAATGCAAGGGACGGCCCAACGAAACCACGACCCAATGGTCGAACAGCGACACCACCCAACGCGGCACAGTCCAGTGTGGCCACACTAGTCAGAGTTAACGGTCAAGCCTTTGACCCGACGGCAACGTCCGTTGTGCCCAGTTATGAGGGTTTCTGGCAAGGGAGTGGGGAAAATTGAGCAAAAGTTAAGAGTGCGGGGATGAATGAGTAGAGCTAAGGAACCAGGGGCACAGATGTAAAAATCCCTTGGTCTTATGGCTAACTTTCGCGGCTATATGGCTGGAGAAAACGAATGTGTTCTTGATAGTGGATGTACCGATCACATGACCGGAGACAAGGATATGTTTCGTGAGCTCGCTGAAAACGACGACCCTCGAAAGTATGTCACTTTTGGTGATAACTCAAAGGGTAAGGTGGTTGGCCTTGGTAAGGTGGCCATCTCACATGACAGCTCAATGCAAAATGTTATGCTCGTTCAATCTCCTGGCTACAATTTACTTTCCGTATCTAGACTAGCCGATTTTGGTTTCAATGTTTTATTTACTGAAGTAGATTGCCAAGTGTTTCAAAGAGATAATCATAATATGGTCTTTACCGGTATACGTAGAGGTGATCTATACATTGTTGACTTCACTAAAAAGGCTCAACCTAGAACTTGCTTAATTGCTAAATCTTCTAAAGGTTGGTTGTGGCATAGAAGGTTAGGTCACGTGGGCATGCGAAATCTTTGATAAGCTTATTAGAGGTGATCATATCCTTGGAGTTAAAGATGTTATATTTGACAAGGATAGACTTTGCAGTGCTTGTCAAGAAGGAAAACAGGTTGGAGGAAGCCATCCCGTGAAAAACATCATGACCACGAGAAGACCGCTTGAGCTACTTCATATGGATCTTTTTGGTCCCAACGCCTACAAAAGTCTCGGTGGTAACTCGTTCGGTTTAGTCATTGTCGATGACTTTTCAAGATTTACGTGGGTGTTCTTTCTTGATGATAAATCGCAGGTCCAAAAGATCTTGAAGAACTTCGCTAGGAAGGCTCAAAACCAATTTGAAGTGAAGATCAAGAAGGTTCGCAGCGACAACGGAACGGAGTTCAAGAACGCCAATGTGGACACCTTTCTTGACGAAGAAGGGATTTCACATGAGTTCTCGGCTACGTACACACCTCAACAAAATGGAGTTGTTGAGAGGAAGAACCGGACACTTATTGAGATGGCAAGAACCATGCTTGATGAATACAAGACGCCAAAACACTTTTGGGCGGAAGCGGTTGAGACAACTTGTCATCCAACTAATCGTCTATATCTTCACAAGCTCCTCGGCAAGATGACATACGAGCTTCTCACCGGTAACAAACCCCAAGTTGGATACTTTCGAGTATTTGGCTCAAAGTGCTACATTCTTGATAAGCATCATCGTTAGAAATTTGCTCCTAAATCTCATGAAGGTTTCCTACTCGGTTATGGCTCTGATATGGCCATGCCTGCTCCTATTACTATTGATGTTCAAGATGATGCACGAGCTGATGATCGAGATCACATAGATCATAATGTTCAATACCGACACATGCATGCGGTTGGATCCATTGGGCATAGGCCCATTGAGTTTAACCATGGCTGAAGCCAAGCTACGTTTGTGACCCACAAGGAGAAAATGTTTAAACTACTTTTGTATTTCTTATTGAGATCAACAAGCGTGCAACATCAGGAGTCTCATGCAAGTTTGCTACTAGAAGACAAGAAGGAGATACGCTGGTTTAGAAGGCAGGGAATCAATATTTATTTCTTGTTTTACTTCTTACCATGCAAGGAGTACGCCACGATGGGTTCCAGAACATGTACGTGAGATTTGCTCATGTTGAAGGAGTCCGAGTGGGGGCCACCAAGATGGGCAAACCAAATATGTGGCGAACAAATAAAAAGAGTTTTTATTGCTTAGATTTAATTAGATTCGGTTGATATTTTTTAGAAGAGTCCTGTTTATATTTCTTTCTTGTGGTGTACTCATGTTTCGGTCGGCTATACTGATATAAATAGCCATACCATATGATAATTGTAGGGTAGGTTATTTTGAGATGAATTAGACACCGCCACTGGTGCACGTCGGTCCTAAACAAACGGTTTTTAACCCCTTTCCGCGACGGCATTTGGAACCGTTGCCAAGTGAGTGTGGGCGATAGGGGCGTCCTTCCCACACGACCTAGAAACCGTCAGGGATAGGGAGCCTTGATGCATACAGTTGTCCCTATATAACCGTTTTCGATATCTCGAATATCCCAAACGCTTCATCCTTGCTACTCGTTTGTGCTCGCATTGCCATCGCAGTCGGGGTGTTTTGGTTCTGCCTAAAACCAGGCAGATTCTAGGCACGGGAGCTTTCCAGGCAGATTCTACGCAGATTCCAGGCACGGAAGATTTATGATGCCTGGCACATCACAAACAGTTCATGATTATAAACCGTGTACAATAGGTAGACAATCACACACATTTAGATTTCCCGCACCGTATGTGATAGTGTCTGACATCACACACGCTTTGCGAACGGCAACTGTGTGCATGCTTGCACACGTTTCCTCTCTGTGAACCGTCTCGGATTATGGTGTATATCGCAAACGTTTGTGTTTTACCAACCGTGTGTGCCGTAATGACCTGCACAACGTAATTTCGCCCTAATTTAATTGTTGCTATTTAAAATTGTACCTAATTTAAACTTGAAAGTAGGCTATAGCTTTGTTCATATCCATCAGGTTCAAACAACGAATGCATTATTCCATTCACAGGTACATATGTTTAAGAATTATAGAAGCACCAAATAAAGAAGGGATAATTAGATTTATGCCCCTAGTTGTGTCCCACTCGGCTGTTTTACCCCTAATTTCCAAAAGTCACTGCTTCTGTCCAAGTCACTTCGCTTCTCTTATGCTTTTGCCCTTTGACCGTCAGTTTGAAAACTTCATAACTAATTCATACTAAATCATAAAAATGCAAATAAGATACCAAAATGTTGAAAAAAACATCACATATATGTCAGTGTCATTTGCATTCATGAAAAAAGTGTTTGAAAGTGCCCATCCGAGTTTTAGCTCTTATGCTACCACCATGAATAGTAAAATCTAAAAAAATTCATAAAATTAAAAACAAAATTTGGTGACAAAGAATGACAAATGTTTTAAGTGCTTGCCAAGTTTCATCAAGGAATGACATTCGTGGGTGCCCCAGCAAAAAAACAATCAACACTCCAAAACAGATTATTTTTTTGCCACGACTTCCACGAATGTTGTTCCCTGATGAAACTTGGCAGGCACTTAGAACATTTGTCGTTCTTTCCCACCATATTTTTTTGAATTTTTTTGAAATTTTTTAGATTTTACTATTCATGGTGGTCTCAAAAGAGCTAAAACTCGGGTGTGCATTTTGCAACACTTTTTTCATGAATGCAATTGACACTGACATATAGGTGATGTTTTTCTGAACATTTTGGTATCATATTTGCATTTTTCTGATTTAGTATGAATTAGTTATACAGTTTTCAAACTGATGGTCAAACGGTTAAAGGGCAAAAGAATAAGAGGAGCAAAGTGACTTGGACAGAACCGGTGAATTTTGGAAATTAGGGGTAAAACAGACGAGTGGGACACAACTAGGGGCATAAATCTAATTATCCCAATAAAGAATGATGTACCAGGGTTCTATACTTGTACTATTACAGATGGTAAAGAAAGAGGCGACAGACATTCCAGTTGCTGAACAAGGTGAAGCGGAATGGCCCTATTGTGCTCTCCTGGATGCAGAAGGCATGCATGACTCTAGTCCAACCCCCTGTGATGGCCGGCCGCCAATCATGGAGTTTGAGAGGTAATCTTGAGTAAACTGCTTCAGGATCCACTGCAAAAGAAAAAAGATTCAGATATTGTCATCTAACACAACTCATTACGGGCAGTAAAAAGAAGGCTACAGGGTTCTTACTTACCATCCTGCAGTTCACTGTTGTCTTGCATAAAGTGTAAACAAATAGTTCGATTGACATCTTTTGACCCATTTTAGTAACAATCTTTATCAGTTTCCTCACTTGATGTTGGTTCATAAATATCTCATTGCCCCATACGCAGAAAGGGTCGAAGTGTGGATATTTGGCAATGATATATGTACCTAAAAGCACCAAGTTAATATTAGAAGCTAAACAATAATTGAAAAATGATGTAGTACAACACTCCATCCATCCCATTATATAAGATTTTATTACATGTATATCTAGACATCGTCAGAACATTAAGGTAACACTCTTCCTTGTTGCTATGTAGCCTGGGATTGCATATTAAGTCATTTAGTACAATGCATGTTGCTAAACAACAATTGAAAAATGAAAAGGCATGTTAACTGCAATATCCTTAACAGCAACCAAATATCGTAATTCATAGTGGTATTGTTGAAACTGTTATTGATGAAATTGAACTGCACAGCAAATAGTTGCACATATAGAGCATCACATTGTGAAGAATTGAAATAAACAAGTCATAAGGACATCTCTAGGCGATCCTTCAAAAGTTAAAGGACTAAAACCCTTAGTGGATATATATACACTCCAGCAATTTTTGGCCTTTTCTAGTCGATCCCCTAAACTTAAGGTTGTAAACTTCAATTTGATCAAGTTCAAAGCAGGTTCAACCGAAAGTAGCATGCATTCAAACATAAACATACATAGTTTTGCATAACCGAACATAAAACATAAATTTAAACTAAGCTAAACTACTTTCGGTCGAAGTAGAGGTCGAGCCAATCCTTCCTCGTCATGTATAGTGTGCCGCGAGCCGGGTCCGGGCCAGTACCGTCGTCGGGGTCGTTGGGGAAGGCACTCCTTCACTCGTCGACGTCGATCTCCTCGTCCTCGAGGCCCACCTCGACGCCCTCCGCACCATCGTCGCCGCCGCCTTCGACCTCATCATCAGAGGAGAGCGCGATAACCTCTTCGCCATCCGCGCCGTCGTCCTCGCCGCCTTCGACCTCATTATCAGAGGAGAACGCGATAACCTCGCCGCCCTTCGCACCGGCAAAGATCGCCCACTCCGCCTCCACGAGCTCCGGGTGCTGCCGGCGGAGCTCTTGCATGTAGGCCTCGTGGGCGGCCTCGGCCTCAAGACGCTCCCACGCCTCGCGGTCCTCCCGCGCCATAGTCGAGCTCACCACCCCTAGCTTCGGCGGAACGAGGTGGACCGAACGTGTGCCGAAGGGGAAATTGAGCCTAGCCGCCGCACCGTGGTAGCGGACCTGCCAGCGGTCGTACTCCATGGCCGCGAGCTCGGCCGTGTGGAAGCTACCAAGCCACCGGCGGGTGTGGGTCTCTCGATCTGTAATCTTGGTGACCCACGTCCCCCACTGCTGCTGCCGGACCCCGAGGTAGGACTTCGTCGCCTGCCGGGTCCAGGGGAGGACGGACAAGTCCCCGAACCGGCGTAGGGGCGCGGCGGCGGGTGGATCTGGGGACCGGCGATGGTGGATCGGGCCCGCAGAGGACGACGGGGACACCTCGGCGGCCACATCGCCGACGTCGAGCGAAAAGGCCGCGATAAACCTCTTTTTGGCCATTGGCTACTCGAGCTCCCCGGCACACAGGCAGAGGTTGAGGATGGAGGCGCCGGCGATGGCGGCGACCTACCAATGGTTTCGAGGGTTGTGTGTGTCTGTGTGAGCGGAGGTTGTGTTTGAGGAAATACTGCGGCAACTGAAAATTTTACTAGGCGGGAGTAACAAGGCGGGGCTACTGAAAATTTGGATCAAGGGCGAGCAGATATTTTTGAGATTGCAAGGGATGCAGAGGCGGGAGTAAAATGCCGGGGCTACTGAAAATTTGAATCAAGGGACTGAAGCAGAGCGGGAGTAACAGACATCGCACACGGTCCGCACATACTAATCATGTGCTATCAAACATTAAAACCTTCCAGGTGGTAGATATTTTCGAGATTGCGAGGGATGCAGAGGCGGGAGTTTTGGGGGAGCGAGCTAGTGTGCTTGAAACGCCGGCTGTGGACTGTAGCCGACGCACCTTCTCGCGTAAGCCATAGGCGTACTATACACCGACGGTTCTCCTAGATATTTTGTACTACATCTCACATGGTTGGTTAGAATAAACTGTGTGGGATCTACTTGATTTGAATTACAAAATGGGGTCACAGCGGCAATGGACGGTGTTTGAATTGCTAGACCTTCTATCTGCAGTGAACATGCAACTGTATGTGTGTCGTTAAAGAATTGGAATTATTCAGGGTTCGTTTGGACATTTCATACATTAAACTAGTTTTCTAGCCATTTCAGGTGCACAATTCAAAATTAAACTACACGCACATGCTCCGGTGCATACAAATTGGTTGAAAAATCAAATCTGTGTCCTTTAGTGCATGCTTAGGTCCCATGGAAGAAATGGGAATAAATTTTTCAGGGTTTGTTTGGCCTTTTTTATACATTAACTGGGTTTTCTAGGCATTTTATGTGCATAATCCAAATTTGAACTACAAGCACATGCCCCAATGCACTAAAGTTGGTTGAAAATTCACATGTGTGTCCTTGGGTGAATTTCTAGGTCCCATGCAAGAGATGGGAATGAATTTCAAACACCAGGGCACTGTTGATTGCCGGCAAAACATTGAGATACCTGGTTTTTAAATTCTAGTAAATCCAAAACTCGTTTGAAATTCATGAAACTTGGCATGCTATCATGGAGCATCATCAACATGCCGTGGTGAAAATTTTGTCCCATTTGGGGCAGGTTTGGGTATAAGCTTCTCACAAACCAGAGCTTGTCACAACAAGCATGATGGTTTCGATAGGGAACATACCACCTTTGGGGACGAGACGATATTCGTTGCCTCTTATTGCTTTCAAAATTTTTCTAGTGTCAACATAGAACAACATGAGTGTTGTGTTCAATCTTGGAATTTTTCGGGGTTCGTTTGGCCTTTTCTCTACATTAATTGGGTTTTCTAGGCATTCTAAGTGCATAATTCAAATTTCAACTACAAGCACATGCTCCAATGCACCAAAGTTGGTTGAAGAATCACATGTGTGTCCTTGGGTGAATTTCTAGGTCCCATGCAAGAGATGGGAATGAAATTCAAACACCATGGCACTGTTGATTGCCGGCAAAACATTGAGATGCCTGGTTTTTAAATTCTAGTAAATCCAAAACTCGTCTGAAATTCATGAAAGTTGGCATGCTATCATGGAGCGGCATCAACATGCCGTGGTGAAAATTTTATCCCATTTAGGGCAGGTTGGGGTATAAGCTTCTCACAAACCAGAGCTTCTCACAACAAGCATGATGGTTTCGAGAGGGAACGTACCACCTTTGGTGACGGGATAATATCCGTTGCCTCTTATTGCTTTCAAAAAATTTCTAGTGTCAACATAGAACAACAGGAGTGTTGTGTTCAATCTTGGAATTTTTCGGGGTTCGTTTTTCCTTTTTTATACATTAACTGGGTTTTCTAGGCATTTTATGTGCATAATTCAAATTTGAACTACAAGCACATGCTCCAATTCACTAAAGTTGGTTGAAAAATCACATGTGTGTCCTTGGGTGAATATCTAGGTCCCATGCAAGAGATGGGAATGAAATTCAAACACCAGGGCACTGTTGATTGCCGGCAAAACGTTGATATGCTAGGTTTTTAAATTCTAGTAAATCCAAAACTCGTATGAAATTCATGAAACTTGGCATGCTATCATGGAGCGGCATCAACATGCCATGGTAAAAAATTTGTCCCATTTGGGGCAGGTTCGGGTATAAGCTTCTCACAAACCAGAGCTTCTCACAACAAGCATGATGGTTTCGATAGGGAACGTCCAACCTTTGGGGACGAAACGATATCCATTGCCTCTTATTGCTTTCAAAAAATTTCTAGTGTCAACATAGAACAACAGGAGTGTTGTGTCAATTTTTGTGGTTTTTCGGGGTTCGTTTGGACATTGTTATGCATTAACTGGGTTTTCTAGGCATTTTATGTGCATAATTCAAATTTGGACTACAAGCGCATGCTCCAATGCACTAAGGTTGGTTGAGAAATCTAATATGTGTCCTTGGGTGAATTTCTAGGTCCCATGCAAGAGATGGGAATGAAATTCAAACACCAGGGCACTGTTGATTGCCGGCAAAACACTGAGATGCCTGGTTTTTAAATTCTAGTAAATCCAAAACTCGTCTGAAATTCATGAAACTTGGCATGCTATCATGGAGCAGCATCAACATGCCGTGTTAAAAAATTTGTCCCATTTGGGGCAGGTTCGGGTATATGCTTCTCACAAACCAGAGCTTCCCAAAACAAGCATGATGGTTTTGGTAGGGAACGTCCCACCTTTGGGGACGAAATGATATCCATTGCCTCTTATTGCTTTCAAAAATTTTCTTGTGTCAACATAGAACAACAGGGGTGTTGTGTCAATTTTTGGGATTTTTCGGGGTTCGTTTGGACATTTTTATGCATTAACTGAGTTTTCAATGCATTTATGTGCATAATTCAAATCTGAACTACAGGCACATGCTCCAGTGCATATAAATTGGTTGAAAAATCAAATCTGTGTCCTTGGGTGCATGCTTAGGTCCCATGCAAGAAATGGGAATGAATTTCAAACACCAGGGCACCGTTGATTGCCGACAAAACATTGAGATGCCTGGTTTTTAAATTCTAGTAAATCCAAAACTCATCTGAAATTCATGAAATTTGGCATGCTATCATGGAATGGCACCCGACATGATGTGGTATTTTTCCTGTCCATTTTGAGAGAAGGCGCACTCAAATAATGACAGCCAACAAAGGCATTCGGAAAAAATAGCTGCCGCTTTAATATCTCAAACGTTTGAATAATTCAAAATGTGTGCGTTCTGTTAACAATTCACGTGACGCCATGTGTCTTAGTTTTAATGGCTGTAGGAGGTGCCGTGCGGACAGCTGCTTGACCTTGACTGAACGGGAGGCGTGCGAGCATAGTCCGGTGCGTAGGCTAACCGAGAGGCGTGCAAGCTGTCCTCCAGTGCGCAGGCTCACCGAGAAGCGTGCGAGCTGTATGCTGCGTATGCTCACTAGGAAGCAAGCCCTTTGACTTCCATGGCCGCCCGCCTTCCTCTCCATTAATGGCTCCCGAGCCGCTGTTTAATACGGGCGGCCTTACTGTTCGCCTCCCATTCCCCTCCCCGCCGCAGACCTCCACCGACATGGCGCAAAATGATCATCTGCCACTAGTCTTCAAGTTTGGTGAAGTCGACTCTGAACTGGAGGAGATAGAAAATAAGGAGGAATGGGGCCGCATGGACATGGCCCAGAACGAGCTGGCCGCGGCGGTTGCTGCCCCCGCTCCCGTCCCAGCTCCCATCCCCGCGCCCGCGCCAGCGACCATCCCCGTAGCATTGACGGGCTGGTCGCCGAGCACTATCGCAGAGCTGGAGGCCGCAGGCGTCAGCGAGGTCTCCGCAGACCCGCGTGAGCTCGTGTACATGCCAGCGCTAGCACCTGTGCCCGTGCCCGTGCGCGCCCCTCCACCCACCGTGGCGCCGGCCCCTATGCGTTTGGCTGCACTGCCGTGCCCGTGCGCGCCCCTCCACCCACCGCGGCGCCGGTCCACGTGCATTTGGCTGCACCCACCGCGCCCATGCCTGTGCCCGTGCGCCCCCCTCAGCGGCATGGGACGCTGCCGTCGACCGCTACCTCTGAGCGGCGCCAGTTGCCGTCCTCCCGCGCCCCGCCCGTCGATCGCACGACGACATGATGTTTGATTTACAAGTGAAGAACATTTTGTGCTGCCTTGAAGACTTCAACAACGGCGTCCCGGAGGACGACAACGACAACGACAGCGTGGCACGCCGCCTCCGCCGCTGCCGGAAATAGTTTTTTGGGGTTTAATACTATATGTCGAATTCTCGATCATATGAATATAAATTCGCAGTGTGACTGAATGAAAGATATGGTTTGAATGAACTTGCGTTTTTCTCTCTTAATGTACAGACTTATCAAACGATTTTCTTTTAAAAAAAGTCAATGGTTTTTAAATATAAAACACTCAACGCAAACGTTTTAGTTAGAACACCTGTATGCAAACCGACAGCTTCCCCAGGAAGCCAAGGGAAAATGTGTCGAGCAGGATTTCTGCATCCCTTCAACGCAAACGGTTGTTTTGCATGACCCGTGTGCAACCACATACAAACAATTGGGTAAGATTTGCATATCTGTCATTTTGGGTATGTTGCCATTTCTCAAACTGGAAAGATTGACATTTGTTTATCTAGTAACATTGCCATTTTTCAACCTTGTAACACTGCGATTTGTCAAAATATGCAGCTACAAATCACTAGCACTATCTAATTTTTGCAACTAAAATCACTAGCACTGTTCATATGGACACCACTAGTAGGCGTGAGTTCATGGACGCATATGCAAATGTACCATTGATTACATACAACAAGTCATCAACCCACAACGACAACGAGGATACACGTTGGATTATAGATCATTTCCAACAAAACATTCTAGTAAAGTTTTTCTCAGACAACAAATAACAAAGTGATGAAATGAACTTCAGCTCAACCACTCGCCGGCGTTGGAAACGCTTGTTGGGAAACGTAGTAATTTCAAAAATTTCCTACGCACACGCAAGATCATGGTGATGCATAGCAACGAGAGGGGAGAGTGTTGTCCACGTACCCTCGTAGACCGAAAGCGGAAGCATTAACACAACGCGATTGATGTAGTCGTACGTCTTCACGATCCGACCGATCAAGTACCGAACGCACGACACCTCCGAGTTCAGCACACGTTCAGCTCGATGACGTCCCTCGAACTCTGATCCAGCCGAGTGTTGAGGGAGAGTTTCGTCAGCACGACGGCATGGTGACGATGATGACGTTCTACCGACGCAGGGCTTCGCCTAAGCTCCGCTACGATATTATCGAGGTGTAATATGGTGGAGGGGGGCACCGCACACGGCTAAAAGATCGTTGATTAATTGTTGTGTAGAGAGGTGCCCCCTGCCCCCGTATATAAAGGAGCAAGGGGGAGGCCGCCGGCCAAGGGAGGAGAGGCGCGCTAGGAGGAGTCCTACTCCCGGTAGGAGTAGGACTCCCCCCTTTCCATGTTGGACTAGGAGAGGAAGGGGGAAAAGGTGGAGGGGAGGAAGGAAGGGGGGCGCCACCCCCCTCTCCTTGTCCTATTCGGACTGGGGGGGGGGGGAGGGGCGCGCGGCCCTGCCCTGCCCTCCTCTCCTCTCTTCCACCTAGGCCCAATAAGGCCCATTAAGTTACCGGGGGGAAGGGGGGGTTCCGGGTAACCTCCCGGTACTCCGGAAAAATCCCAATTTCACCCGGAACACTTCCGATGTCCAAACATAGGCTTCCAATATATCAGTCTTTATGTCTCGACCATTTCGAGACTCATCGTCATGTCCGTGATCACATCCGGGACTCCGAACAACCTTCAGTACATCAAAACATATAAACTCATAATATAACTGTCATCGTAACGTTAAGCGTGCGGACCCTACGGGTTCGAGAACTATGTAGACATGACCGAGACACCTCTCCTGTCAATAACCAATAGAGGAACCTGGATGCTCATATTGGTTCCCACATATTCTACGAAGATCTTTATCGGTCAGACCGCATAACAACATACGTTGTTCCCTTTATCATCGGTATGTTACTTGCCCGAGATTCGATCGTCGGTATCTCGATACCTAGTTCAATCTCGTTACCGGCAAGTCTCTTTACTCGTTCCGTAATACATCATCCCGCAACTAACTCATTAGTCACAATGCTTGCAAGGCTTATAATGATGTGTATTACTGAGTGGGCCTAGAGATACCTCTCCGACAATCGGAGTGACAAATCCTAATCTCGAAATACGCCAACCCAACAAGTACCTTTGGAGACACCTGTAGAGCACCTTTATAATAACCCAGTTACGTTGTGACGTTTGGTAGCACACAAAGTGTTCCTTCGGTAAACGGGAGTTGCATAATCTCATAGTCATAGGAACATGTATAAGTCATGAAGAAAGCAATAGCAACATACTAAACGATCGAGTGCTAAGCTAACGGAATGGGTCAAGTCAAACACATCATTCTCCTAATGATGTGATCCCTTTAATCAAATGACAACTCATGTCTATGGCTAGGAAACATAACCATCTTTGATCAACGAGCTAGTCAAGTAGAGGCATACTAGTGACACTCTGTTTGTCTATGTATTCACACATGTATCAACTTTCCTGTTGATACAGTTCTAGCATGAATAATAAACATTTATCATGATATAAGGAAATATAAATACTTTATTATTGCCTCTAGGGCATATTTCCTTCAGTCTCCCACTTGCACTAAAGTCAATAATCTAGTTCACATCGCCATGTGATTTAACATCAATAGTTCACATCACCATGTGATTAACATCCATAGTTCACATCGTCATGTGACCAACACCCAAAGGGTTTACTAGATTCAGTAATCTAGTTCACATCGCTATGTGATTAACACCCAAAGAGTACTAAGGTGTGATCATGTTTTGCTTGTGAGATAATTTTAGTCAACAGGTCTGTCACATTCAGATCCGTAAGTATTTTGCAAATTTCTATGTCTACAATGCTCTGCACGGAGCTACTCTAGCTAATTGCTCCCACTTTCAATATGTATCTAGACCGAGACTTAGAGTCATCTAGATTAGTGTCAAAACTTGCATCGACGTAACCCTTTACGACGAACCTTTTGTCAATTCCATAATCGAGAAACATATCCTTATTCCACTAAGGATAATTTTGACCGCTGTCCAGTGCTCTACTCCTAGATCACTATTTTACCCCCTTGCCAAAAACAGTGTAGGGTATACAATAGACTTGGTACACAGCATGGCATACTTTATAGAACCTATGGCCGAGGCATAGGGAATGACTTTCATTCTCTTTCTATCTTCTGCCGTGGTCAGGCTTTGAGTCTTACTCAATTTCACACCTTGTAACACAAGCAAGAAACTCTTTCTTTGACTGTTCCATTTTGAACCACTTCAAACTCTTGTTAAGGTATGTACTCATTGAAAAAACTTATCAAGCGTCTTGATCTATCTCTATAGATCTTGATGCTCAATATGTAAGCAGCTTCACCGAGGTCTTTCTTTGAAAAACTCCTTTCAAACACTCCTTTATGCTTTGCAGAATAATTCTACATTATTTCCGATCAACAATATGTCATTCACATATACTTATCAGAAATGCTGTAGTGCTCCCACTCACTTTCTTGTAAATACAGGCTTCACCGCAAGTCTGTATAAAACTATATCCTTTGATCAACTTATCAAAGCGTATATTCAAACTCCGAGATGCTTGCACCAGTCCACAGATGGATCGCTGGAGCTTGCATATTTTGTTAGCACCTTTAGGATTGACAAAACCTTCTGGTTGCATCATATACAACTCTTCTTTAATAAATCCATTAAGGAATGCAGTTTTGTTTATCCATTTGCCAGATTTCATAAAATGCGGCAATTGCTAACATGATTCGGACAGACTTAAGCATAGATACGAGTGAGAAACTCTCATCGTAGTCAACACCTTAAACTTTGTCAAAAACCTTTTTCGACAAGTCTAGCTTTGTAGATAGTAACACTACTATTAGCGTCCGTCTTCCTCTTGAAGATCCATTTAATCTCAATGGCTCGCTGATTATTGGGCAAGTCAATCAAAGTCCATACTTTGTTCTCATACATGGATCTCATCTCAGATTTCATGGCCTCAAGCCATTTTGCGGAATCTGGGCTCACCATCGCTTCTTCATAGTTCGTAGGTTCGTCATGGTCTAGTAACATAACCTCCAGAACAGGATTACCATACCACTCTGGTGCGGATCTTACTCTGGTTGACCTATGAGGTTCAGTAATAACTTGATCTGAAGTTCCATGATCATCATCATTAACTTCCTCACTAATTGGTATAGGCGTCACAGAAACTGGTTTCTGCGATGAACTACTTTCCAATAAGGGAGCAGGTACAATTACCTCATCAAGTTCTACTTTCCTCCCACTCACTTCTTTCGAGAGAAACTCCTTCTCTAGAAAGGATCTATTCTTAGTAACGAATGTCTTGCCTTCGGATCTGTGATAGAAGGTGTACCCAACTGTCTCCTTTGGGTATCCTATGAAGACACATTTCTCCGATTTGGGTTTGAGCTTATCAGGATGAAACTTTTCACATAAGCATCGCAACCCCAAACTTTAAGAAACGACAACTTTGGTTTCTTGCCAAACCACAGTTCATAAGATGTCGTCTCAACGGATTTAGATGGTACCCTATTTAACGTGAATGCAGCTGTCTCTAATGCATAACCCCAAAACGATAGTGGTAGATCGGTAAGAGACATCATATATCGCACCATATCTAATAAAGTACGGTTACGATGTTCGGACACACCATTACACTGTGGAGTTCCAGGTGGCGTGAGTAGTGAAACTATTTCACATTGTTTTAACTGAAGGCCAAACTCGTAACTCAAATACTCTTCTCTATGATCAGATCGTAGAAACTTTATTTTTCTTGTTACGATGATTTTCCACTTCACTCTAAAATTATATGAACTTTTCAAATGTTTCAGACTTATGTTTCATTAAGTAGATATACCCATATCTGCTCAAATCATCTGTGAAGGTGAGAAAATAATGATATCCACCACGAGCCTCAATATTCATTGGACCAGATACATCTGTATGTATGACTTCCAACAAATCTGCTGCTCTCTCCATAGTTCCGGAGAACGGCGTTTTAGTCATCTTGCCCATGAGGCATGGTTCGCAAGCATCAAGTGATTCATAATCAAGTGATTCCAAAATCCCATTAGTATGGGGTTTCTTCATGCGCTTTACACCAATATGACCTAAACGGCAGTGCCACAAATAAGTTGCACTATCATTATTAACTTTGCATCTTTTGGCTTCATTATTATGAATATGTGTATCACTACGATTGAGATCCAACAAACCATTTTATTGGGTGTATGACCATAGAAGGTTTTATTCATGTAAACAGAACAACAATTATTCTCTAATTTAAATGAATAACCGTATTGCAACAAACATGATCAACTCGTATTCATGCTCAACGCAAACACCAAATAACACTTATTTAGTTTCAACACTAATCCCGAAAGTATAGGGAGTGTGCGATGATGATCATATCAATCTTGGAACTACTTCCAACACACATCGTCACCTCGCCTTTTACTAGTCTCTGTTTATTCTGCAACTCCCGTTTCGAGTTACTACTCTTAGTAACTGAACCAGTATCAAATGCCGAGGGGTTGCTATAAACACTAGTAAAGTACACATCAATAACGTGTATATCCAATATACCTTTGTTCACTTTGCCATCCTTCTTATCCACCAAATACTTGGGGTAGTTCCTCTTCCAGTGACCAGTCCCTTTGCAGTAGAAGCACTTAGTCTCAGGCTTATGACCAGACTTAGGCTTCTTCTCTTGAGCAGCAACTTGCTTGCCGTTCTTCTTGAAGTTCCCCTTCTTCCCTTTGCCCTTTTTTTGAAACTAGTGGTCTCGTCAACCATCAACACTTGATGTTTTTCTTGATTTCTACCTTCGTTGATTTCAGCATCACGAGGAGCTCGGGAATTACTTTCGTCATCCCTTGCATACTATAGTTCATCACGAAGTTCTACTAACTTGGTGATGGTGACTAGAGAATTCTGTCAATCACTATTTTATCTGGAAGATTAACTCCCACTTGATTCAAGCGATTATAGTACCCAGACAATCTGAGCACATGCTCACTGCTTGAGCTATTCTCCTCCATCTTTTAGCTATAGAACTTGTTGGAGACTTCATATCTCTCAACTCGGGTATTTGCTTGAAATATTAACTTCAACTCCTGGAACATCTCATATGGTCCATGACGTTCAAAACGTCTTTGAAGTCCCGATTCTAAGCCGTTAAGCATGGTGCACTAAACTATCAAGTAGTCATCATATTGAGCTAGCCAAACGTTCATAACGTCTGCATCTGCTCCTGCAATAGGTCTGTCACCTAGCGGTGCATCAAGGACATAATTCTTCTGTGCAGCAATGAGGATAATCCTCAGATCACGGATCCAATCCGCATCATTGCTACTAACATCTTTCAACATAATTTTTCTCTAGGAACATATCAAAATAAACATAGGGAAGCAACAACGCGAGCTATTGATCTACAACATAATTTGCAAAATACTATCAGGACTAAGTTCATGATAAATTTAAGTTCAATTAATCATATTACTTAAGAACTCCCACTTAGATAGACATCCCTCTAATCCTCTAAGTGATCACGTGATCCAAATCAACTAAACCATGTCCGATCATCACGTGAGATGGAGTAGTTTCAATGGTGAACATCACTATGTTGATCATATCTACTATATGATTCACGCTCGACCTTTCGGTCTCCGTGTTCCGAGGCCATATCTGCATATGCTAGGCTCGTCAAGTTTAACCTGAGTATTCCGCATGTGCAACTGTTTTGCACCCGTTGTATTTGAACGTAGAGCCTATCACACCCGATCATCACGTGGTGTCTCAGCACGAAGAACTTTCGCAACGGTGCATACTCAGGGAGAACACTTTTATCTTGAAATTTTAGTGAGAGATCATCTTATAATGCTACCGTCAATCAAAGCAAGATAAGATGCATAAAAGATAAACATCACATGCAATCAATATAAGTGATATGATATGGCCATCATCATCTTGTGCTTGTGATCTCCATCTCCGAAGCACCGTCATGATCACCATCGTCACCGGCGCGACACCTTGATCTCCATCGTAGCATCGTTGTCGTCTCGCCAACTATTGCTTTTACGACTATCGCTACCGCTTAGTGATAAAGTAAAACAATTACATGGCGATTGCATTTCATACAATAAAGCGACAACCATATGGCTCCTGCCAGTTGCCGATAACTCGGTTACAAAACATGATCATCTCATACTATAAAATATAGCATCATGTCTTGACCATATCACATCACAGCATGCCCTGCAAAAACAAGTTAGACGTCCTCTACTTTGTTGTTGCAAGTTTTACGTGGCTGCTACGGGCTTAGCAAGAACCGTTCTTACCTACGCATCAAAACCACAACGATAGTTTGTCAAGTTGGTGCTGTTTTAACCTTCGCAAGGACCGGGCGTAGCCACACTCGGTTCAACTAAAGTGAGAGAGACAGACGCCCGCCAGTCACCTTTAAGCATCGAGTGCTCGCAACGGTGAAACCAGTCTCGCATAAGTGTACGCGTAATGTCGGTCCGGGCCGCTTCATCTCACAATACCGCCGAACCAAAGTATGACATGCTGGTAAGCAGTATGACTTATATCGCCCACAACTCACTTGTCTTCTACTCGTGCATAGAACATCAACGCATAAAACCAGGCTCGGATGCCACTGTTGGGAAACGTAGTAATTTAAAAAAATTCCTATGCACACGCAAGATCATGGCGATGCATAGCAACGAGAGGGGAGAGTGTTGTCCACGTACCCTCGTAGACCAAAACCGGAAGCGTTAACACAACGCGGTAGATGTAGTCGTACGTCTTCACGATCCGACCGATCAAGTACCGAACGCACGGCACCTCCGAGTTCAGCACACGTTCAGCTCGAAGACGTCCCTCGAACTCCGATCCAGCCGAGTGTTGAGGGAGAGTTTCGTCAGCACGACGGCGTGGTGACGATGATGATGTTCTACCGACGCAGGGCTTCTTCTAAGCTCTGCTACGATATTATCGAGGTGTAATATGGTGGAGGGGGGCACCGCACACGGCTAAAAGATCGTTGATCAATTGTTTTGTAGAGAGGTGCCCCCTGCCCCCGTATATAAAGGAGCAAGGGGGAGGCCGCCGGCCAAGGGAGGAGAGGCGCGCCAGGAGGAGTCCTACTCCTACCGGGAGTAGGACTCCCCCCCTTTCCATGTTGGACTAGGAGAGGAAGGGGGAAAAGGTGGAGGGGAGGAAGGAAGGGGGGCGCCGCCCCCTCTCCTTGTCCTATTCGGACTGGGGGGAGGGGCGCGCGGCCCTACCCTGACCTCCTCTCCTCTCTTCCACCTAGGCCCAATAAGGCCCATTAAGTTACCGGGGGGGGGGGTTCCGGTAACCTCCCGGTACTCCGGAAAAATCCCGATTTCACTCGGAACACTTCCGATGTCCAAACATAGGCTTCCAATATATCAATCTTTATGTCTCGACCATTTCGAGACTCCTCGTCATGTCCGTGATCACATCCGGGACTCGGAACAACCTTCAGTACATCAAAATATATAAACTCATAATATAACTATCATCGTAACGTTAAGCGTGCGGACCCTACGGGTTCGAGAACTATGTAGACATGACCGAGACACCTCTCCGGTCAATAACCAATAGCGGAACCTGGATGCTCATATTGGTTCCCACATATTCTACGAAGATCTTTATCGGTCAGACCGCATAACAACATACGTTGTTCCCTTTGTCATCGGTATGTTACTTGCCCGAGATTCGATCGTCGGTATCTCAATACCTAGTTCAATCTCGTTACCGGCAAGTCTCTTTACTCGTTCCGTAATACATCATCCCGCAACTAACTCATTAGTCATAATGCTTGCAAGGCTTATAGTGATGTGTATTACTGAGTGGGCCCAGAGATACCTCTCCGACAATCGGAGTGACAAATCCTAATCTCGAAATACGCCAACCCAACAAGTACCTTTGGAGACACCTGTAGAGCACCTTTATAATCACCCAGTTATGTTGTGACGTTTGGTAGCACACAAAGTGTTCCTCAGGTAAACGGGAGTTGCATAATCTCATAGTCATAGGAACATGTATAAGTCATGAAGAAAGCAATAGCAACATACTAAACAATCGAGTGCTAAGCTAACGGAATGGGTCAAGTCAATCACATCATTCTCCTAATGATGTGATCCCATTAATCAAATGACAACTCATGTCTATGGCTAGGAAACATAACCATCTTTGATCAACGAGCTAGTCAAGTAGAGGCATACTAGTGACACTCTGTTTGTCTATGTATTCACACATGTATCAAGTTTCCGGTTGATACAGTTCTAGCATGAACAATAAACATTTATCATGATATAAGGAAATAAATAATAACTTTATTATTGCCTCTAGGGCATATTTCCTTCAACGCTTGCTTTGAACCAGAAGTGATTCTCTAGGAAGGGCCAGCTACTGTCAATCTTGAGACCGACGCAGGACTGATCATTGAGGCTGAGGCGGCCTATGTCAGGACCCATATTGGGACGGTAGGGAAGCATAGTAATGTCCGAGGTATAGATACAGTTGCTTCTCATAAATGGTAGTAACGTTGTGTCAATAGCAGCTGGATTGCCTTCCACCATCATTGGATAGTTTTGTCCAAGGAAGAGCGAGTTTCCTCCAAGACTTTCAATACTGAACCATGGAGAAGGTGTTGGCGCTAGTACACTAGTATCCATCCCGAATACCCTGCAACGGATGTTGGAATAGGTCCGGAGAGTGCGACCATACGAGACAACACCTGCTTCCTTAGTAACATCAGCAGTGCCCCGTATACGGACAAGAAGAGGTGATCCATCGGAATAAGTTGCCAGGCGCCACTGAGTATATGGGTCCTGCTCGTCCTCATGCTCGTGAATAAAATTTTCAAGTATAGGTGGTGGAATGTTCATAGGACCTTGGAAACACAAGAAGGTTAATTAGTAAAGGGAAACTAGCTAACCCGCATGCATGTGGATGAAACAATTATAATTACGGTGGAAGACAAACGTACCGAAATCATAAGGATTCCATGCAAAAACAGTGCCACGAGTGGTGGCAGCAAACACAAGACCCTCGTATTGAATTGCATCACAGTACTCATCCGTGTATAGAAACTGATTTTGAGCAATATCCATCGAGTCGAACATGAAGGACGGCAACAAGCTTGTCGAAGATAGCGACAACATAAGCATTCCTATAACCCCAAGAGCGGTTGGTAACTCGACAAATTGCTATCTTCCGTAGACGACAGTCAGCATGATCGTATTTGAACTCACGTAGAATACCGGTGTACACAACCTCTGGGCAATCGTCTGAGATTTTTTGAAGTGGAACCCGATGACGAGTGTACACATTCACAAGTTCCCACTCGCAGTTGTACCCAATATAAAAAACCCAATCTCCATTTGCGCCTGCCCAAGCCTTGCCCTCAAGCGATGGCATCTTAACATCATACGTATCATTATCAAGCGGCATCAACTTACACAAGGCGAGGCTTCCCTCGTCCCCACGCTAGTCAGCAGGGTCACAGGGAAGAAGATAGGGGAGATCAAATTGCTCCTGGACCCTTGGGTTCCTTGTAAAGATGTTATTAGTTGAGTCGAGAATGGTCGTGAACGAACCTGCCATGCTAGCCGAGGTGATGACGTCGCACCGATCAATGAGTTCCTCCACCGCGTCATCATTCAGATCGGGGCAAGAATAACGGGGTCATTTCCGGCTTGTTCCCTCCATGGAGAAGACGATCAAACAATGGCAGAAGGAAGGTTGAAGGCAAATGGAGGAGGGAGGAAGAGCTAGCGTGCGACAGCAGTTCCAAATCGAGAGGGAAAGGCGAAGAGTTGGTGGACAGTTGCCATGGTACACGAAGAGGCGCCTGGGGAGCGAACGGTTGCCATAGAGGTCACACACTGACGACAAGGGCCGAGTGAACCGCATGCAATCCCATCGCACAACACACACGTCTTGTTAAGTTGAACCATTTCTGTTCTCTTGTGTCAACGCAAACAGTTCATCCGAGTGAACCGCATGCCGTATATCGCACACACCTTGATCTGGCTGACCGTTTCTTTTGTGTTTCCTGATCACAAACAGTTCATCCGAGTGAACCATATGGTGTATATCACACACACCTTCATCTGGCTGCCCGTTTCTTTTGTGTTGCCTAATCACAAACAGTTCATCCGAGTGAACCGTATGCTGTGTATCGCACACGCCTTCATCTGGCTGCCCATGTCTTTTGTTCCTCCTCACCGCAAACAGTTAATTGAACTGAACCGTATGCCCTTCATTGCACACGCAACTAAACTGAACCGTGTTTGATGCATCCTCCATCGCAAACGTTTTCACCTTTTTTTGACGGTTTTCATACACCACCGTTTGCGATTATTGCATTGCACACAGTTTCTCGAAGGGTCTCTGATCGTAGTGTCGCGTTAGCAGCATCCTGCAGTAGTGCGCGTGTGATTCGGCCGTCGGCCATCATCAAGTTTAGAGAATTCTTGTCAAAATCTCTACTGGCGTGTGAGTTCCTGCGATGCGACGCGTAGGGGATTACAAGCTGAGCCTATACGGTTCGTCCATGTTATTCCTTCGGACTGAGGGGTTGGCGGGTTGTTTCCGTGGGATTTGCGAACATCTTCGTAAACCCGCGACTTGTTCTTGCTGCGATGGAGGTTTGTGCCATGAAAGATCGGGCCAACAATGGATCAACCCTCGTCTCGAGGTTCGCTCTTCATCAAGTGGTATTAGAGACCGACGTTTCTCACGACACTTCGAAGGAGACGGCCGGTGCGCCGTCACCAAGGAGCTACTGGAGGCTCTCCGGCGATTTTTTGCTGCAGGAGAAAGGTTATGGTGCTGAATTTTTTCACACCTACTGTAAAGTGGGAGGGAAAGTTTGCGCCATGACGATTGACCATGACAGCTCGGTCAACGCGGTCGGCATCGACATGCTAGAGAAGTTGGAGCTATCAGTTACACCACATCCACGACCGTACATGCTGAGGAGGTGCCATGACAAGCTCGACATCACGCACCAAACTATGCTACTGTGTTCAGTCGGGAAATTTTCTTGTGAGGTTTTGTGCGATGTAATTTTGGTGCCCATGGGTTCGTGTCATATGCTACTGGGAGAGCCATGGTACAAGAAAAACTATGCTACGCATGACTATTGGGCCAAAATGTATACTGTCGAACGGGGTACAAAATATGTCCTCATGGCCATGGAGAAGAAGTTATTCAAGACTTGGAGGAAAGAATGACTGCAAAAGATGAAGGAACAAGAAGAAGCAAAGAAGGAAGTCAAACCTGCTGAAATTTTTTCGGCGCACGTTCATTCTGCGGATTATGTCATTGTTATAGAGACTGACATGAAATCGAGGACGTTTTCGCTTGAAGGGAGGGAGGATGATGTGGCCATGCCTGCTCCTATTACTATTGATGCTCAAGATGATGCACGAGCTGATGATCGAGATCACATAGATCAGAACGTTCAATACCCACACATGCATGCGGTTGGATTCATTGGGCATAGGCCCGCTGAGTTTAACCATGGCTTAAGCCAAGCTACGTTTGTGACCCACAAGGAGAAAAGGTTTAAACTACTTTTGTATTTCTTATTCAGATCAACAAGCGTGCAACATCAGGAGTCTCATGCAAGTTTGCTACTAGAAGATAAGAAGGAGATACGCTGGTTTAGAAGGTAGGGAATCAATATTTATTTCTTGTTTTACTTCTTACCATGCAAAGAGTACGCCATGATGGGTTCCAGAACATGTACGTGGGATTTGCTCACGTTGAAGGAGTCCGAGTGGGGGCCACCAAGATGGGCAAACCAAATATGTGGCGCACAAATAAAAAGAGTTTTTATTTCTTAGATTTAATTAGATTCGGTTGATATTTTTTAGGAGAGTCCTGTTTATATTTCTTTCTTGTGGCGTACTCATGTTTGGGTCGGCTATACTGATATAAATAGCCATAGCATACGATAATTGTAGGGTAGGTTATTTTGAGATGAATTAGACACCGCGTGTGATTCGGCCATAGGCCATCATCGAGTTTAGAGAATTCTTGTCAAAATCTCTACTAGCATGTGAGTTCCTGCGACGTGACGCGTAGGGGATTACAAACTGAGCCTATATAGTTCGTCCACGTTATTCCTTCAGATTGAGGGGTTGGCGTGTTGTTTCCGTGGGATTTGCGAACATGTTCGTAAACCCGTGACTTGTTCTTGCTGCGATGGAGGTTTGTGCCATGAAAGATCGGTACAACAATGGATCGACCCTTGTCTCGAGGTTCGCTCTTCATCAGGATCAAACTCTCACACATACCGTGTCTACAAGAATTTCAGCCGAAAGGTTGAAGAGACGGTAGATGTGAAGTTTGATGAATCTAACGGCTCGCAAGTAGAGCAATTGCCAATTGACGTAGGAGACAAAGACCCTTCGAAAGCAACCCAAGACTTGTCTATTGGCAAGATTCGCCCAACGGA
Source organism: Triticum aestivum (assembly GCF_018294505.1). NCBI lineage: Eukaryota > Viridiplantae > Streptophyta > Magnoliopsida > Poales > Poaceae > Triticum > Triticum aestivum. Next base: position 286,722,302 of record NC_057808.1, on the reverse strand, counting down.
GGTGAAGGAGAGTACCTCGTCCGTTTAAGTGGAAGCCTCAACCTCACGACAAGGTGAACCACAAGTTGACTTGGAGGCATCCATAAGTGGAACACGTCAAGATGAAGGAAAGGAGGAAGTACACCAAGATGAACCTCACCGACCTGCTTCTCCACCTCGACAAGAGAACAACAACACCAATGATGAAGAAGAACAAGATGATGAAGAGGATGTTCCACCCCGACCCAAACAAAATCTCTCACGAGTTAGAGCGGGAGTTTCAAGAGATCATTCCATCGAACAAATCTTTGATGATATTCAAACCGGGAGAATTACACGCTCTAAAACTCGTTTGGCTAACTTTTGTGAACATTATTCATTCATCTCTAGTATTGAACCTATGAAGATTGAAGAAGCTCTTGACGATCCGGATTGGGTGAACGCCATGCATGAAGAGCTACACAATTTCGAGAGGAATCAAGTGTGTACATTGGTAGAGAAGCCGGACGACAACCAAAATGTCATTGGAACCAAATGGGTGTTTCGGAATAAGCAAGATGAAGATGGACAAGTTGTATGCAACAATGCCCATCTCGTCGCCCAAGGTTACACTCAAGTTGAAGGTATGGACTATGGTGAGACATACACCCCTGTTGCTAGACTTGTGTCCATACGCATCTTAATTGCTTATGTCAATCACCATGATATCACATTATACCAAATGGACATTAAAAGTGCTTTTCTAAATGGTGAAATTGAGGAGGAAGTTTATGTTAAACAACCTCCCGACTTTGTTAATCCCAAGAAACCCGATCATGTTTACAAACTTCACAAAGCTCTTTATGGTCTTACACAAGCTCCTAGAGCGTGGTATAAATGTTTGACCAAGTTCCTTATTGAAAAAGGCTTTGGGATTGGAAAAATTGATTCTACACTTTTTACTAAAAGGGTTAATGGAGAATTAATTGTGTGCCAAATTTATGTCGATGATATCATATTTGGTTCGACTAACCCTCATTTTAGTGAAAAGTTTGGAAGGCTAATGTCGGAGAAGTTTGAGATGTCTATGGTGAGTGAACTCAAATTCTTTCTTGGTTTGCAAATCAAGCAAACTAAGGAGGGTGCCTTTGTTTCCCAAACAAAGTATAGCAAGGACTTATTCAAGAAGTTCAACACGCAAGAAAGCAAAGGTATGAAAACCCCATGCCTACTAGTGGACATCTTGACTTGACTAAGGATGGAAAACCGGTTGACCAAAAGGTTTACTGCTCTATGATTGGTTCATTGTTATATCTATGTGCCCCCCGTCCCGATATTATGCTAAGTGTGTGCATGTGTGCACGATATCAAGCGGCCCCTAAGGAATGTCATCTTAAGGCTGTGAAAAGGATAGTGAGATACTTAATTCATACACCAAACTTTGGCATTTGGTATCCTAAGAGGTCTTCTTTTGATCTTGTTGGCTACTCCGATTCGGACTATGCCGGAGACAAGGTTGATAGAAAGTCCACTTCGGGTACTTGTCAATTTATTGGTAGATCTCTTGTATCTTGGTCCTCCAAGAAACAAAACTCGGTATCCTTATCCACCGCCGAAGCGGAATACATTGTCGTCGGTTCATGTTTGTGCTCAATTTCTTTGGATGACCCAAACTCTTAAGGATTATGGGATATATGTGAAACATGTTCCATTTCTATGTGATAATGAAAGTGCTATTAAGATTGCTCACAATCCCATGCAACATTCTCGAACTAAGCATATTGAAGTTCGACATCATTTCATCCGAGGTCATGTTGCTAAAGGAGACATCGATATTAAGCATGTTCGTACCGATAAGCAATTGGCAGATATATTCACCAAACCGCTTGATGAGAAAGTATTTTTCCATTTGAGAGGTGAATTGAACATCATTGATGTTTCAAACTTGAAGTAGGAACTCCATTTGGATAGATGCAAGGCATGAACCTTTTGACTAATCCTTGATATTTCTCTTATGATGATGATCATATGTCTTGGATCTATACATGTACCCTTGCATGTTATCTAACCCTTGTAGGTACTTGGATGAGCCCAAATCTATGAGATTGCAACTCACTCACATCATGAGCAATCTCTACATCACCAAGTCCCTACAATATGGTGGTTGAAGACAAGGAAACAAGAATCCACTCAACATATATATCCTTTGAAAATTTCTATATATCAAATTTCATTTGGTACTAAGTCTCATGTTTGTCATTTTGGATACACAAGTACTCTTCCTTGCAAAACTAACCCATGTAGGAAGATGAACTCAAACTACAAGTGGTGCTCCCAACTCTTGATGAACCACATCAACCTTGAGCATCCAACACAAGTTCAACTACATGATCAAGATCAACATCACCACCTAAGGTATGTCATTCCATCTTAGAGGAGCTTTACCCCAAGTCATGGGTCAAGGCAACTTAACAGGATGTGAATACATCAAAATGCTTAAACGAAAAATGGTAACCCCATTTTGAGCTTAAACAATGAGTATGACCTATGATCAAGTGTTATGACTTGACTCCTCAGTCAATATATTCTAACATAGGTGACTTTGTCGCCGACCCATTCTAGATGAAGTTCTCTAGTGTTTCTTTGTGTTATCATCTATATTTCTTATCTTTTAGTATGCTATCCTATACTTTTTCTGCATCTAATTCTTTGCAAATCTTTGAGAGATAATATTTGCCAAGAGAGCTGAGATGACAAGATTTTTCCTCTGTATTGAACTCGGCTTCGCCGATCCAAGCCTATCGGCTAGATCGAACTACAAGAATTCCTTGTAGACTGCTCATCGGTACAACCGACAAGGACAAACCCGGTCTAACCGATATGCATCATCTATGACACTGCCAACTCGGTGTCACCGATGAGAATGAATCGGCGTTATCGATTTCACTACTGAGAAAATATTTTGCCATTACAATTGTTATTTCTTCTCCAGCTCCACTCGATGATTCTTATCCTCTATTCGCATCTTAAACTACATGCTGCTTTGTAATGTGACTCAAGGACCAAACCTATTTGACTCATGCTTCAGAAGATCTCTTCTTGGAAATTGATGTCAAAGGGGGATAGAGAGCACATCAAAGATTATCACATGGAGAGAAAGCGCATCGTAGCTTCTCCAAATGCTTATTAACAACAGAGGAGAGAAGTCACATGTATTTAAGAGGGGAAAGACATGTTAGTGTATGTCTTGTTTGCTTTGATTTTCCTTTATTCTGATTTTCTCTTACCCTACCTTCTCCCATTATCCAATATCAGATTCAGGGGGAGAAAGAGTTCATATCTAAGGGAAGAAAATCTTTGGAATTCATTGCATATCTTTAAGTCTCGGGACATGTCTGTATCTAAATGGAGTACCAAGTACTCACTCACTACATGTCATCCTAGTCTTGGTACTTTTGTGGTTTCCTGAAATTGCTTTAATTAGAGTGTTCTGGTGTTATCTAACCCTGTTTTCTCAAGTTCACGTCCTCCAAAGTCAGCTCAAGACCACAAGGTAAGTATATGCATCACACTCATGTACATGATGATCTCTTGCTGATGTACATATTGCTTGCAAGAAGGACTCATGAACATGAACATACACTTCCTTTATCTACATCACTTACTCTGATGCATATAGCCAAGACACATGTAGCTCATTGCTTGCTCTGACATGGTTATGCATTTCACATGATCTCATATTCTATCCTTGCATGATTGCATACATGTAGGGGGAGCCAATGCATGTTACATGTCCTTCCAAAGCTTTACTTATTACTCTTCATATCTTTATCTAAAGCTTTGATGTATGTTGTCATCAATTACCAAAAAGGGGGGAGATTGAAAGCACAAGTGCTCCCTGGGTGATTTTGGAAATTAATGTCCACATATCTCTTGTTGGACTAATATCTTCTATCTAGTGTATTTCAGAAAGTTTAACAATGGTGTGGCATGGTCAAGAGGATGTGGAACCCCTTCAAACTGCTAAGGAAAAATATTGGCAAAAGCTCAAGACTCTTCATTTCTATTTTAGTGATCCAAGATCACATTGAGTCCATAGGAAAAGCCAATACTATTAAAAGGGGATGAGGTGTTGCTTAATGCTCTACTTGCTCAAAATGCTTTGTGATATGCTCCAAAGCCCTCAACCATATTCTCAATACCAAATATGTCCTAAACCTAAAGTCAAACTTGGCCCCACCGATTTGATCTATCCAGCGCCACCTAGTTCCTTTGACATAGCCATAGCCAGAAACCCTAATCAGTTCGGTCACACTGATAGGGATTTCGGTCTCACTGAGATGGGATTGCAAACTATCTGTTTCCCTTCGTAACGTTTCGGTCTTACCGAGATGAGCGATTGGTCCCACCGAGTTCACAATGCAAACTCTCTGTTTCCTTTTCATAACATCTTGGTCTCACCAAAATGAGTGATCGGTCCCACCGAGTTTGCCAGACCAACTCTCTGTTTGCTCATTGCTGAAATCGGTCTCGCCAAGTTCATGCAATCGGTCACACCGAGATGAGGTTTTTGCCTAACCCTAGCACATCGGCCCCACCGAGCTGATCATGTCGGTCCCACCGAGAATCCTAACGTTCACATTTTGAATTGAATCGGTCTCGGCGAGTTCACCTATTCGGTCTGACCGAGTTGGGTCAAATGTGTGTAACGGCTAGATTTTGTGTGGATGCTATATATACCCCTCCACCCCCTTCTCTATTCAAGAGAGAGCCATCAGAACGTGCCTACACTTCCACTACCCATTTTCTAAGAGAGAACCACATACTCATGTGTTGAGACCAAGACATTCCAATCCAATCACAACAATCTTGATCTCTAGCCTTCCCCAAGTTGCTTTCCACTCAAATCATCCTGCCACCATAGCCAAATCTGTGAGAGAGAGTTGAGTGTTGGGGAGACTATCATTTGAAGCACAAGAGCAAGGAGTTCATCATCAACACACCATATATTACCTTTTTGAGAGTGGTGTCTCCTAGATTGGTTAGGTCTCACTTGGGAGCCTCCGTCAAGATTGTGGAGTTGAACCAAGGAGTTTGTAAGGGCAAGGAGATCACCAACTTCGTGAATTTCTACCCAAGTGAGGCAAGTCCTTCGTGGGCGATGGCCATGGTGGGATAGACAAGGTTGCTTCTTCGTGGACCCTTTGTGGGTGGAGCCCTCCGTGGACTCGCACAACCGTTACCCTTCGTGGGTTGAAGTCTCCACCAACATGGATGTACGATAGCACCACCTATCGGAACCACGCCAAAAATCTCCGTGTCTCCTATTGCGTTTGCACACTCCAATCCCATCCCTTTACTTTCTTGCAACTTGCATGCTTTACTTTCCGCTACTCATATACTCTTGCCATGCTTGCTTTAAATGTATTGTGAATGTTTAAGCTTGTGCTAAAACTCCACCTCAACTTCAAGCATTTAAAAACTGCTACTTTTGCTTGTTGAGGGTCTAATCCCCCCTCTAGACACCTCTTCTCGATCCTTTCAATTGGTATCAGAGCATTGGTCTCCATTGGTTTGGTTTAATCACCATTGGAGGAAGATGGATGAGTCTACGATGGGGAGTTTTAGACGTAGAGTGCCTATACTTGATGGAGAGTTCTACAATGCTTGGAAAAATGAGATGCTTGAGATTTTCAATGAATATCACTTGAACAAGTATATTACTAGCCCTTGTGCGCCTCCTATTGATCCCTTACATCCTACCCCCGATGAGTCTCTTGAGATGATCCGCAATCTTAGAACTGTTCATCTTATCATAAGAGGATTGCCTAGAAATTTGTTTGTTTGCTTGCCTACTCTTGAATGTGCTTACACCATATGGAGATTTATTGAGGAACATTTTCCAAACTATTCCTTGAAAAATCTAGATGAGATTCTTCAAAAGTCCATAGGTTTTCATAAAATGAAATCTAGTGATCCTAATTTCGATGATTGTCTATTTGAGCTTCGTGACCTTATGCGTGCCAAAGGAGATGTTGGAGTCATTAGTAGCATTATCTCTCAAGTCATTAGAATTCATAAAGATGCACATTGCCATGGTCATACATCCAATGAATTACCCTCTCTAGGTGATGATCAATCACAAGACGATGTTGAACATGGATATTATGATGAGGATGATGATAGTGACTTTGATCTTGATGAGTCTATGAGACACTTTGGTCTTATGGCTAACCTTCACTGCTATATGGCTCGAGGAAAGGAATGGGTTCTTGATAGTGGATGTACCGATCACATGACCGGAGACAAGGATATTTTTCGTGAGCTCGCTGAAAACGACGACCCTCGAAAGTATGTCTTTTGTTGATAACTCAAAGGGTAAGGTGGTTGGCCTTGGTAAGGTGGCCATCTCACATGACAGCTCCATCCAAAATGTTATGCTCGTTCAATCTCTTGGCTACAATTTACTTTCCGTATCTAGACTAGCCGATTTTGGTTTCAATGTCCTATTTACTAAAGTAGATTGCCAAGTGTTTCGAAGAGATAATCATAATATGGTCTTTACCGCTATACGTAGAGGTGATCTATACATTGTTGATTTCACTAAAAAGGCTCAACCTAGAACTTGCTTAATTGCTAAATCTTCTAAAGGTTGGTTGTGGCATAGAAAGTTAGGTCACGTGGGCATGCGAAATCTTTGATAAGCTTATTAGAGGTGATCATATCCTTGGAGTTAAAGATGTTATATTTGACAAGGATAGACTTTGTAGTGCTTGTCAAGCAGGAAAACGGGTTGGAGGAAGCCATCCCGTGAAAAACATCATGACCACGAGAAGACCGCTCGAGCTACTTCATATGGATCTTTTGGGTCCCAACCCTACAAAAGTCTCGGTGGGAACTCGTTCGGTTTAGTCATTGTCGATGACTTTTCAAGATTTACGTGGGTGTTCTTTCTTGATGATAAATCGCAGGTCCAAAAGATCTTCAGGAACTTCGCTAGGAAGGCTCACAACCAATTTGAAGTGAAGATCAAGAATCGCAGCGACAACGGAATGGAGTTCAAGAACGCCAATGTGGACACCTTTCTTGACGAAGAAGGGTTTCACATGAGTTCTCGGCTACGTACACACCTCAACAAAATGGAGTTGTTGAGAGTAAGAACCGGACACTTATTGAGATGGCAAGAACGATGCTTGATGAATACAAGACACCAAAACACTTTTGGGCGGAAGTGGTTGAGACAGCTTGTCATGCAACTAATCGTCTATATCTTCACAAGCTCCTCGGCAAGATGGCATACGAGCTTCTCACCCGTAACAAACCCCAAGTTGGATACTTTCAAGTTTTTGGCTCAAAGTGCTACATTCTTGATAAGCATTCGTGGATGGAGCCCTCCGTGGACTCGCACAACCATTACCCTTCGCGGGTTGAAGTCTCCACCAACGTGGATGTACGATAGCACCACCTATCGGAACCATGCCAAAAATCTCTGTGTCTCAAGTTGCATGCACACTCCAACCCCATCCCTTTACTTTCTGGCAACTTGCATGCTTTACTTTTCACTGCTCATATACTCTTGCCATGCTTGCTTGAAATGCATTATGAATGTTTAAACTTGTGCTAAAACTCCACCTCAACTTGAAGAATTTAAAAATTGCTACTTTTGGTTGTTGAGGGTCTAATCCCCCCTCTAGACACCTCTTCTTGATCCTTTTAGATGGTTATATGATCCAATTAGATTAGCATTGTTGAGAGATTGCACTAGCGAAAGTACGGACCCTAGGACTTGTTTTGAAGCATTGCAATACCGTTTGTGCTCTGTTTTATCAATTGCTACCTTGCTGTTTTTTATTGTTACTATTTCAAAAATCAATATCTACTATCATTACTACACTTGTATCACCATCTCTTGGCCGAACTAGTGCACCTATACAATTTACCATTGTATTTGGTGTGTTGGGGATACAGGAGACTTTTTGTTATTTGGTTGCAGGATTGTTTGAGAGAGACCATCTTCATCCTATGCCTCCCACGGATTGATAGACCTTAGGTCATCCACTTGAGGGAAAATTGCTACTGTCCTACAAAACTCTGCGCTTGGAAGCCCAACACGAGTCTACAAGAATAAAGTTGCGTAGTAGACATCACAGACTACTAGAAAGTGGTAGTGTGTTACAAATCCGTCAAGCAAATCTCAAATTCTTACCAGTTCTTACCCAGCAGCAGGTGGTGATCGGTGGTACTTCTTGAGCTTGCGTTGGTTTTTCCCTTGAAGAGGAAAGGGTGATGCAGCAAAGTAGAGATAAGTATTTCCCTCAGTTTCAGAACCAAGGTATCAATCCAGTAGGAGACAACACACAAATCACCTAATACCTGCACAAACAATCAAACAACTTGCACCCAATGCGATAAAGGGGTAGTCAATCCCTTCACGGTTACTTGCAAAAGTGAGATCTAATAGAGATAGATAAATGGTAAAGTAAATATTTTTGGCATTTTTGGTTTATAGATCGGAAAGTAAAAGATTGCAAAAATAGTAGATCGGGAACTAATATTATGGAAAATAGACCCGGGGGCCATAGGTTTCACTAGTGGCTTCTCTCAAGATAGCAAATAATACGGTGGGTGAACAAATTACTGCCGAGCAATTGATAGAAATGCGCAAAGTTATGACGATATCTAAGGCAATGATCATGAATATAGGCATCACGTCCATGTCAAGTAGACCAAAATGATTCTACATCTATGTGACGCCCTCGATTCAATCATACACTAATCATACACGCAAATGTGTACGATCAAGATCAAGGACTCACGGGAAGATATCACAACACAACTCTAGACACAAATTAAAATAATACAAGCTTTATATTACAAGCCAGGGGCCTCGAGGGCTCGAATACATAAGCTCGAAAACACAAGAGTCAGCGGAAGCAACAATATCTGAGTACATACATAAGTTAGACAAGTTTGCCTTAAGAAGGCTAGCACAAAAGCAACATCGATCGAAAAGGCAAGGCCTCCTGCCTGGGAGCCTCCTAACGACTCCTGGTCGGCGGCGGCCGCCACGTAGTAGTAGGCACCCTCAGTGTAGTAGTAGTCATCGGTGGTGACATCTGGCTCCTAGACTTCGTCATCTGGTTGCGTCATCCGAGAAGAATGGAAAAGGGGGAAAAGAGGGAGCAAAGCAACCGTGAGTACTCATCCAAAGTACTCGCAAGCAAGGATCTACACTACATATGCATCGGTGTCAATGAAAGGGGTAGTATATGTGGACTGAACTGCAGAATGCCAGAAGAGAAGGGGAAAGCCTAGCCTATCGAAGACTAGCATCTTCAAGCGTCTTGCATCATCAGAAGAGATAAGAGTAGCATAAAGTAAAGTAGTAGTAGTGTTATCAACCTCGGCCAGAGATCCTTTCTTGACTCCCTGCGAGAAAGCAATCCCAGAGCCATACTATCCAGTTATCACCTCAAGTATCCAGTTCTAGTTGTATCGATCGGGATACAGCTCCAAGTGTCCGTTACCGTAGGACAGGCTATCGATAGATGTTTTCTTCCCTGCAGGGGTGCACCAACTTACCCACCACGCTCGCTTAACTCTGGCCGGACACACTTTACTGGGTCATGCCCGGCCTCGGCCAAACAATACACCGCAACCCGACCTAGGCTTAATAGAGAGGTCAGCACGCCGGACTAAACCTATGCCCCCAAGGGTCATGGGCTGTCGGATCTCGGGTTCCAGCAAAACCATTAAGGTTCGAACTCTGGGGTGCGCGCGAAGATCTCTCCCTCACAGATCACGCCCTCACTCGCTTCGCGATCTCTAAGCTAGCTCGACGAACTCACAACACAAGGGACACAAGATTTATACTGGTTCGGGCCACCGTTGTGGTGTAATACCCTACTCCAGTGTGGTGGTGGTGGATTGCCTCTCGGGCTGAGGATGAACAGTACAAGGGGAAGAACAGCCTCCTGAGGAGAGGTGTTCTTGTGCTCGGTGAAATTGAGGGTGTGAGGGGAATGCTCTCTTTTTCGCCCCCCTCCTACTGCGGTGGCTAGTCCTATTTATAGAGGCCCTGGTCCTCTTCCCAAATATTGAGCGGGAAGGGATCCCACAACGGCCATTTTGAAAGAGGACAACTAGTACAGCTTATCCTGACAAAAGTAGTCTTCGCCTGCTAAAGGCTCTGGTGGTGACGCCGTCTTGGGCTCCACGGTGACCCCCGTCCTGCCGTTCTGCTGGTCTTGGTCTCATTGCACCGATAGGGAAACCTTTGCTTGACGCCTCGGAACTCCTCGCCTGTGCTTGCCTCCTTAGCACCAAAGAGGAAACAAGGACACTGTGCGCGCTGGCGCCCGCCTGGTCTCGATCGCCATGGCTCACGTCACGAGAACCTCGTGAGGCTTGCCTTGCCTTGATCTCTCCGCCCCTCGCGAGCCAGCCTGGTGAGGCCGCTCCCGAGGAAGTCTTGTGTCGTCCGCCTCATGAGGCTTGGCCCCTCGCGAGGGTCTTGAAAGCTTGTTGGTGAAGATGGGCCATACGGGCCCGCTCGCAGAGCCACACCATGGGCCGCAGGCAGGCAAGTCTGGGGACCCCCATTCCTAGAACACCGACAGTAGCCCCCAGGCCCAAGGCGCCTCGGGCTTGGCTTCAAGGCGAAGCCAAAGGGCAAGTGCGGAGCGCTGCGGGCCCCAACAGCCTACGGCCTTGGTCGACGCATGGCGGTTCATTGGATGCAGGCGTCTCCGCTTCCCCATGCTGCCTCGGCAACTGCCCGACTTGACAAGTCCCTGCGACATGCAAGGAAAAACCATCATTACCTGTGATCGTGGGGGGCGCTGGTTGGCCTTCTCCTGCTATAAATGGGGAGGGGGGCAGAGCCCCCGCCGCCCATCTCCTTCCATCCCGCTCGCTTCTTCTCCCTTGCTTCATTGCCGCCACCAATGGCGCCCATCCGAAGGTTCTCTGCTGCGGAGAAAGGAAAGACTCCCCTCGACGGGCCAGGGCCGCTTTCGCCTGAAGAAGCAGGCGGCTCATCGCCGCACGCGGCGGCGATGCAGGGGGGACGAGGCTGGTGCAAGCGGCCTCCTCCTGGGTATCCGTTACCCTTGTAAGCCAAGCCGTGGCGAGGAGAGGCGACGAGGTGGCGGCAGCGCGCCGTGGCCAGTCGCCGTCGCGGTCCGCGTCGCTGCCCTAGTATGTGGACGCCCGCGCGAGCTTGTGCGTGGTCATGCCGAGCCTGGATCCGCTTCATTTTTTTTCTGCCGAGCTGCCGCGAGGACTGTCGGCATTCTGGGAACGGGGGTCCCCAGACTTGCCTGCCTGCGGCCCACGGCGTGGCTAAGCCAGCAGGCCGTACGGCCCATCTTCATCAACAAGGCATCCAAGACCCTCGCGAGGGGCCAAGCCTCGCGAGGCGGACGACGCAAGACCTCCTCAGGAGTGGCCTAGCCAGGCAGGCTCACGAGGAGCGGAGATATCAAGGCGGGGCAAACCTCACGAGGCTCTCGTGACGTGAGCCATGACGATCGGCACCAGCGGGCGCCAGGCAGGCGCCGGCGCGCGCATCGTCCTTGTTTCCTCTTTGGTGCTAAGGAGGCAAGCGCAGGCGAGGAGTACCGAGGCATCAGGCAAAGGTTGCCATATCAGTGCAACGAGACCAAGACCAGAAGGACGGCAGGACGGAGGTCATCATGGAGCCCAAGACGGCGTCACCACTAGAGCCTTTCGCAGGCGAAGACCACTTTTGTCAGGATAGCTTGTACTAGTTGTCCCCCTTCAAATTTGCCCGCCGTTGTTGGCTCCCTTCCGGCTCAATATTTGGGGAGAGGACTAGGGCCTATATAAGTAGAACTAGCCACCACAGTAGGGGCATCTCAGCTTGATCTAATGTGATCGAGAGCCTACCCTAGCCACAAGAACACCTCAGCCTCAGGAGGCTATTCTTCCCCTTGTATTGTTCATCATCAGCCCAAGAGGCAATCCACCACCGCCACACTGGAGTAGGGTATTACACCACAACGGTGGCCCGAACCAGTATAAATCTCGTGTCTTTTTGTGTTGCGAGTTCGTCCACGAGATCTTAGTGAGCTAGGGCGTGGATCGGTAGGAGGGAAAGACTTCGCGCGCACCCCAGAGTTCGAACCTTAAGGGTTTTGCCGGAACCCCACATCCGACATTTGGCGCGCCAGGTAGGGGTGCGCCATAGCTTCCCTTCCGTTGATTCGTCGCTCCGTCGCTCCATCGTCTCCATGGCGGACGCTCGCCGCGCTCGAGCTAAGCGCCGGGCTGCCCTCACCGCCCGCGTTGCTCAGACGGCTCCCGTCGGTGGGCCACCTCGTCGTTCTCCGTCTCCCGCCGCCAATGCTGCCACCGGCCCGGCGGGGAACGAGCAACTGGCGTCCTCGCTGCATCCATCGGTGCGGTAGGACGGCCGCACCGCCACTCCGTCGCTGACCCCGGCCGGTTCTTCGTCTCATGCACGCCGCGCTCCCATGGAGGCGCGGGCCGCGCTCCTCGCGGCGAACGAGCTCCTGCGCTACCGCCCTGTTGACGACCTCTACGAGGAGTGGCTCGACCGCATCGCCGAGCTCGTCCGCGCCACAGGGGGCTCCCCGGCGCCGTCCCTCTCTCTGCCTCACCCTCCGCCAGCCACAGGCGACGTGGCTCATGGCGCGCCTCCACAACCTTTGCCCCAAGACCGCGCCTTGGCGTCAAGGCGCGCGGCTCCACGGCGTGATCCGCCACGTCCGGTGCCCGTGCGCGAAGAGGGAAGCTGCCAAGAAATCCCTCGGCCGCGAGAAGCTGCACCTGTGCTCCCCGCGCCGCCTCGTCAAGACTGCGCGCCGCCTGCGGTGGCGCCGCGCGGACCTCATCATGACCAAGCTCCACCTCCGTGGCTGGCCCCGACAACCACGGCCTGCTGCCGTTCCTTCACCCTCGAGCTGCGTAGCGTCGCCTGGCCAGGCAAGTTCAAGCCGGATCTGCCTCCCCGCTACGACGGCACCTCCGATCTCGCGGTGTTCCTGCAGCTCTACGAGCTGAGCATCAAAGCGGCCAACGGCGACGAGAAGGTCATGGCGAATTGGTTCCCTATGGCTCTCAAGGATGGTGCCCGCTCCTGGCTCCTGAACCTACAGCACGGCTTGATCTCCTCCTCTGATGAGATGCGCGTCTGCTTCGTCGCCAACTTCCAGGGCACCCGCGACCGCCCGCCGGCGCAGGGTGACCTGCGCCGCATCAAACAACAGCCAGGGGAGACCCTCCAGAAGTACATCCAGTGCTTCAACAACACTCGCCTCAAGATCCCCAAGGTCACGGACAAGGCCATCATCTCTACATTCTCAGATGGCGTCCGTGACGTCAAGATGAAGGAAGAGCTCGCTATCCATGAGGAGCCGTGCACATCTCAGGAGCTGTTCAACCTGGCGACCAAGTGCGCAAGAGCTGAGGAGGGGCGCCTCTCCCTCCTCGAGCTGCCAGCCGCGGGCACAGAGGAGAGGAAAGCCAAGGCCAAGGACGTGAAGCACAAGGAAGCGGCAGTGCTCGCAGCGGAGCCCGACACCAAGCGGGGCAGAGATCAGCCCGAGTCATCCAAGAACAGCCGACCGTTTTGCGCCTTCCACAATCTGAACACCCACAACACCAGTGACTGTCAAGAGCTCAGAGCCATCCGCGAAGGACGTTTCGGTCGACGCCCCGAGCGTAGCGACCGGGGCTACGGCCGTGGAGGAGGACGTGGAGGCGGACGCTGGGACGACCGTGGCCCGCGCCAGGAGTGGCGCGACAGGCCTCGTGAGGACCGCTGGCAGGACCATCCTCGCGAGGGCGCCTGGAGGGACCAGCCTCGTGAGGATCGCCCCCAGGCAACGCCGGTCTTCCCCCGCTGCCGCCACCAAGAAGGAACGACGATCACCATCAGGATGAGGGGGCTGGGGGCTTCCAGGAGCCGCGTGCAATCTCCTGCATCTTGGGCGGCGCCCAGGCCCCAGCCACTCAATGCATCTTCAAACAGTTCGCTCGTGAAGTGAACACGGTGCTCCCCAAGCTCGAGGCCACGCGCCCACTCAGGTGCTCCCAATGCGCCATCACTTTCAACTCGGCAGATCAGCTCAAGTGCGCAGCCACCGCTGGCGCTCTCCCGATGCTTTGTTCACCGGTCATCAGCAATGTGCAAGTTACCAAGACCCTCATCGACGAAGGCGCAGGGCTCAACGTCCTGTCCGTCGACATGTTCGACAACCTCCAAGTGCCATATGAGCAGCTTCAGCCTACCAAGCCTTTCTCAGGAGTGACCGACGGCTCCACCACACCGATAGGGCAGGTCCGCCTGCGTGTCACCTTCGGGGAGCGCAAGAACTACCGCACCGAGCTCATCGACTTTGACATCGCACACATCCGCCTGCCATACAACGCCATCCTTGGGTATCCAGCCCTGGCCAAGTTCATGGCAGTCACCCATCACGGCTACAACGTCCTCAAGATGCCGGGAAGCGGCGGAATCATCACGGTCCCATGTGAAGAGAGAGAGATGCGGTGTGCTCCCTCGAGCGCACCTTCCAAGCTACAGCAATCAACGACCCCGACCGCAAAAGCGAGGGCCATCCTGAGGCCCTCCCCAAGAAGAAGAAGCAGCTGCGCCGGGCAGGATCTTAGGAGGGCAGCGACGCGGCTGGAGCCTCATCAGGATCAGCGCCCGCTTCAGGTGCGCCTCCCTCCATCGCATAGGAAGGCGCGCCCGGTGCCCTCCTCGGGCAGGGCTCGGGGGCTCTCTTCTGGAGGGCCTCAGACCTTGCCAACCTCACGAGAGAGGCGCTTGGGCACCACTTGGAGGCGTGCTTCACATCACGTTTCCCTCAGGAGAACATAGGGCAAGGAGTGCCCACCACTCAGGAGTTCATCACCAAGACCACTCAGGAATTGCAAGACGCAAGAGCCATGCGCGGCGACAGCCGCTCACGAGGCGCAGCTCCCCATCCAGGCGAGGATGCTGGGCTGCGTGTCTGCATCGACGTCCCAGGGCTCAACAGGGCCGCATCTCAGGAGCGTTTCTGGCCTTCGCATGTGGGCCATTGCGAGGACCCGCCACACAGCTAAGTTCGCATGCCCTTCAGCTTGCCGAGCGTGGCGTTAGCCTAGCAGTGCAACATGCGGCGTGTCCTGGCGGCTCAGGAGGCCAGGTACCACGCCGTCCTGGAAGAAATGGAGACGGTCTTCAAGGAACCTCCCGAGCCCCCAGAGCCTCCCGAGGCTCAGGGCCCCGGTGGCTCGTGAAGAGTCATTCCTTCGACGCACGCCTTCAGCTGCACCAACTCTACTTCGTCTACAGAACCAGGTGACATCTTCCAAGCTCGTTTAGCTGGGAGCGCCCCTCGGGCTGCATTATTCCCAGGCCACATGGGTCCGTCCCTGTGGCATGTATCCCTTTTGCTTATGTCTTTAGCTTACCTTGCTGGGGGCGCCCCTCGGGCTGCATCATCCCCAAGCCGCTCGGGCCGGACCCAGTGGCATGTATCTTCCTGCATTTACCCAAGCTGATTTGCCTTCCATGCTTAACCTGCCTACGGTTATCACCTGCTCGATCGTCGCCTCCCACGGGGCCTCCTCACATTGGCACGGCGCTGGTGCATGGGTCCGTCCCTGCCACGTCGACAAACCTGAGCGGTCGAGCTCTGGCTCGCGGCACGCCCCGCGCACGTCACCTCACCAGGCCCTCAGTGCCCTCGCCTCTTCGCGGAACAACCAGCGGCAGGCTGGCAGCTATAACGGCAAACCGTGTTTCTTCTTGTGCCTGTTCACAGGGATCCCATGGGGAGGATAGCAGGCGGCACCGCGAGTCTCCTTTTCTCTCGTGCAATTCGCTTGTGCGTTGAAAGGGGGGCTCCTGAGCATCGCGACTCAGGAGCTCTTACTGGCTCTCCAGCCCTCACCCCCTGGCCTTGACCACGGCATCGCGACCTGGCATACCAGCGGCGGCTGAGCTCGCTCGAGGGCCGGGACCTGAGGACGTAGAGCACTAAGGAGAGCATGGGAGGAGGGAAACTCGTATGGGCCGGCCTAGCTATGCCGCACAAGCTGGCGCGCAGGCCTAGCGCACCACCAGGAATCGCCACGAAATCGACAAGATAAGTCCCGCTCTCGGATCGGCTAAATGTTGGGGCCTAAGGGTCACCCTCGCCGCAGCCCCGTTGCGGCCACGTCAACTCCCTTTCTTGCCTTACCATGGCTGCTTGAGCGCTAAGGGGGACCTCCTGAGCATCGCGCCTCAGGGGCTCTTACTGGACCTCGGGCCACACACCTCCTGGCCTTGACCACGACACGCGACCTGGCATACCGGCGACGACTGTAGCCTGCCTGGGGACCGGGACCTGTCAGCGTAGAGCAACAAGCTATCGCGAGGGAAGAAAGGGGGGACCGAGCCTTAACAGGGACATGCGTTCACCAAATTTTTGTAACATGGAAGATGAGCGCAAAAGTCATTACAGACCCTTTACACGCCCCCATGGGGTACTTCATGGTTCTTTGCAGGGAACAAAAGCTAGAACTAAGAGGGATCCTATCTACACCCTCCCGCGGCGGACGCCATCACCAACAGTGGGCCACGGGAGGCCGGCGCCAACCCCATCCAGATCAGCATGGCGACGGCCGGACGCCGCGGCTCTACTCCGAGCGCGGCGAGAGATCGGGGGCACGTAGCTATCGTCGCTTGTCTCCGGAGTCTCATAGAGCTCAGGAGAGCTACTGGACTCCCAAGGGCTGCTGCTGCTGGAGTGGCCGCGAGCGGAGCGTGCGTCAGCCTGACGCTCCTCTCCGGAGCAGCACTCCAGGCGGCGGCCCTCCGCATCAAAGACCTTGAAGAAGAGCGTGGAGGCGCCATCGTACTCGAAGTGGATCGCGAGGGCGCCCCTCACACGGCAGACCCGCGCGACCTCGCCCAGCCGCGAGTCATGAAGATCTTCCCGGTGGGGACCGCTTCGATCTCTGCTCCGGTCGCTGGAGCGTCGCAGTCGGCGTGCTGCAACCAGAGCTCGAGAGGCCCCCTCAGCGGCATCACGTCGGAGAACAAATGCGGGAAGCGGATCCAAGAGCTTGGAGGCATCGGCGCCCATAGCACAAGCTCGCGCGAGGAGTCCGCGGCGTGGATTCCAGGGGCGATAGCGCGTGTCGCCGTGGCGCTGCGACCACGGGCGCGGCGCGGGTGACGCCGCTCCTCGCTCCGTCCTCCTGACCCCTCGGCTCGGGCATACAAGGGTAGTGGATACCCTGGAGGAGGCCGCTCGCACCAAGGCCTCGTCACCACCTGCATCGCCGCTTCATCACGGCAGTGGACCGACCTCTTCTTCGGCGGAGGCGGCCCCGGATCATCGCGCGGGGCCTTTCCCTTCTCTTCAGCGGAGAACCTTCTGATAGGCGCCATTGCTACTGGCGGTGGAGCGAGGAGGAAGAAGCAAACAAGCAAGGAAGAGATGGGCGACGGGGGCTCCGCCCCCCTCCCCATTTATAGCAAAAGAAGGCCAACCGGCGCCTCCCACGATCGCAGGTAATGATGGTTTTCCTTGCATGTCGCAGGGACTTGTCAAGTCGTGCAGTTGCCAAGGCAGCGTGGGGAAGCGGAGACGCCCACGTCCAATCAACCGCCATGCGTCAACTGAGGCCACAGGCTCTTGGGGCCCGCGGCGCTCCGTACTTGACCCTTGGCTTCGCCGCGAAGCCAAGCCCGAGCGCACCTTGGGCCCGGGGGCTACTTTCGGCGTTCTGGGAACGGGGGTCCCCAGACTTGCCTGCCTGCGGCCCACGGCGTGGCTAAGTCAGCGGGCCGTACGACCCATCTTCATCAACAAGGCATCCAAGACCCTCGCGAGGGGCCAAGCCTCGCGAGGCGGACGGCGCAAGACCTCCTCAGGAGTGGCCTAGCCAGGCAGGCTCACGAGGAGCGGAGATATCAAGGCGGGGCAAACTTCACGAGGCTCTCGTGACGTGAGCCATGATGATCGGCACCAAGCGGCGCCAGGCGGGCGCCAGTGCGCGCAGCGTCCTTGTTTCCTCTTTGGTGCTAAGGAGGCAAGCGCAGGCGAGGAGTACCGAGGCATCAGGCAAAGGTTGCCATATCGGTGCAACGAGACCAAGACCAGAAGGACGGCAGGACGGAGGTCATCGTGGAGCCCAAGACGGCGTCACCACCAGAGCCTTTCGCAGGCGAAGACCACTTTTGTCAGGATAGCTTGTACTAGTTGTCCCCCTTCAAATTTGCCCGCCGTTGTTGGCTCCCTTCCCGCTCAAGATTTGGGGAGAGGACCAGGGCCTATATAAGTAGAACTAGCCACCACAGTAGGGGCATCTCAGCTTGATCTGATCTGATCGAGGGCCTACCCTAGCCACAAGAACACCTCAGCCTCAGGAGGCTATTCTTCCCCTTGTATTGTTCATCATCAGCCCAAGAGGCAATCCACCACCGCCACACTGGAGTAGGGTATTACACCACAACGGTGGCCCGAACCAGTATAAATCTCGTGTCTTTTTGTGTTGCGAGTTCGCCGAGTTCGTCCACGTGATCTTAGTGAGCTAGGGCGTGGATCGGTAGGAGGGAAAGACTTCGCGCGCACCCCAGAGTTCGAACCTTAAGGGTTTGCCGGAACCCGTGATCCAACATTTGGCGCGCCAGGTAGGGGTGCGCCGAAGCTTCCCGTCCGATGCTCCGCATCACGTCGCTTCATCGACTCCATGGTGGACGCACGCCGCGCCCGCGCCGAGCGCCGGGCTGCCCTCGGCACTCGCGTTGCTCAGACGGCCCCTGTCGGCGGGCCACCTCGTCGCTCTCTGTCGCCTGCCGCCAACGCCGCCACTGGCCCAGCGGGGAACGAGCAGCAAGCGTCCTCGCTGCACCCCTCGGTGCAGCGGGACGGCCAAACCGCCACTCCATCGCCGACTCCCGCTGGTTCGTCGTCCCACGCTTGTCGCGCTCCCATGGATGCACGGGCCACGCTCCTCGTGGCGCACGAGCTCCTGCGCTACTGCCCGGTCGACGACCTCTACGAGGACTGGCTCGATCACATTGCCGAGCTTGTCCGCGCCGCAGGGCCCCCCCTGCGCTGTCCCTCTCACTGCCTCGCCCTTCGCTTGCTACGGGCGACGTAGCTCACGGAGCGCCTCCACCACCTCTGCACCAAGACGGCGCCCTGGCGCCAAGGCGTGCGGCTCCGCGGCATGACCCACCTCGTCCGGCGCCCGCATGTGAAGAAAGAAGCTGTCAAGAAGTCCCTCGATCGCAAGAGAACGCTCCGTCACTCCTCCCACCACAGCGCCAGGATCGTTTGCCACGGCAAGGCCCCACGCCGCTCGCCGTAGCGGTGCGCGGGCGTCAAGACCAAGCTCCACCTCCAAGACGGCCCCCGGTGACCACAGCCGGCTGTCGCGCCTTCACCCCCGAGCTGCGTAGCGTCGCCTGGCCGGGCAAGTTCAAGCCAGATCTGCCTCCTCGCTACCACGGCACCCCCGACCCCGCGGAATTCCTGCAGCTCTACGAGCTGAGCATCGAGGCGGCCAACGGGGACGAGAAAGTCATGGCGAACTAGTTCCCTATGGCGCTCAAAGACGGCACCCATTCGTGGCTCCTGAACCTGCCTCCAGGCTCGATCTCCTCCTGGGACAAGATGCGCGAATGCTTCGTCACCAACTTCCAGGGCACTCGCGACCGCCCCCCGGCTGCGGGTGACCTGCGTTGCGTCAAGCAACAACGTTCGTCTCAAGATCCCCAAGGTGACGGACGAGGCCATCATCTCCGCGTTCTCTGATGGCGTCCGTGACGTCAAGATGAAGGAGGAGCTCGCTATCCACGAGGAGCTATGCACGTCCCTAGAGCTGTTCTACCTGGCGACCAAGTGTGCAAGAGCTGAGGAAAGGCGCCTCTCCCTCCTTGAGCTCCTGGCTGCAGACCCGAAGGAGAAGAAAGCCAAGGCAAGGACGTGAAGTGCAAGGGAGCAGCCGTGCTCGCGGCGGAACCAGACACCAAGCACGGCAGAGACTAGCCCGAGTCATCCAAGAGCAGCCGACCGTTCTGCGCCTTCCATAACCTGCATACCCACAACACCAGCAACTGTCAAGAGCTCAAAGCCATTCGAGAAGGACGCTTCGTTCGACGCCCCGAGTGCAACGACCGGGGCTACGGCCGAGGAGGAGGACGTGGTGGCGGACGCTGGGACGACTGTGGCTCGCGCCAGGAGTGGCGCGACCGGCCTCGTGAGGACCGCTGGCAGGATCAGCCTCGCGAGGGCGCCTGGAGGATCAGCCCCGTGAGGATCGTCCTCAAGGAAACGCCGGTCTTCCTCCACTACCGCCGCTGCCAAGAAAGAATGACGACCATCATCAAGACGAGGGGGCTGGGGGCTTCTAGGAGCCACGTGCTATCGCCTGCATCTTGGGCGGAACTCAAGCCCCAGCCTTGCAGCGTATCTCCAAACAGTTTGCTCGTGAAGTGAACGCGGTCCTCCCCAAGCTCGAGGCCACACGCTCGCTCATGTAGTCCAAGTGCGCCATCACCTTCTGTGCGGCAGATCAGCTCAAGTGCGCGGCTACAGCAGGCGCCCTCCCGATGCTTTCTCCCCAGTCATCAGCAACGTGCAAGTCACCAAGACCCTCATTGACGGCGGCGCAGGGCTCAACGTCCTTTCCGTCGACACGTTCGACAACCTCCAAGTGCCATATGATCAGCTTCAGCCCACCAAACCTTTCTCAGGAATGACCGACGGCTCCACTACCCCAATCGGGCAGGTCCGCCTTCCCGTCAGCTTCGGAGAATGCAAGAACTACCGCACTGAGCTCATTGACTTCGACGTCGCGCACATCCGTCTGCCGTACAATGCCATCCTCGGGTATGCAGCCCTGGCCAAGTTCATGGTGGTGACCCATCATGGCTACAATGTCCTCAAGATGCCGGGAAGCGGCAGAATCATCACGGTCCCATGCGAAGAAAGAGATGCGGTGTGCTCCCTTGAGCGTGCCTTTCAAGCTGCAGCAATCGACAACCCGACAGCAAGGGCGAGTGCCCTCCTGAGGCCACCCCAAGAAGAAGAAGCAGTTGTGCCGTGCAGGACCTTAGGAGGGTGGCGTCGCAACTGGAACCTCGTCAGGATCAGCGCCCGCGCCAGGGGCGCCTCCCTCCATCGCATAGGAAGGCGCGCCCGGCGCCCTTCTCGGGCAGGGCTCGGGGGCTCTCTTCTGGAGGGCCTCAGACCTTGCCAACATCACGAGGAAGGCGCTCGGGCACCACTTGGAGGCGTGCTTCACGACACGTTTCCCTCAGGAGAACACAGGGCGATGAGCGCCCACCGCTCAAGAGTTCATCACCGGACCACTCAGGAACTGCAAGATGCAAGGGCCATGCGCGGCGGCCGCCGCTCACCAGGCGCAGCTCCCCATCCAGGCGAGGATGCCGGGCTGCGCGTCTGCATCGACGTCCCAGGGCTCAACAGGGCCGCATCTCAGGAGCCCTTCTGGCCTTCACTAGTGGGCCGCTGCGAGGGTCCACCGCACAACTACGTTCGCATGCCTTTTGGCCTGCCGAGCGTGTCGTCTACCTATCAGCGCAACTTGCGGCGTGTCCTGGCAGCTCAGGAGGCCAGGCATCACATCGTCCAGACGGTGATGGAGACGATCCTCAGGGAACCACCTGGACCCCCAGAGCCTCCCGAGGCTCAGGGCCCTGGTGGCTCGTGAGGAGCAATTCCTTCGCCACGTACCTTCAGCTGCCCCGACAACCCTTCATCGACAGAACCAGGTGACATTTTCCAAGCTTGTTTAGTCGGGAGTGCCCCACGAGCTGCATCATTCCCAGGCCGTGTGGGTTCGTCCCTATGGCATGTACCCCTTTTTCTTATGTCTTTAGCTTACCTTGCTGGGGGCGCCCCTCGGGCTACATCATCCCCAAGCCGCTCGGGCCTGACCCAGTGGCATGTTTCCCCCCGCATTTACTTGAGCTAGTTTGCTTTCCATGCTTAACCTATCTATGACTATTACCTGCTCGATCGTCACCCATCATGGGAGCCGCGCGCCGGCCATCTTTCTTCGGGATCCGTCGCGTGAGTAGGCTAGGCACGGTGTCTGTGCTCGGGCCCGTCCCTACAGTGTTGATAAATCCAACGGCTGAGCTCTGTCTGGCGGGCCGGCCCCGTTCACGTCACCTCGTGGGGCCATTGGTGCTTGGCCCCCTCACGCGATAACCTCAGGAGATTCGTTCGGTGCAGGTTGTCTGACCACCTCGTAGGACCAGCACAGCGAACAAGAACCAAGACAAGGCGCAACCCGCCTTGAGGTAGGGCCTTGTGAGTCCCGCGCTGGCTCACGAGTGCCCAGATACACCTCGTCTAGCCCTACCGTGCAAGCCACATGTCAGGGCGGGGCTGTACATGCCCCGGGGGCTCTCTGCAGTAGGGAGCCCCCTCCCACGCACAAGTGGAAGCACCATGCTCCGTGCTGGCCGTTGCCACTGTCGAGGAGCGGCTATGCCCGTGCACAAGCGGAAGCACTATGCTCCGCGCTGGTGATAAACAACTGAGGGCGGCCCCACGGCCGTATCAACCTCAGGGAGCCCAGAGCTCAGTGTCCGGCCTCACCGCAATGCCTCCCCTCGGGAGAATCACGCGAGGGGGCTGGGCACGGGGGCTGCGCTCGGGTCACGCCCAAGCATACGCCACCCAAGCCAGGTCCCTCGGACCTGGTCGTCGCACGCCCCTCTCGAGCCGAGCCTCGGCGAGGGCAGGTATGGAGATTGTTTGCACGTCAAGGGGGACTCCTGAGCATCGCGACGCAGGAGCCTAACTGGTCACGTAGCCCCTCACTCCTTGGTCCGTCCTAGTCTCCGGTCAGCCCAACGGCGGTCGAGGTATGCGCGGGGCCGGGCTCTGCCGATGCAGAACACAAACCAAATAGGAGGAAAATCGCAAAATCTCAAAGCAAATATTACAAGCCATATCGTTCTCCCAAATACCAAGGACGAGTTTAAACGCCTCCACGAGGCATGATACATGTTGCAGGGATAAAATAGGGAAGCAGCCGCAAGCAAGTCACCCCTGGACACCACCATCACCCATAGAAGGTGCTCCTCCCTTGGTAGCGTCGCCTTCACTTGCACCGCCAGATGGAGCCGCAGGATCGGTGGCATCGCCGGTCGAGGGCGCGAGGACGAAGCCGCGGAACTTCTTCAGCAGGGCCTCCACTTGACCTTTCATAGTTGTGGCAGCAGCCATGCAGTGTTCATCAGCTACAGGCTCCAGCAGCTCGTCAAGACGAGCACTGGGGTCGTGAAGGTACAGATGGCTGAAGACATGCGTCAGTGCAGCTGAAGAAAGGACACGAGCCTCTGCCTCAGCCATGGGACCGATGCCCTCCACGACTTCCTCAAGCGCCTTCACCAAGTGGGGAAGCAGCTGAGCAGGGCCATCCTCGTCGGTGGTTAGCGGCTTCTCCAAGCCCTTCTCGTATAGTGACTTCAGCGCCAAGCTGGACCTCTCCTCAAGAAGCAAGAAGGCCACGCGGTCTTCAGCCAGGACCTTTGCCTTGGCGTCAAGATCGGCCTCCTTCGCCTTCGCCTTCCGCTCCAACTCCTCCAGCCGGCTGCGCTCCGCGGCCTGCGCCTTCGCCAGCTCTCCCAGCTCGGCATCGCAGCCCTTGATGGCGCCCTCCCGGTCCCTCATCTCCTCCTCCTTCGCCTGGCGGCTACGTGCTTCTTCTGCGCGCTGGTCGCGCAGGCTCTTCAGCTTGTCCTCCAGCTCTCGGCAGTGGTCGTGGGCGGCCTCGGTGTCCTTCAGCGCCGCCTCGCGATCGGCCGCAGCTTTGGCGGCGGCCTGCTTCTCCTTCTCGGAGGCTGCCGCGGCCTGGCTCAGCGACGCTCAAACCGCCGAGTCAGAGTGAAGCCAGCCAGAGGCCAGCTCCAGGCGCCCGGCTACCAGGCGCGGGTCCGCGCCCAGGAGATCTTCCCGCAGCTGGGGCATCCCCGAAAGGACGCGCTCCAAGGCAGCAGAGGAGGCAGAATAACCTGAGAACAATGGCGTGACAGGAGAAGGAGGTGACGCCGTCACCAGAGCCTGGGACATCAAGGGCTCCTGAGCCTTTGGGACCTCATCAGCCAAGCCAGGCACTAGCACTTCCGGAGCCAGCGGGGCCACGGGGGCTGACTCCTCCCGACGATGCTCCTCTTGGCCTCGCGAGGGCGAGCGGGCTGGGGAGGTGCAAGTGCCGTCGCCTCCTTTCTCCGTAGAGGGGGCGCGGCCGCTGTATCCTCCTTCCTTTTCTTCGCCGAAGGCATCGGCCTGATCAACCAAGGGTGAACGTCAGAAAATAGCAAGTACGAGCAGGAACGAGGCGAAGCTCAAAGCGCTTACTGATCCACCGCGACATAGTCCACCTTCCACTTGGGGAGCCTAAAACCCGAAAGCTTCGGAGCCTGAGGAGTGGGCACACGGGCTCCGGGAGCAAAAGACAGCGCAGCAGAAGGGCCAGAGGTAGCTCCAGGCGGTGTCGAAGCGGAGGCAGCACCCCGAGAAACCAGGGACGACCTGCCCCTCGTCGGGATAATGGGCAGCTCTCCCTCCTCCTGGCGGGCCTCGACCTCGGCGTCGTCAGGCAGGGCGCGGAGGATGTTAGCTTTGCTCAAGGGGGAAGTTTCCCCAATCTCCTCGGGGGTCGCCTCCGAGTCCACCTCTTCTTCTTCCTTCCCAGGAGACTCGTCAGAAGACAGCTCCACCAGCTTCGGCGCCGCAGGGGCCCCAGTAGGCGCCGGCGGCACCAGTCCGCGCCTGTTGAAGGTATGCCTGGCGGCCACGACCTAGTCCCAGTCCGTGCGGCAGAATAGAGGAACAAAGGCGCTCGGAGGGTACTCTTGGTTTTCCCCGACCAAGAGGCGCAAAACTACAAACGGCTCGTCGTCGGGCAAGGCCTTCGGGCTCAGGCGAATCTTGTCTTCTTCATCTCCAAGCCTCCACAAGGGGCGTGCGCGCGCCTGAAGAGGAGCAATGCGCAGCGTCAAGAATTCCCTCAGGAGCATGGTCCCTGTCACTTTGGCCGCCCTCGCGTTGTCCGGCTTCAGGTCGGCCTTCATCTGCTCCAACACCGACGACGCCCGCTCGTCAGTAAGCTCTGCACGAGACCACCCCTTGTCGGACTGGGGCATTTTCGTCGGCAGCACCAAGCGCGAGTGGACACACTTGGCGCCCATCATGACCCATTTGGCCCTGAGGTTGTCGGCCTTCTTCTCGGTGTTCGAGATCAAGTTGGCCTTGCCGGCCGCAATGAAATTGGTGCACCCGGAGATATGGCCCTCGCTGACACGACGGAAGAAGAAGTGGCGCAGGAGAGCCACGGATGGCATCATGCCCAGATACGCCTCACAATAGTAGGCGAAGATGGACAGGAGAAGGATGGAGTTGGGATGAAGATGCAGCGCCTGCAGCCTGTAATGGCTGAGGACCTCATAGAAGAAGTCAGAGAAGGAGGAACCAACCCGGCGGCGATACTGCTCGTGAAGAAGGGGAAGAACGTGCTCCCCTCGGGCTCCGGCACGTCGGAGGCGACCCGGAGCTCCGTCTTCCCCCTCTCATTGCTCTCCCCCGCCATCAGCAAGCACGTGGCGGCTAGGTTCTTCTCCGAGACATTGGGCGTGTTGAGAGCAGGTTCGTACCAAGCCGGCGACGCGGAGGGCTTGACCTTGCGCAGTGCCATTAGTCGCTGGTGCAGGAGAAGACGGAAGCAGATCTGAGGATTTTGGAAGCAGGGCGCAAGAAAGGGGATCTGAGCAAGGCGAAAAGAGAAGCAATGAAGGAAAGCACTGTCTGCACCAGCCTTTTGTCAAGTCGGGCAGCTGCCGAGGCAGCGTGGGGAAGCGGGGACGCCCACGTCCAATCAACCGCCACGCGTCGACCAAGGCCGCAGGCTTTTGGGGCCCGCGGCGCTCCACACTTGACCTTTGGCTTCGCCTCGAAGCCAAGCCAAAGCGCACCTTGGGCTCGGGGGCTACTGTCGGCGTTCTGGGAATAGGGGTCCCCAGACTTGCCTGCGTGCAGCCCACGGCATGGCTGTGCTAGTAGGCCTTTACGGCCCATCTTCATCAACAAGGCATCCAAGACCCTCGCGAGGGGCCAAGCCTCGCGAGGCGGACGACACAAGACCTCCTCAGGAGCGGCCTCACCAGGTTGGCTCGCGAGGGGCGGAGAGATCAAGGCAAGGCAAACCTCGCAAGGTTCTCGTGACGTGAGCCATGACGATCGAGACCAGGCGGGCGCCAGTGCGCAGTGTCCTTGTTTCCCCTTTGGTGCTAAGGAAGCAAGCGCAGGCGCAGAGTACCGAGGCATCAAGCAAAGGTTTCCATATCGGTGCAACGATACCAAGACCAGTAGGACGGCAAGATGGAGGTCACCATGGAGCCCAAGGCGGCGTCACCACCAGAGCCTTTTGCAGGCGAAGACCGCTTTTGTCAGGATAAGCTATACTAGTTGTCCCCTTTCAAATTGGCCGTTGTTGGCTCCCTTCCCGCTCAATATTTGGGAAGAGGACCAGGGCCTATATAAGTAGAACCAGCCACCACTGTAGGAGACACCTAGTTCGGGGCTCACAAGCAAGCCCGAGCTGAGCGAATCCACACACACGAGTTCGCCAAGCACAAGAACTCCTCAACCTGAGGAGGTTGTTCTTCCCATTGTACTATTCACCATCAGCCCAAGAGGCAATCCACCACCACCACACTAGAGTAGGGTATTACACCACAACGGTGGCCTAAACCAGTATAAATCTTGTGTCTCTTGTGTTGTGAGTTTGTCGAGTTTGTCCGCGAGATCTTAGCAAGCTAGGGCGTGGATCGGTAGGAGGGAAAGAACTTCGCGTGCACCCCAGAGTTCGAACCTTAAGGGTTTTGCCGGAACCCGTGATCTGACAGGATCTGTTCTCGCTCAATATTTGGGAAGAGGACCAGGGCCTCTATAAATAGTACTAGCCACCGCCGTAGGAGGGGGACGAAAAAGAGAGCATTCCCCTCACACCCTCAAGTTCACCAAGCACAAGAACACCTCTCCTCAGGAGGTTGTTCTTCCCCTTGTATTGTTCATCCTCAATCCGAGAGGCAATGCACCACCACACTGGAGTCGGGCATTACACCACAACGGTGGCCCGAACCAGTATAATTCTTGTGTCCCTTGTATTGCGAGTTCGTCGAGCTAGCTTAGAGACCGCGAAGCGAGTGAGGGCGTGATCTGTGAGGGAGAGATCTTCGCACGCACCCCAGAGTTCGAACCTTAAGGGTTTTGCCGGAACCCGAGATCCGACAAGTCCTTCCTCCCGGGGAATGCACTTCAATTTCACACCGTTCGGTCTTTTTCTGTACAGGACGTCGTCGACGAACTGATACATGGCAGACCGACGGGCTACTTTCTCTGCTTCTTCCTGCTCCTCAGGAAGTTCCCCTGTCTAGAGGAACCGGACGGTATGTTGTACCCATGCCGGAGCCTGGGGCTTGACGGCAAGAACTAAAGGCATTTCCTCCGCCATGGGAGCGGCTGTCTCTACGGCCAGGGCTCGACGCCCTGCCGGAGTTGGTTGCCCCATGTGTAACGCCCACGATGCGGCTATATCTCCCACGTGTCGAGGCACGACTTAGAGGCATAACCGCATTGTAGGTTTTGTCACAAGAAGGGTCATCTTCACACAATCCCATGTAATGAACAAGAATGGGATAAAGAGAGTTGGCTTACAATCGCCACTTCACACAATACATAAATAAATTCATACATCATCCAAACTACACACATAGACCAACTACGGTCAAATCCAAATGGAAAGAAGATAACCCCAAATGCTAGATCCCCGATTGTCCCAACTGGGCTCCACTACTGATCATCAGGAAACGAAACATAGTAACGACCAAGTTCCTCGTCGAACTCCCACTTGAGCTCGGTTGCGTCACCTGCACTGGTATCGTCGGCACCTGCAACTGTTTTGGTAGAATCTGTGAGTCACAAGGACTCAGCAATCTCACACCCGCGAGATCAAGACTATTTAAGCTTATAGGAAGGATGAGGTAATGAGGTGGAGCTGCAGCAAGCACTAAGCATATATGGTGGCTAACATACGCAAATAAGAGCGAGAAGAGGAGCAACGCAACGGTCGCGAAGCTAGAACTGATCAAGAAGTGACCCTGAAACTACTTACGTTCATGCATAACTCAAACCATGTTCACTTCCCAGACTCCGCCGAAAAGAGACCATCACGGCTACACACGGGGTTGATGTATTTTGATTAAGTCAAGTGTCAAGTTCTCTACAACCGGACATTAACAAATTCCCATCTGCCACATAACCGCGGGCACGGCTTTAGAAAGATAATACCCTGCAGGGGTGTCCCAACTTAGCCCATCACAAGCTCTCACGGTCAACAAAGGATATTCCTTCTCCCGGAAAGACCCGATCAGTCTCGGAATCCCGGTTTACAAGACATTTCGACAATGGTAAAACAAGACCAGCAAAGCCGCCCGATGTGCCGACAAATCCCGATAGGAGCTGCACAAATCTCGTTCTTAGGGCAACACCGGATGAGACTAGCTACGAGTAAAACCAGTCCTCAAGTTTCCCCAAGGTGGCCCCGCAGGCAGCTCAGTTCAGACCAACACTTGAAGGAGCACTGGCCCGGGGAGGGGGGGGGTTAAATAAAGATGACCCTCGGGCTCGCGAGAACCCAAGGGAAAAAGGCTTCGGTGGCAAATGGTAAAACCAAGGTTGGGCCTTGCTGGCGGAGTTTTATTCAAGGTGAACTGTCAAGGGGGTCCCATAAATCACCCAACCGCGTAAGGAACGCAAAATCAAGGAACATAACACCGGTATGACGGAAACTAGGGTGGCAAGAGTGGAACAAAAGACCAGCATGAGGCCGAGCCTTCCATCCTTTACCAAATATATAGATGCATTAATTAAATAAGAGATATTGTGATATGCCAAAATAACCATGTTCCAACATGGAACCAACTTCAACTTCACCTACAACTAGCAACGCTATAAGAAGGGCTGAGAAAAAGAGGTAACTTAGCCAAACAACGGTTTGCTAGGAAAGGTGGGTTAGAGGCTTGACATGGCAATATGGGAGGCATGATATAGCAAGTGGTCGGTAGCGCGGCATAGTAATAGAACGAACAACTAGCAAGCAAAGATAGAAGTGATTTCGAGGGTATGGTCATCTTGCCTGCAAGGTTCTCAGAGCTGTCGAAAGCTTGATCCTCGTAAGCATTCTCAACAGGTTCCTCGTAAGCGTTCTCGTCTCCCGGCTCTACCCAAAGCAAGAACACACGCAAAGGACCAACAATCAATCACGGGAAATGCACAAGCAACATGATGCAATACATGGCATGACATGCGAGATGTGATATGCAATGCATATGCGTGCTCCGGAAGGGAAAAAATGAACAAGGCATCAACTTGGCAAACCAAGTATGCCGCTGGAAGATGAGATGATTTCGGTTGAAATCGATATAAGGATCACCGGAATCAGATGCACGGTTTGCAAATGACAAGCAAAACAAGGATGGCACAATTCTACGATTAACAGCACGATGCCACTTAGTATGCAACAAGAAGCTAAGCTACTGCACTCCAACATAACAACAAAGCATATGACGGTGATGTACTCAAGATGCTTGACAAAACATGAACACTGAGCTACGGCTAAATCACACCAGAGAAGGTTCAAACAAGCATGGCCAGAAATAACATCAGGAAGCAATGTTTAGAGCAAGCAAACAGCATGCTACAGGAACCTATCATAGCAAATCAAGGCATGGTATCAATCTACTAAATGCGTAGAACAAAAGTCCCATACTAATCATGAGCCAAAAAGGCACAGAAGATATGATGGCACCTATATAAACATAGCAAGTTTTATTACCAGATTCAGACTTAGCAGAAAACAGAGCATGACATTAACAGAATTATGAAGGCATCTTTGCGAGCTCGATTCACTCATCACAAAGCATTGCATGACAAAGCAAGCATACCAACAGCTAGATGACCTGTTCATGAAGCTACTCATGGCAAGAGCAAGTTCATAGCATGCAAGGATCAACTACAACAACCTTGGCAAAATTGATTAACATGTAAACAATCTGCCAGGAACATTTTATAGCGAAAGTAGAGCAAGAAAATGACATGCTAGGTCACTCCATAATTGCAATAAGTGGCATGGATGGATAGAGCATAACCATATGTTCAAAACATCCTTACTGAAGTATCTCAAAATAATCATGGATCTCACTGTAGCTACATGGATACATGGCATCAAAATAACAGCAGGGAAAAGACTTAGCAAAATGCAAAGAGATATGACATGATGAACAGGGCATAAAAATATCAGAGAGCTCCGGGACTTAATGAAATTTCACCTCCGCGAAAGTCAACGCGGGACGAGATAGTTCCGGGACGGAGTGGATCGGGACGCGGGGAGGCTGTTTGGTTCGAGGAATGGGTGGATCTCGTCCACCCCGACGGGATCTCGCCGGAGATGGTGCGGTGGTGGCTGGAGTTGGCCGGGGAAGACGCCGGTGAGGTAGCTCTGGGGCGGATCCGGCCGGATCTCGCCGGACCCGGGCGCGGACGACGAGGAGGCGGCGCTGGGCGGCGAGGAAGGGGCCGGCGCGGCGGGGTTAGCCGGAGGCGCGGGCGGCGGCAACCGCGGGTGCGGGTGGTGGCGACCGGGCCCAGAGGGCCCCGCGCGGGCTCGCGGGCCGGCGGCGGTGGGAAGCGGCGACGTGCCACGTGGCAGCACGGGAGTGGTGCGGAGGTGGTGGAGGACGCGTTCGGCGTCGCCCGGACGTGTCCGGCGGCGCAAGGGGAGCGGTGGCTAGGGTTTGGACTGCGAAAATTCGGGGGGATGCACATATTTATAGGTAGAGGGAGGTAGGAGACTCCAAATGAGGTGTAGTTTTCGCCCACACGATCGTGATCCAATGACGGAGAGCATGGAGGGGGTTTAGATGGGTTATTGGGCTGTCTTGGAGGGGTGTTGGGCTGCAACACACAAGAGGCCTTTGCGGTTACCCGGTTGACCGTTGGAGCATCAAATGGCCTCCAAATGGAATGAAACTTGATAGGTGGTCTACCGATGGTGTACCAAGGCCACTTGGCAAACCTCAGTCTATTCCGAGAACGTTTAACACCCGCTCACGAAAAGAGACAAGAGGGGCGCGCCGGTGCATGTGGGAGTGTCGGATTGCAAAACGGACAACGGGGAAAATGCTCGGATGCAAGAGACGAACACGTATGCAAATGAGATGCACATGATGACATGATATGAAATGCATGACATGAACAAAATGCAAAACGAAAGACAAAAACCCAACCATGGAGGAAATATCATAACACATAGCCAAAAATGGCAAGAGTTGGAGTTACAAATATGGAAAGTCACATCCGGGGTGTTACAACACTCCACCACTACAAGAGGATGTCGTCCCGAGATCTAGGACTGAAAGAACTCCGGATATTCAGAACGGAGGTTGTTGAGGATATAAACCTTAGAGTCACCCACCAGGAGGGGCCGGGTTACTCATAATGGTCATCGCATGAAGCCCGGCGCCAAGCTTGAAGACGGCGGGCCAAAGATGGGCTTAAGACCCGGAGATGGCTTAAGGCCCGTAGTTACAACCGCCATTATGGTAGAACTTGTAGTGTAAGACAAGAATAGTTGAGAGTCCGAGCCGGACACTCTTATGAGCCGGCCGGGACTCTCAGAGCTGCTGGGCGTCAACCTCTCTATATAAAGGGACGACCCGGCGGCGGTTTAGGGACAAGTAAGATCTCATCGAAAGCCAGGCATAGCAATCAAGCTCCCTGGTCATCGAAACCATAAGCAATACCACCTCAACTGGACGTAGGCTTTTACCTTCACCGTAAGGGGCCGAACCAGTATAACCCCCGTGTTCCTTGTCCCATTTAACCCCTTTAAGCTTCCTAGTTGCGATGGCTCCACGACTAAGTCCTGGCACGAGGACATCTGCCGTGACAATTCCACGACAGTTGGCGCCCACCGTGGGGCCAGCGCATGGTGGATTTGAGTTCTTGAAGGGCAGCTTCGAAGGGCTCAAGGGATACGCTGTGGGCCGGATGACCAAGAGTCGTCGCGGCAAGCTCTACATCGACGATGCAAACTGGGGCCCCGACGCAGGCTCAATTGAGTACGGGTACCGGGTCCCCTTCGGCGGAATTCATGTCTTCATTGGCAAGATTGGTGAGCCGGGCCCTGAGCCGGATCTCTGCGCCGATCTCATCGAGACGGCTCAGCGCGCACGACCCGCCCGGGCCCTACCTGCCTTGAAGCATGCTTTTGTGGGATGTGTCCATGGAGGGCTCTCTGATGGATCTGGATCTGGTGATGGGACGACCGCCGGCTCTGACGGCGAGTCGTCCACAGATGAGTCAAACTCGTTGTATCAACTTCAAGATGGCAGGCTTAGTGGTTGTTCCGATGGCTACAGTATTCCGGACCCTTTTGAGCCGTCGAGCCGGGTTGGAATCTTCATGGCCAGTGCACAGCCTGTTCAAAACCCTGCCGCTGGGTCAGGAAACCCGGTACCCTCGCCGGCTCAAGTGCTGATGGATCTCACGGACAAGATGACGGCCCTGTTGACCGCCACGGTTGACCCGGCGGATCAAGCTCAGCATGACGCGGAGGTGGCGTAGTTAAAGTTAGATCTAGTGAAAGCCAAGGAGGATCTGGCGGCGGAAGGGATCAGGATGGCTGCGGAGAGGGCGGCTCTCGACGCCCAGACTCAGTTGATTCAGGCGCAGTCCTTCCGGCTCACGATGGATCAGAACGCGTCCAATGAGGTCATTAGAAGGAGGCGTCAAAAGGCCCAATCTCGACTCCCTCCTGTCTACGATCCTCGAAACCTCTTCAACACGCCAGGTGCAGGGTCTAGTAACCCGCCAGAGATCGTAGTGCCCGGGGCTGGGACACCTATCCAGCCACAAGTGATGGGGCCTCCCCGGGTGAACCCTACCCCGCCTCAGTACGTGCCAATACCACCGGGTCACTATGCCAACCCGCTGGAAAACATGGTCGCCGCGGCGGCACGGCTGGCGGCTCTCCCAATTGATGGCGACTCTCCAACGGCGGTTGAAACCCGCCGGGTCAGGGAGCTCCTTCAGACAGCTCTGGCGCAGCAAGAGGCGTACTCTTACAGCCAGGACAGGATCCATTCGACCCCTCGTCCAGGCCGGAGCCCGAGTTATAGCAGACACATGGTTTCAGCGACCGGCTCAAGTAATGTCCGACGCCATGACGTGCCACCTGGCCATGGCCCGGCTCATAACGGAGCCTTTCACGCAACAGACCAAGACAGAGCACGGCAAGAGGCGGAGCAGGTGCCTCAGTTGACGGCTTACCAGACACCCCCGGCTTATCCGACGACTTCCATCGACGTGGGTATCCCTACGAGGACTAGAGGTGTCCCTTGTTTAGTGCCGGCTCTCCGCAATGAACGTCTACCCAAGGACTTCAAAGGGCCTAGGAAGGTGCCTAATTACACGACTGATTTACAACCCGGAGCCTGGATCGAGAGTTACGAGATGGCCATGGAATTGCTGGAGGTCAGTGAAGCGGCGATGGCCAAGTACTTCACCATGATGTTAGATGGGACTGGCCGCACTTGGTTGAAAGGGCTACCACCGAATTCCATCGGGTCTTGGGCTGAGCTGAAAGCCCGGTTCATCCAAAACTTCAAAGATACCTGTAGGCAGTCTATGTCAATTATGGATTTGACTAACTGTAAACAGCAGGAGGGTGAGTCTACGACACATTGGGTTCGCCGGGTCAAAGAGATAATACATTCATCTGATAAGATGGATGCCGGCTCTGCAGTCTTAATGTTGGAGCAGAATTGTCGTTTCCTGCCCCTGAAGATGAAACTCGGGCGGCTTAAGAGCGACTGCAATGACATGGGTACGCTGATGGCGGCTCTCGTCAAGTACGCCGACTCTGATAGTACCAAGGACCCCGCCTCAGATGATGAAAGGACAGGGAAGGGAAAGAAGAACGACAATGGCAAGGGTCCTCAGCATAACCCGGGGAACCAAGGAGGTGGCAAGCGTAAGGCCGACGACAGCCTAGAGTTCGTGGCCAACGCCAGCTCACAGGGTAATAACCAGCGACGCAAGGGGAGGCCACCTCCCCGAGCCGGCGGGTCAGGCCCGACGCTGGAACAGCTGTTGAATGAGCCTTGTCCAAGGCATGGCTCTAGGGAGAAGCCAGCTACTCATCTATGGAAGGATTGCGCAATCATGAAGGCCTTTAAGAATTCCAATGCCTTTAATGGCAACAATGGCCCGGGCGGCGGCTCAGGCGCTGGCGGTTTTCATGGCCCGGGCGGCGGCTCAAATTCTAATCCTCAGAACGGGCAAGGGGGCTTTAATCAGCAGTCTGGCCAGGGTCATCAACAGCAGCAGGGGGGTTATCAGACCAATCCGAAGCAGCTTAACAGTGGACAGTATCACGTATTTACCACCAGTCTATGTAAGCGAGATCAGAAGCTTCATAAGAGGGCTGTGAATGCTGTTGAGCCGGCGGTTCCACGCTATTTAAGATGGTCTGAGCAGCCTATTGTGTGGAGTAGGGAGGATCACCCTCCCCGGGTTGATAATCCGGGTCACTTGGCCTTGGTGGTGGATCCTCAGGTGGGAGGATATAAGTTCACTAAGGTGCTCATGGATGGAGGCAGCAGCATCAACATCCTCTATTATGAGACTTCCCGTCGTATGGGGTTGATTGATAAGAACCTCAGCCAGTCCAACACTATTTTCCATGGTGTGGTGCCTGGTAAGTCGGCTTATCCAGTTGGCAAGATCGAGTCGGATGTGGCCTTTGGAGACGAGTACAACTACAGGGTGGAAAAATTTACCTTTGAGGTGGTCAAGATAAGAAGTCCGTATCATGCCATATTTGGGCGGCCGGCTTACGCCAAGTTCATGGCACGACCGTGTTACGTGTATTTGCAGCTTAAGATGCCGGGTCACAATGGGACCATCACGGTTCATGGCAGCCGGAAGGTGGCCTTGGAGTGTGAGGAAGGCGATGCGGCTTATGCAGAATCTGTTTGTGCAACAGAGGAGTTGAAATTTTACAAGGACAATGTTGACCCAACAGATACGACCTCTCTGAAAAAGCCGACTACGGAGCATGAGCCGGCAATGAAATTTAAATCGGCTGATGAGACTAAACTTGTTGATTTTGTTCCAGGTGACTCATCTCAGCAGTTTAGCATCAGTGCCAATTTGGATTCGAAATAGGAAAGCGCGCTTATCGAGATCATCCATGAGAACAGGGACATCTTTGCATGGAAGCCTTCTGACATGCCAGGTGTACCTAGAGAACTCGCTGAGCACACTCTCAATGTTGATCCGAAATTTAAGCCGGTCAGGCAATTCCTTCGAAGGTTTAATGAAGAGAGGCGGAGAGCCATTGGTGAAGAGGTGGCCCGGCTCTTGGCGGCCGGGTTTATTGTTGAAGTCTTTCACCCAGAGTGGTTAGCTAACCCGGTGCTCGTGCTCAAGAAGAATGGCACCTGGCGGATGTGTGTGGACTACACGGACTTAAACAAAGCATGTCCGGCTGATCCTTTTGCCCTTCCCCGTATTGATCAAATCATTGATGCTACGGCGGGTTGCGAGCGCTTAAGTTTCTTGGATGCTTATTCTGGATACCATCAGATTAAAATGGCAGTTAAGGACCAGGAGAAGACGGCGTTCATCACTCCCTTTGGAGCCTTCTGTTATGTGTCTATGCCTTTTGGACTCAAGAGTGCACAGGCAACTTATCAGCGTTGCGTGCAGAACTGTCTTCATAACCAGATTGGGCGCAATGTTCATGCCTATGTGGATGATATTGTGGTTAAGTCCAGGGAGAAGGAAACCTTGATAGATGAGGGAAACCTTTGATAATCTCCGGGTCTACAAAATGATGCTTAACCCAGCCAAGTGTGTTTTTGGTGTTCCTGCAGGCAAGCTCTTGGGTTTCTTGGTTTCTAACAGAGGCATTGAAGCTAACCCGGAGAAGATCAAGGCAATCACCTCTCTGGCTAAGCCGGCGTGTATAAACGACGTCCAGCGCCTGGCGGGTCGTATTGCTGCTTTAAGCTGGTTTATAAGCCGTTTGGGTGAGAAGGCCATGCCATTGTACCAGTTGATGAAGAAAACTGATGACTTTGTCTGGAATGATGCTGCTAATACTGCTTTTGAGGATTTGAAGAGACAGCTGGCAGAGCCCCCAGTCCTTGCTACTCCGGTTGACAAGGAGCCTTTATTGCTGTATGTAGCTGCTAACACACGGGCCGTCAGTGTGGCTGTGGTGGTGGAGCGCAAGGAAGAGGGTAAGGAGCATCCGGTTCAGCGGCCGGTTTATTACGTCAGCGAAGTGCTCATCGAGTCCAAACAGCGGTATCCACATTGGCAGAAGCTTGTTTATGGTGTGTTCATGGCAAGCCGGAAGCTTAAGCATTATTTCCAGGGTCACCCTATCACTGTGGTTAGTTCTGCTCCCCTTGGAGATATCATCCAAAACAGAGAAGCCACAGGGAGAGTAGCTAAGTGGGCTATAGAGCTCGGGCCTCATGGTCTAAAATACGTACCACACACTGCTGTTAAATCTCAAGCTTTGGTGGATTTCATCAACGATTGGACAGAGCTACAAGTGCCCGAGGAAAAGCCGGATAATACATATTGGACTATTCACTTCGATGGGTCCAGGCGATTGGAGGGCTCGGGGGCTGGAGTTGTATTGGCTTCCCCTAAAGGTGACAAGTTCCATTATGTGCTACGGTTGATGTTTCCTTGCACTAACAATGCGGCTGAGTACGAGGCCTTGCGCCATGGTCTTCGGATGGCTAAGGAGATGAGCTTGAGCCGGGTAAGGTGCTTCGGCGACTCAGACTTAGTGGCTCAACAAGTATCAGGCAAGTGGGATTCTAAGGACCCTCTCATGGCGGCTTATCGCCGTGAAGTTGATGCCATTGCTGGACACTTTCAGGGTTACCAAGTAGAGCACATCGATCGCAGGAAGAACGAGGCGGCGGATGCATTAAGCCGGCTGGGCTCTCAGCGAAAACCGGTGCCGCCTAATACTTTCCTGGACATCTTGCATAACCCTTCTGTTAAGGTACCTACAGAGGAAGACTTGGCTGTCCCTGACCCGGAGGCACAGTTGGTGGCGGCTCACCAAATCACCCCGGACTGGACGGTGCCATACTTGGCTTACATGACCCGGGGAGATTTGCCCGAGGACGAAACTTTGGCCAGACAAATAACCCGGCGGTCTAAGTCAATGGTTGTTATCAATGGTGAGCTGCACCGCCGTAGTGTTACGGGAGTGATCCAGCGTTGTGTTTCCCCTGAAGAGGGTCAAGAAATCTTACGTGAGATTCACGAAGGAGATTGTGGCCATCATGCTGGCTCAAAATCCCTTGTGGCCAAGGCTTTCCGTCATGGTTTTTATTGGCTGACGGCTCATGCTGATGCGTAGGACTTGGTCAGTAAATGTGATGGTTGCCCGAGGTTCTCGCGACGGGCTCATGTGCCGGCTCAGGAGCTGAGGATGATACCAATCACTTGGCCATTTGCGGTCTGGAAGCCCCTGAGTTTTGATTTCCTGATTTACAACAAGTTCTTCTGGTTATATCAACAGTGTACACGGCGGTTCTTATTCCGCCGACTTAACTTTGATTCACAGTGTTAGTCACACACAATCAGCATTATCAAGACTGGTAAACCGGAGTTGAGGTACCGACCTTATTATCCGGGTTACATAAACCGGATGTTTACTTGAAAGCCTGTAAGTATGCTATTATGGTTACATCAAGGATATAATTGAGGACCAGTCTTTGGTGACTTAAGATTCATATTCCGGGTTATATGTATGAGACTATGATTCTCAGTGCGGTAAGCCGCCTAGAGACTTGTGACTTGTTTTTCTATGCAGGATGGTTAAAGACAGCTAGTTGAGTTTAAGGAAAATAAATGATCACTTATGACCCGGAAGAATATAAGGAAGCAGCTTCAATGGAGTTAAGCATTCAACACGTGCACGATGGCACGACAAAGTTAAAAAGTTGGTCCTACTCTATTACAAGACTCCCCGAGTCCAAAAGGGTGAAGCATTGTTTAACAAGCATAATCATGGGCCGTCTACAGAGTCAAGATGCTTGCCGGGTCGAAGCTTCCGGCTCATCCCTCTCCGCTCCTCCGACTGTTCCCATGACCTGGAAGGTTGACGATTTCCAGTCAATGCCGCTCAAAGCTTCAAACTGAGCCTCCTCGTCAATTAACCCGGCCGGGTCAATTTCTGGGGCAAAGGTGTGCTTACGAGTCGGCGGGACCAAGCTGATGGCTTCATAACGCGGAGTAGGGATCCTCTGATTCTCTGCGTCGTAGCCCGGCTGGTACTTGGTCAGATCGGTGTCATTCCCAATCAGGGTGGCCACCGGGTGCACGATCTTCACACAGGCAGCAAAGTCTTTTTGGTCGAAGGGGGTGCCGTCTTCCTTCAGGCTGGGGTAACCAAGTGCAATGTCAGCCGGGTCTAGCTCTGAAAGGAAAGCCTTGGCCCGGCTCAGAGCAGCTATGGCTCCGGCACTTGCAGAGGCCCGTCGCAGCTCTTGGAAACGCTGAGGAAGAACGGCAAGCCGGTGAAGTACGTCCGCCAGGTGAGTCGGAACCTCATTGGATAGGGCCACCACGGCCAAAGCGCGCTGTGACCCGGTGTAGAGTTGCTCCACCAGGGTGTACACGGCCTTCAGCTTGGTCAGCACGTTCTGATTGAGGTTGGCGCTTCTGGGACCTGTTTAACAAGGTAAGATAAGCCACTCGCAATGATGGGAGTTATGAGACATAAAGGCTATAAACTTGTCGAGAGCCGGCAGAATGACTTACCGAAGATTGCGGCGACCATTTGTGACACATGGCGCTTTAAGCCAGAGAGTTCGGCGGTTCTCTCCGTCAGAGCCTTCTCCGCCTGTTCGGCCCGGCTTACCAGAGCAGCTTTCTCCTCGACCCAAGTTTTCCTTTCAGCCTCAAACTTCTTCTTCAGCTTCTCTTGAGCAGCAATACTGGATTCAAATTTGGCATTGGCCTTCCGGGTCTCAGTTTCCTGAGTCTTCAGGCGGTTCTTCAGCTCAGAGATATCAGCCTCAAATTTTTTGCAAGCAGCCTGCACAATTTCCGGGTTATAGTATGAACAATTATTATGCAATTTTAAAGTCCCAAGCACTTTCCAAGCAAAGACACTTGGCACTTGGGGGCTAATGCATGTCAAAAGTTTCTATCTACAAATTACCGGTTCATGGAAGTAAGCCGGAAATTAAGTCTACAACATATTCTATCATAAGTCATAGACTTGGGGGCTAGTATGGTAAAGATGATTATGCAGTGAGCAATAGAGTGGTACCTTAGACTTCTGCTGTATCTGCTTCACCATGTCAATCTCCAAGTCCCGGCTGCTGTGCACTTGATTGACATAGCCGGAGATGATCTCTCCAATGCTCAAGTTGGCGTAGTTGGTGATGTCCAGCTTGGCCCGGCGGCGCTCTAGCAAATCTTCCTTCGCAGAGCACTTAGCCAGCGCAGTGGGTCTCCCCAGCTCGACAAACTCCGTCCGGGTGATTACCACGTCCGGGTCATCGGCCGGCTGAGCCGGGCTAGAGATGTCCGGGTTGGTGGAAGTCTCCATGGCTGGCTCGTCGGTTGGAGTGGTGGCTTCAGGAGCAGAGGCAGCTGGCGGCTCTTGAGCTGAAACCTCCAGCTCAGGCAAGACCGGCTCTTCGACCGGTTTATTCTTCTTCGCCCTCTTGCTGAGTTTTGCCTGGGCACTGAAAGGACAAAAGGTTAGTACAAAAGTGTGAGTAAAGATAAGCACAACAAGAGATGATCATCATTACCCGGGTACGGTCTTGGAAGCCAGCAGGTTCGATTGCATAGAGTCACCAGAGGAAGGTGAAGTTTCCTGATAATTTGAATCAGAGGAATTGAGCGGTTGACGTATAACACCCGCCAAAGGATGAAAAGGATATAAGTTGGAGATAACCTCGGTCCGGCGCTTCCTTGACGCTTCAGGTAAGCCGGAGGAGAGGTCTGCATCCTTGTTGGTCCGGGTGTGCCGCCGGCTCTCATGAATCTATTGCTTCAAAAGAAATTGAGGATCTTGATAAGCTAAAGGATGTGAAAATCTTACTTTCCGGGTTACTCTTCGGACTTTCAGCCTTGGCAAGGGCTCCGAGTCGGAGGAAAGTGTCATTACCTCTTCAGTCACGGGGTTACTTGCTCGGGTGTCATCCTGCTGATGATCAGTATCAATAAGGTGGATAGGAATAAACAAGAAACAAAACAAGAGATTACAGGTTCAGGGGTTACCTCTGACTCGGAGCTGTCACTTAGTTGAAGCAGCTCTGAGGCAGTAGGCCTGCTTCCCTTCTTGCGGGGAGCGGCTTTCCTTGCGGCTTTTTTAGCCTTCCTGGCCTTTTTGGCCGCCTCATGTGCATATTTGACCTTCCAGAACTTGTCATTAGCCTGAAATATACAACAAAGATTTCTTAAAGCTCAGATGGAAATTATTGAAAGGAAAACCAAGGTATTCAGGTCAGTGGCTTACCGCCGGGGTTGGGTTAGCTTGGCAGAAGGGGGCCAGGCCGGTTCTCCCACAGTCGGCTAAGCTCTCATTCAGGAGAGACTTGGTCATGTCGTCCACAACATCCTCAGGAAGATCATTGGGACTGTGCCGCAGAGGGTCATCCTTCCGGCCCATGTAAGCACACATTAAGCCGGGGCGGCGGCTCAAAGGGATCACCTGCCAGGAGATCCAGACCCGGACCAGATCAATGCCGTTGAGGCCATTTCACAGGAGAGCCTTAATTTTGTTGATGGTGGGGATCAGAGGTTGACGCTTGGCTTGAGTTAGCTTATCCGGCAGGGGGTGACTTGGCTCCAGACGCGCGGCATGAAAGCCGGGCAGAGGGTTCTCGTCAGCCGGTGAAGTATCCTGGCAGTAGAACCATGTCTGGTTCCAGTCCTTTGGATGGCTGGGCGGCTCAGCGTAGGGAAAGAGGCAGTCTCTACGGCGCTGAATAGAGATTCCACCAAGTTCCAAGCTCGGCCCGTTGGCGCACTCGTTCTGGCGGTTCAGATGAAAGAGCTCTCTAAAGAGCAGCAGGCTGGGCTCTTCTCCAAGGTAGACTTCGTAGAATACTTGGAAGTTGCATATGTTTGACACGGAATTGGGTCCTATGTCTTGTGGCCGCAGATCAAAGAAATTCAGCACATCTCTAAAGAATTTTGAGCCGGGCGGTGCGAAGCCCCGGCTCATGTGATCCGCAAATATCACCACCTCCCCATCTCTGGGTTGAGGTCTCTCCTCCGACGGGTCAGGGGCACGATAAGACATGATTTCTTTCTTGGGCAAGTAACCCGTCTTTACGAAATCAGCTAAGGTGTCGTCGGTGACGTTGGACCTCATCCAGTTGCACGTGATGGGTGCTTTGGGAGCATTGGGAGGCATTGTGAAAGATGAAGCCTATGACAAAAGGAAAATGTCCGGTTCAATTATAAGCCGGCAGACATTTACAGTTTAAATGCTCAAAATGGCGGCTTATGAGAGGGGCCTAATGACATATGGTTAAGTGCATCGGATTATCTATGCCGCTGGAGGTATTGAGAGTAATTCAAATTGTCTACAGCTTTATCATAAATGAGCCGGAAGATTTTACGGCGCGTGGTTTTTTTGAGCCGGAAAATTTTACGGCGCGTGGCTTCTTTTAAGCCGGAAATGTAAGCCGCCATAGCTCAGCAGATGCAGTTTTTTACTAAGTGTGGTGAAAACAAGTTTCACAGATCGCAGTAATTATTTTGGATCAAAACGGTCGGCTAAAGAGGAAAGTTTCTAGACCTAAAACAGACGCAGAAGAAGTTCATAGGTTCGAACGGAGCCTTTGTGCAGGGAAAAGGGATCTATATACATTGGGAACGGGTGTGAAACAACTACCGCAACAGTTCTATACAGTCTACAGATCAAGAAGGGGTGGTAATAATGAAATCTACCAAGAGCTCGCGATGAACGGCGACGAACACGGGAAGAACAGCAAGAACCCTAATGCGGATCTATTCTACGGAGTAACAAGGGCTTACGGGTACTGGAGAGTTGCGGAGGTCGCCGCCGTTTATCTGGTCACGTCAGGTTGATGCAGCGGCCTGAGTTGGTGAAGACAAGAAGACCCGCGGCAGCGGCGGCGATGGAGCTCGAGCGGGAGAACAGTGGCGAGAGGAGGAAGACGAGTGACTGGAGGCTCATCGGGCCGGGCTATTTATAAGGTGAGGCTCATAAGTGGGCGCGAGAAACGAGGAGGCCACGGCGCGGTTATCTCACCATAAAAACGCCTCGATTTTCGGGACGGTAATTAAGGATAAGATCCGTTGC
The DNA here is from genome assembly GCF_018294505.1 of Triticum aestivum. Taxonomy (NCBI): domain Eukaryota; kingdom Viridiplantae; phylum Streptophyta; class Magnoliopsida; order Poales; family Poaceae; genus Triticum; species Triticum aestivum. Next base: position 286,679,873 of record NC_057808.1, on the reverse strand, counting down.
GGATATGGTGGAGTAAAAAATGGACTTAATAGAGGATGACGTCACGGCGGGTCACCAAGAATCCAGAAGATGACATCACAGCGGGTTATAACCTTCACACGGCCATAAGCCGGAAGATTTTTTTCTCTCAGAAGAATTGAAGATTGACATGAACCGGTTCAAATCAATCCGGGGCCTAATGTTGAGGATATGAACCTTAGAGTCACCCGCCAGGAGGGGCCGGGTTACTCATAATCGTCATCGCACGAAGCCCGGCGCCAAGCTTGAAGACGGCGGGCCAAAGATGGGCTTAAGACCCGGAGATGGCTTAAGGCCCGTAGTTACAACCGCCATTATGGTAGAACTTGTAGTGTAAGACAAGAATAGTTGAGAGTCCGAGCCGGACACTCTTATGAGCCGGCCGGGACTCTGAGAGCTGCTGGGCGTCAACCTCTCTATATAAAGGGACGACCCGGCGGCGGTTTAGGGACAAGTAAGATCTCATCGAAAGCCAGGCATAGCAATCAAGCTCCCTGGTCATCGAAACCATAAGCAATACCACCTCAACTGGACGTAGGCTTTTACCTTCACCGTAAGGGGCCAAACCAGTATAACCCCCGTGTTCCTTGTCCCGTTTAACCCCTTTAAGCTTCCTAGTTGCGATGGCTCCACGACTAAGTCCTAGCACGAGGACATCTGCCGTGACAATTCCACGACAGAGGTGATCCTCGCGTTCCCAGGTCGCTTCTCGGTCGGAATGGTGTGACCACTTCACTTTCAAGAATTTGATTGACTTGTTGCGAGTCTTGCGCTCAGTTTCTTCAAGAATAGCAACGGGATGCTCATGATAAGACAGATATTCTTGGAGATCAATCTCTTCGAAGTTGATGGTGCGCTCAGGAGTCTTGAAGCACTTGCCAAGCTGTGACACGTGAAACAAATCATGCACATTCGTGAAGTTGGAGGGAAGTTCAAGTTGATAGGCTAGGTCGCCTATTTTTCCAATGATCTTGAAAGGACCCACGTGTCTAGGGGCAAGCTTCCCTTTGATACCGAAGCGATGAGTGCCTTTCATTGGAGAGACGCGGAGGTAGACATGGTCTCCGATCTCGAAAGCCAAGTCACGGTGCTTGCTATCATAGTAACTCTTCTGGCGCGATTGCGTGGCTTTGAGATTTTCATGGATGACTTTACACATTTCTTCAGCCTCTGTGATTAAGTCATTGCCAAGAAGTTGGTGTTCACCAGTCTCTGACCAATTGAGAGGAGTACGGCACTTTCTGCCATATAGAATCTCGAATGGGGCCTTGCCCAAACTCGCTTGGAAGCTGTTGTTGTAGGAGAACTCGGCATATGGGAGGCAATCTTCCCACTTCATACCGAAAGAGATGACACAAGCCCTGAGCATATCTTCAAGGATTTGATTGACTCGCTCGACTTGGCCACTAGTTTGAGGATGGAAAGCTGTGCTGAAGCGAATGTTGGTGCCCATGGCCTTCTGGAAGGAGTCCCAGAACTTAGAAGTGAAGATGCTTCCATGATCTGAAGAAATCAATTGTGGAATGCCGTGCAAGGAGACAATCCTGGAGGTGTATAACTCTGCCAGCTGAGCTGTTGTGATAGATTCTTTGATAGGAAGAAAATGAGCCACTTTAGTAAGCTTGTCGATGACAACGAAGATATCATCATTTCCACGCTTGGACTTAGGAAATCCAGTAACGAAGTCCATTTCGATATGATCAAACTTCCATTCTGGAATAGCAAGAGGTTGGAGGAGACCAGCTGGTCGTTGGTGTTCTGCTTTCACCCTTCGACAGACATCACATTCGTTCACGAATTGAGCGATTTCTCGCTTCATTCGAGTCCACCAATACGACTGCTTGAGGTCATGGTACATCTTCATACTTCCAGGATGAATGGAAAGAAGAGAGTTGTGCGCTTCGTTCATTATGACCTTCCTTAGATCACCTTTAGGAACCACAATCCGGTCCTCGAAGAATAAAGTGTCTCGGTCATCAATGCGAAAGCACTTGTATTTGGAAATGCCCTTGTCGATACCACGTTTCACCTTTTTCACCATGAAATCCAAGAGTTGTGCCTCACGAATTTGGTCTTCCAAAGTTGGAGTGACTAGGATGTTGGCAAGAAAACCTTGAGGAACAACTTGAAGATTGAGTTTGCGGAAAGCTTCACAAAGATCCGGTTGAAATGGCTTGAGAATTAAGCTGTTGCAATAAGCCTTCCTGCTCAAAGCATATGCAATGACGTTGGCCTTGCCTGGAGTATATTCAATACTCGGATTGTACTCTTGAATCATTTCGACCCATCGAGTTTGCCTGAGGTTGAGGTTGGGCTGAGGAAGATGTACTTGAGACTCTTGTGATCGGTGAATATGTCCACTTTCCTTCCCAAAAAGAGATGTCTCCATGTTATTAATGCATGGACAACTACCGCCAACTCAAGATCATGAGTGGGGTAGTTCTTTTCGTTGGGCTTCAACTGACGAGAGGTATAGGCCACAACTTTCTTCTCTTGCATTAACACAGCACTGAGACCTTGAAGAGAAGCATCACAGAAGACTTCGAATGGTTTGGATTCGTCAGGAGGAGTTAAGACAGGAGTTGTGACAAGTTTCTCTTTGAGAGTGTTGAAAGCAACATCACACTCAGGAGTCCAGACATACTTCACATGCTTCTGGAGGAGGTTGGAAAGAGGCTTTGCAATCTTACTGAAATTCTCAACAAATCTTCGACAATAGCTTGCAAGTCCAAGAAAACTGCGAAGCTGCTTGACATTCTGAGGAGGTTCCCAATTCACAACTGCAGACACCTTCTCGAGATTAACAGCGATGCCCTTGGCAGAGATGATATGACAAAGGTAAAGACTTCATCAAGCCAAAACTCACATTTGGAAAACTTTGCATAGAATTGATACTCTCTGAGCTTGTCGAGCACCAATCGCAAATGTTTGGCATGGTCCTTCTTATTCTTGGAGAAGACCAAGATATCATCGAGATACACCAAGATGAATTCATTGGTGTAGGGGTTGAAGATGAAGTTCATCATTCGAGAGAATGTTGGAGGAGCATTGACAAGGCCGAAAGACATGACAGTATATTCATAAGAACCAAAGCTTGTTCTGAATGCTGTCTTGGGAATATCTTGTTCGCGATTGCGAATCTGATGATAACCCATACGAAGGTCAAGCTTGGAGAATACTTCAGCACCTTTAAGTTGCTCGAATAGCTCATTGATGTTGGGAAGTGGATACTTGTTCTTGATTGTCTTCTTGTTCAATGGACGGTAATCGACGCATAGTCGGTCCGTGCCATCCTTCTTCTGGACAAAGAGAACTCCACAACCCCACGGAGATGAACTCGGTCTGATCAGACCCAGACGCTCTTGTTCATCGAGCTGTTTCTTCAATTCCTTCAGCTCCTTGGGTCCAAGCTTGTATGGACGCTTGCAAACGGGTTCCATGCCAGGCTCAAGATCGATAACGAACTCGACTGGCCGGTGAGGAGGCATACCCGGAAGCTCTTCTGGAAAGAGATCTTGGTACTCACAAACGACTGGAATCTGAGAAATTGCGTCTAGCTTGCCCTTCTCATTGAGAGATAATAACTGAATGGTCTCATCACGAGCAGCATAGATGATCACATTCTCAGAAGAGTGTGTCAATTGAATTTCCCTGGCAGCACAATTAAGTTGAGCCTTGTGCTTAGAAAGCCAATCCATCCCGAGAATTAGATCGATATCAGAGTCGCCAAGAACAATAGGTTTAGCCAGAAATTTATCGTCGCCCATCTGGATACCGACATTCGGAACCATCATGCTAGAGCTCAAACGCTTAGCCGGAGAAATAACTTGCATTGCTCTAGGTAATTCCTCTGTGTCAAAATTGTGCTTCGATGCAAAAGGATATGACATGAAAGAATGCGATGCACCGGTATCAAATAAGACTTTTGCAGGAATATCATTAACTAAGAGATTACCCATTATCACGTCAGTAGATTCCTCCGCTTGCGCTGCATTCATCATGTTCACCTTTGCAGACTTGGGATTATGCTTGACCACTACATTGCTTGCTGAACGAACAGGAGGTGGAGGTGGAAGGCGCCTTTGGTTGAAGCACTTGTTCGCATAGTGACCTTTCTGCTGACACTTGTTGCAAGTCACCTCTAAGAGCGGATGATGATAAGGAGCTATTGACCTTGGAGCCTGATTCTGAGACTTGTTCTGATAGACTGGGTTGGGTGGGTGGGAAGATCCATGGCCACCTTTGTTCTTCTGCTGGAAAGCCTGACGAAACGGAGGAGGAGGAGGCAACCAGAACTTCTGATGCTTAGCAGCCACTAGTGAGGAAGAAGAAGACTGAACTGCGTCCCTGACTCTCTTCTTAGAAGCCTCACACTTGAGCTGAGCAGCTTCTTGCTTCAGTGCCATGTTGTAGAATTCATCATACTTGGTCGGCTCAAAAAGCATGAGAGCTAATTGCAGATCTTCTCTGAGGCCACCTCTGAATTGATAAATCATGCTCTTTTCATCAGGGACGTCTTGCTTAGCGAAGTGAGCGAGTTTCTGAAACTGGGTATTGTATTGATACACGGACATGCTGCCTTGCTTGATATTGCGGAACTCCTCACGCTTGCTCTCAACAACACTTTGTGGAATGTGGTGCTTTGAAGTCTCGGCGGAAATCATCCCAGGTAATCACACGACCTCCTCTGGGATCTCTGTATTGTTGATACCACTCGGCAGCTTGATCCTTGAGTTGAAAACAAGCAAACTTGACAAAGTCCTCAGGCTTGACATTGCTACATTCAAAATGCTTGTTGATGTCCACGAGCCAATCATCGGCGTCTGTGGCCTCGGCACAGTAGCTGAAAGACTTTGGCTGATTTGCAAACTGGTTGAGGGTAGCGAAGTGAGGCTGATTGTTGCCTTGGCCTTGATTTCCTTGGTTGCCTTGCCCTTGGGTGCGCTCTTGCAAGAGTTGCAAAATCATCTGAGCATTGGCATTGGTGGCTGCCATGATAGCTTGCCATGCCTCCGGAGGCGGAGGTGGTGGCGGAGGGTTCGCTTGACTCCCATCATTGTGTTCCGGATTCTGACGCGTTGGCGGAGCCATCCTGAAGGGGGTGACATCCGTTAGCATCTTGATAGACAGATAGACAAGTTGAATCAATGGATAGAAATTGCAACATATAGTCTTCACAATAAACATTCGAACGAGGATGAACGAATGAATTCCATAGTAAATCATCACACTTCCATAAGTCGAGAAGCCACTTAGAAAAAGGTATGGAATCAACATTTGACTTCGAAGCAACTCGAATAACTCAAAACAAAACAAAGGATTGGCTTGCAGAATAAGCCGGAACAAACATATGATAGAGATTTTGTCCAAAGTTTTCATGGTGGGGACCACACGGGCTCGATCGTACAACACCATGATGTACAAGGCAGTGCACATGACATACGAAGCGTCCCCGAGTCGGCATAGCCGAGGACTCTTTAAGACACTACGAGACCACTATAAAACCAACCGTGGATAGGCAGACCACTAGACGTCGAACCCCAATCTCATATCATGCATCTGTCGGAAAGATATCCTAGGAGCTACTTGAATTCCCACTTATAAACTCCCGAAACTTTCTGGTTATGCAATCAGGTGTTGGGGATACAGGGCACACAATATATCTCACCCAAACTAACAATACCTAGATCCAGCTGTATCCATCCTTCAACACATAACCAAGAAATCGTCGGAAATCATTTACCTCAACCTTAGAAAAGCATCAGTTATACGAGTTATGGCAATACTCCCGAACTCCCGCCCCAGTACTGGGTGGCGTCGAGGTGATCTCACCAACAACTGCATAAAAGAGATTTTCGATGTCGTCGAAACTCAGGTATTCCAGAACTGCAACGATAAAATTGTGACGACAACACCACGGAGCTCAACTCCCCGGGACACTGCCACAACCCCTAAGTGTCAGGAGGCACCAAGAACAATGTTCTCGTCACAAAACCATCGGAACGATTCCAAGATACCCGCGTGATCCTAAAAAAAAATTTAGTCAAATTTGAGGAGAGGAGAGTCAAAACATCTACGTCAGGGGGCCTCACCAGAGCAACGAAGGGACTGAGGAGTAAAAAGAATCCTACTCTCCGATATATATAATCCTAAGACTCAAAAAATTTTTTTAGACTCAACAACGCCAGTGATTCGATCAAGCAGGGGGGCTCCTAAGTCAGGGATGGCTCTGATTACCAACTTGTAACGCCCACGATGCGGCCATATCTCTCACGTTTCGAGGCACGACTTAGAGGCATAACCGCATTGTAGGTTTTGTCACAAGAAGGGTCATCTTCACACAATCCCATGTAATGAACAAGAATGGGATAAAGAGAGTTGTCTTACAATCGCCACTTCACACAATACATAAATAAATTCATACATCATCCAAACTACATACATAGACCGACTACGGTCAAATCCAAATGAAAAGAAGATAACCCCAAATGCTAGATCCCCGATCGTCCCAACTGGGCTCCACTACTGATCATCGGGAAACGAAACATAGTAACGACCAAGTTCCTCGTCGAACTCCCACTTGAGCTCGGTTGTGTCACCTGCACTGGTATCGTCGGCACCTGCAACTGTTTTGGTAGAATCTGTGAGTCACGAGGACTTAGCAATCTCACACCTGCGAGATCAAGACTATTTAAGCTTATAGGAAGGATGAGGTGATGAGGTGGAGCTGCAGCAAGCACTAAGCATATATGGTGGCTAACATACGCAAATAAGAGCAAGAAGAGGAGCAGCGCAACGGTCGCGGAGCTAGAACTGATCAAGAAGTGATCCTGAAACTACTTACGTTCATGCATAACTCAAACCGTGTTCACTTCCCGGACTCCGCCGAAAGGAGACCATCACGGCTACACACGCGGTTGATGTATTTTGATTAAGTCAAGTGTCAAGTTCTCTACAACCGGACATTAACAAATTCCCATCTGCCACATAACCACGGGCACGGCTTTCGAAAGATAATACCCTGCAGGGGTGTCCCAACTTAGCCCATCACAAGCTCTCACGGTCAACAAAGGATATTCCTTCTCCCGGGAAGACCCGATCAGTCTCGGAATCCCGGTTTACAAGACATTTCGACAATGGTAAAACAAGACCAACAAAGCCGCCCGATGTGCCGACAAATCCCGATAGGAGCTGCACAAATCTCGTTCTCAGGGCAACACCGGATGAGACTAGCTACGAGTAAAACCAGTCCTCAAGTTTCCCCAAGGTGGCCCCGCAGGCATCTTAGTTCGGACCAACACTCAAAGGAGCACTGGCCCGGGGGGGTTAAATAAAGATGACCCCCGGGCTCGCGAAAACCCAAGGGAAAAAGGCTTCGGTGGCAAATGGTAAAACCAAGGTTGGGCCTTGCCGGAGGAGTTTTATTCAAGGCGAACTGTCAAGGGGGTCCCATAAATCACCCAACCGCGTAAGGAACGCAAAATCAAGGAACATAACACCGGTATGACGGAAACTAGGGCGGCAAGAGTGGAACAAAACACCAGGCATAAGGCCGAGCCTTCCATCGTGTACCAAATATATAGATGCATTAATTAAATAAGAGATATTGTGATATGCCAAAATAACCATGTTCCAACATGGAACCAACTTCAACTTCACCTGCAACTAGCAACGCTATAAGAAGGGCTGAGCAAAAGCGGTAACTTAGCCAAACAATGGTTTGCTAGGAAAGGTGGGTTAGAGGCTTGACATGGCAATATGGGAGGCATGATATAGCAAGTGGTAGGTAGCGCGGCATAGCAATAGAACGAACAACTAGCAAGCAAAGATAGAAGTGATTTCGAGGGTATGGTCATCTTGCCTGCAAGGTTCTCAGAGTTGTCGAAAGCTTGATCCTCGTAAGCGTTCTCAACAGGTTCCCCGTAAGCGTTCTCGTCTCCCGGCTCTACCCAAAGCAAGAACACAATCAAAGGACCAACAATCAATCACGGGAAATGCACAAGCAACATGATGCAATACATGGCATGATATGCGAGATGTGATATGCAATGCATATGCGTGCTCCGGAAGGGAAAAGATGAACCAAGTATGCCGCTGGAAAGATGAGATGATTTCGGTTGAAATCGATATAAGGATCACCGGAATCGGATGCACGGTTTGCAAATGACATGCAAAACAAGGATGGCACAATTCTGCGATTAACAGCACGATGCCACTTAGTATGCAACAAGAAGCTAAGCTACTGCACAACAACATAACAACAAAGCATATGATAGTGATGTACTCAAGATGCTTGACAAAACATGAACACTGTGCTACGGCTAAATCACATCAGAGAAGTTTCAAACACGCATGGCAAAAGTGAAAATATATCAGCTTCACAGACAGTGAAAATACTAACATGCCAGAAATAACATCAGGAAGCCATGTTTAGAGCAAGCAAACAGAATGCTACAGGAACATATCATAGCAAATCAAGGCATGACATGAATCTACTAAATGTATACAACAAAAGTCCCGTACTAATCATGAGCCAAAAGGGCACAGAAGATATGATGGCACCTCTATAAACATAGCAAGTTTTATTACGAGATTCAGACGGCAGAAAACAGAGCATGGCATTAACAGAATTATGAAGGCATCTTTGCGAGCTCGATTCACTCACCACAAAGCATTGCATGACAAAACGAGCATGACAACAGCAAGATGACATGTTCATGAAGCTAATCATGGCAAGAGCAAGTTCATAGCATGCAAGGATCAACTACAACAACCTTGGCAAAATTGATTCACATGTAAACAATCTGCCAGGAACATTTTGTAGCGAAAGTAGAGCAATAAAATGACATGCTAGGGCACTCCATAATTGCAAGCAGTGGCATGGATGGACAGAACATAACCATATGTTCAAAACATCCTTACTTAAGTATCTCAAAATAATCATGGATCTCACTGTAGCAACATGGATACATGGCATCAAAATAACAGCAGGGAAAAGACTTAGCAAAATCCCAAGTCCCGGAAAACAGAAACATCACGAAGCCTAGTTTGCATGCTTGTGCTAGTCACCACGTATATCAAAAAAATACATTGCAAGTACCTATGTAAAGAGGACATGGCATAGTCCAAAACACATGTAGAACTCATGCTCATAAGATGCACACATCAAATGCAACAAAAATGACAAATCATCATATTCAGATAAGTAACAGAAGTAAAAAAATTATAGCACTCTTGCATTAGAGATTTGAGCACCCAGATGAACTCAAATGAGCATGGCACAAAGGAACAAAATGAAGAGCATCTCGTGATGAACATTTTGACATATCATGCACGCAAAACGGAGTAGTATGCGAAGAGATATGACATGATGAACAGGGCATAAAAATATCAGAGAGCTCCGGGACTTGGTGAAATTTCACCTCCGCGGAAGTCAACGCGAGACGAGATGGTTCCGGGACGGAGTGGATTGGGACGCGGGGAGGCTGTTTGGTTCGAGGAACGGGTGGATCTCGTCCACCCCGACGGGATCTCGCCGGAGATGGTGCGGTGGTGGCCGGAGTTGGCCGGGGAAAACGCCGGCGAGGTAGCTCCGGGCGGATTCGGCCGGATCTCGCCGGATCCGGGCGTGGACGATGAGGAGGCGGCGCTGGGCGGCGAGGAAGGGGCCGGCGCGGCGGGGCGGCGGCCGGACTGTGGGCCGAGGCGGCGGGGTTCACCGGAGGCGCGGGCGGCAGCGACCGCGGGTGCGGGTGGCGGCGACCGGGCCCGGAGGGCCCCGCGCGGGCTCGCGGGCCGGCGGCGGTGGGAAGCGGCGGCGCACCACGTGGCAGCACGGGAGTGGTGCGGAGGCGGTGGAGGACGCGTCCGGCGTCGCTCGGACGTGTCTGGCTGCGCGAGGGGAGCGGTGGCTAGGGTTTGGACTGCGAAAATTCGGGGGGATGCACATATTTATAGGTAGAGGGAGGTAGGAGACTCCAAATGAGGTGTAGTTTTCGCCCACACGATCGTGATCCAATGGCGGAGAGCATGGAGGGAGTTTATATGTGTTATTGGGCTGTTTTGGAGGGGTGTTGGGCTGCAACACACAAGAGGCCTTTGCGGTTACCCGGTTAACCGTCGGAGCATCAAACGGCCTCCAAATGGAACGAAACTTGACAGGTGGTCTACCGGTGGTGTACCAAGGCCACTTGGCAAACCTCGGTCTATTCCGAGAACGGTTAACACCCGCTCACGAAAAGAGACAAGAGGGGCGCGCCGGTGCATGTGGGAGTGTCGGATTGCAAAACGGACAACGGGGAAAATGCTCGAATGCAAGAGACGAACACGTATGCAAATGGGATGCACATGATGACATGATATGAAATGCATGACATGAACAAAATGCAAAATGAAAGACAAAAACCCAACCACGGAGGGAATATCATAACACATAGCCGAAAATGGCAAGAGTTGGAGTTACAAATATGGAAAGTCACATCCGGGGTGTTACACCATGGCAGGCTCAGTGTCCATGGCAGCATCCTTGCCGGCGGCTCCTGGGAGCTCGGCGGGAAAGTACTTGTCGGGGCCTGATTTCCTCCGCTTGTTCTGCTCTGTTGATGGTTCAACGGATGGCTGAGTTAACCGAAGCACAAAAGTACCTGGTTCCACAGGTAGTTTGAAGGCAGCGCGCTTCGACAGGTAATCGGCGATGTCGTTCTCCGCTCGGGAAACGTGCTATGCTTGTATACTGTCAAAGCGCTCTTCCAGTTTCCTCACCTCATCTACGTAGGCCTCCATCAATGGGCTCTGACAATTTTTGTTGACTTGCCTGACGACAAGCTGTGAATCACCCCTGACGATGAGCTTCTTAACCCTGAGGTCTGCTGCGATCCTGAGACCGGCAAGCAACCCCTCGTATTCAGCAGTGTTGTTTGTGGACATCTCCCTGGGAAAGTGCATCTGGATTACATACTTGAGGTGCTCTCCGGTGGGTGCGACGAGCAGCACACCAGCACCGGCGCCTTGCAGCAAGAAAGCCCCGTCAAAGTACATGATCCAGTTGCGACTTGCTTCCTTGCCGGGGAGAGTGGTCTCCTGGATTTCTTCGTCGGGCGTTGGAGTCCATTCCGCAATGAACTCCGCCAAGACTCTGCTCTGGATCATCGATGTACTTTCAAACTTCAAACCAAAGCTCGACAGCTCCAAGGCCCACTCCACAATCCTCCCGGTTGCGTCTGGGTTATGCAATATCCGTTGCAATGGGACGCGGGTGACGACGGTGATTTTGTGGGCTTAGAAGTAATGACGCAGCTTCCTCGAGGCCATAAGGAGGCCGAAGAGAAATTTTGCACACCGGAGTACCTTGACCTAGCCCCTTGCAAGAGGGAGCAGACGAAGTCAACCAGGTGCTGCATCATTTTCTTCTTCTGCACCACTCCATTTGGTTGCGCGGGCCCTGTCCTGATGGCGTCAGGCTCTGCCGAGGCCTTGCCTTGCTGGCACCAGGCCCTGCCGGGGGGGGTGCTGGCTCGCCATCCACCAGTCATGTCGTTGCCACTGCCTCTTCATCGACCTCCCTTTGCGCCACTAGCGCGGTGCTGACCACTTGATTCATTGCCGCTAGGTACAACAGCAATGGCTCTTGTGGTTTAGGCGCAACTAGTATCGGCGTAGAGGAGAGGTATTTCTTCAAATCCTGTAGCGCTGCTTCGGCCTCTGGGGTCCATTCCATTGGTCCCGCCTTTTTCAAGATTTTGAAAAAGGGAAGGGCGCGCTCGGCAGACTTGGAGATGAATCTGCTCATGGCGGCAACGCAGCCAGTGAGCCGACACACATCCTTGATCCGCTTGGGCGCCTCAATTTGCTCGATAGCCTTGATCTTGTCTGGGTTTGCCTCGATCCCACGCTGTGACACATAGAACCCGAGAAGTTTGCCGGACGGAACGTCGAAGACACACTTATCAGGGTTCAACTTGAGGTTGAAACTGCGCAGGTTTGCAAACGTCTCTTCTAAGTCTTGTACAAGTGTTGCCCTGTCCTTGGTTTTGACCACTATGTCATCCATATATGCTTCCATATTTCTATGTAGCTAGGGCTCAAAACCAATTTGGACTGCTCTTGCAAACGTTGAGCCAGCACTCGTCAACCCGAAAGGCATCCGTAAAAAGCAATACGTACCACATGGGGTGATGAATGCTGTCTTCTCTTCGTCTTCTCTTGTCATGAAGATCTGGTGGTAGCCCGAGTAGGTGTCGAGGAATGATAACAGATCAATCCCGGCCGTGGAGTCAACAATCTGGTTGATGCGCGGCAACGGGAAGTGGTCCTTAGGACAAGCCTTAGTGATATCTGTGTAGTCAATACACAGCCTCCACTTCCCATTTACCTTGCGCACCACCACCGGATTGGCCAACCACGTCGGATGGAGTACTCCTCTCACCAAGCCTGCCGCTTCCAACTTCCTGATCTCCTCTGTGATGAACTCTTGCCTTTCCAAAGCCTGCTTCCTGACCTTCTGCTTGACGGGCCGTGCATGAGGACAGACAGCAAGGTGGTGCTCAATCACCTCCCTGGGAATGCCGGGGATGTCGGATGCTTGCCACGCAAACACATCGACATTCGCCCGCAGGAAGGTGACGAGCGCACCTTCCTATTTGCTGTCGAGGGTGGAGCTTATGGTGAAAGCCCCTCCCGTGCCGTCCTCCTTGACGGACACCTTCTTGGTCTCTGGCGGTGCAACTCTGGATTTCTTGCTCTTGCCAGTGGAGCTCTCTGGCACGTCCTCGACGGTAGCACAACACTCCGAAGAGGTGCGCTTGCCGGAGTGGGTGCGAGAGGTCTTGCCGGTCTTCTTCTTCCCTCCCAGAGCTTCAGCGGAAGGAGCAAGTGCTGTAGGATCACGGGTTCCGGCAAAACCCTCAAGGTTCGAACACTGGGGTGCGCGCAGAGACTTCCTCCCTACTGATCTACGCCCTAGCTCGCTAAGATCTCGCGGACGAACTCGACGGACTCACAACACAGAGACACAAGATTTATACAGGTTCGGGCCACCGTTGTGGTGTAATACCCTACTCCAGTGTGGTGGTGCTGGATTGCCTCTTGGGCTGATGATGAACAGTACAATGGGAAGAACAGCCTCCTGAGGTTGAGGTGTTCTTGTGCTCTGCGAGCTTGTGGATGTGAGGATGGGAAGGCGAATCTCTCTTGATCACATCCCTCTACTATGGTGGCTAGTTCTACTTATATAGGCCCTGGTCCTCTCCCCAAATGTTGAGCGGGAAGGGAGCCAACAACAGCCAATTTGAAAGGGGACAACTAGTACTGCTTATCCTGACAAAAGTGGTCTTCGCCTGCAAAAGGCTCTGGTAGTGACGTCGTCTTGGGATCCATGGTGACCTCCGTCCTGCCGTCCTGCTGGTCTTGGTCTCATTGCACCGATATGGAAACCTTTGCTTGATGCCTCGGTACTTTGCGCCTACGCTTGCCTCCTTAGCACCAAAGTGGAAACAGGGACGCTGCGCGCGCTGGCGCCCGCCTGATCTTGATCGTCATGGCTCACGTCACGAGAGCCTCGTGAGGTTTGCCCTGCCTTGATCTCTCCACCCCTCGCGAGGCAGCCTGGTGAGGCCACCCCTGAGGACGTCTTGCGCCGTCCGCCTCGCGAGGCTTGGCCCCTCGCGAAGGTCTTGAATGTCTCGTCGACGAAGATGGGCCGTACAGGCCTGCAGCACAGCCACATCGTGGGCCGCAGGCAGGCAAGTCTAGGGACCCCCGTTCCCAGAACGCCGACAAGTGCCTTGGCGGCAGTCACTGTAATTGCTTCCCGGTAGAGTAGGTCAGCGCAGATCAGTGCATCCTTCTTGTCGCAGGGGACGGTGATGATGGTCATCGGCCTAGGCATCTTCAGCGTGTTGTAGGCGTAATGCGACGCCGCCATGAACTTGGCTAGTGCCGGGCGGCCGAGGATCCCATTGTAGGGCAAGGGGATCTCAGCTACATCGAAGACAATCCTCTCCATCCTGTAGTTCAACTCACCTCCAAACGTCACAGGCAGCGTGACCTTACCCTTCGGCTGGCTCCTTCCCGGGTTGACCCCTTGAAATGTGCCCGTCTCCTCGAGGTCTCCATCAGGAATTTGCAGCCTTTTGATCACAACGGGTGAGATCAAGTTCAGACCAGCCCCACCGTCAACCAACATCTTGGTCACCTTGAGGTTGCGTATCATTGGTGAAACCAACAACGGCAAACACCCGACCGCAGTTGTGCGATCGGGGTGGTCCTCGGTGTCAAAGATGATAGTCGTGCTGGACCACTTCAGCGGCTTCTGAGCGTCGAACGATGGCTCCGCTGCTGTGATCTCACGCGCCCACTGCTTGAGCTGGTAGTGAGAAGTATGCAGCAAGGCGCCATCATCGACGCACATGGCCTCTGTAGCCTTCTAGAACTCATGCTCGCCGGACTCTTCGTCCTTGTCACGATCGTCGTCTTCCTGCTTCTTGTCGCAGCCCCGAGCGGGCCTCTCTTGCTGGTTATCCTTGTCGCGGCGGCCTCCTTGGCCGCCATGCTTCTTGCCGGATCCTTCGGCACCATCTTGACCCTTCTCCTTGTCCCGACTCTCATACTCGGCCTTTTGCTTTTCAGCAAACAGCTCAACTTGTCGGCAGTTCTGGAGGTCGTGGCCCTTGGTGCGGTGGATCTTGTAATACTGCTTGTCGGAGCCCCCTGGCTTGTCGGCAGCCGCCAAGGCCCAGCAAGCAGAGCACCTGGCAATCTCCTTGCTGGGTTCGTCTGCCTTGGCCTTCTTGGCGGCGCCGGTGTCGTCGGATCCCTCGACGGCAAGCACAGCCTTGCCCTTACGCTTCTTGTTGCGGCGCCGGCCCTTTTTCGTCGGGGTGGCGGTGTCTTCGTCCATAGAGTTGGTTTCCGCGCCGGCGTCCTCGCCGGGGTACTTCCTTCCCTCTTCAGCTCGGGCGCATATATCGGCCAGAACATAAAGTTCGGCCACATCTTCAACCTTGTTCATCGCCAGCTCTTCACGCATCTTGCGGTTGCGCACATTCTGATGGAACACGCTGATCACGGCGGCGGGATGAACATCTGGGATGTTGTATTACACCCGGCTGAACCTCTGTATGTACTTGCGCAGGTTTTCACCTTCCTTCTGGGGAATGATATGCAAATCGCTTGCCTGGCCATGGGCTTGGTGGCCTCCAGTGAAGGCACCAACGAACTCATCACATAGATCCGACCAAGAAGAAATGGAATCCACCGGCAAGTGCATCAACCAAGACATGACATTGGGTTTCAGCGCCAGCGGGAAGTAATTGGCAAGCACCTTATCGTCGCGCGCTCCAGCGGCTTTCATCGCGATGGTGTAGATGCTGAGGAACTCCGACGGGTGGGTCTTGACGTTGTACTTCTCACCGACGTCGGGCTTGAACATGCGGTGGGACGGCCACTGGAACTGCCGCAGCTCATGGGTAAAGGCCGGGCAACCCACCTCGTAGGGTAGGCCACCGGAGCTTCCTGGCGCTGGGTGGTCCATAGTGGGCCTTGCCCGCCTATCTGACTGGTGGCGCGGATCGCGCCGGCGCTCGATGTGGTTCGAGTATCTTCATGGGCTCGCTCCCGAAGAACTTGGCGCTGATCATGGTGGGTCCGTGGGTCGGACGACGCTATGGAAATGTTATCACAAGCGCCATCACGACGGACCGGCACCCGCGGCAACTGGCGTGGGGGAGGAGAGTGCACCGTGCCTGCAGCACCTCCATTCCTTCCACCGCTGGCATGTGGTGGCTCGACGGAGCGTCGGCCCGAGGGCTCCGCTAGTCGCAGTTCATCTTTGTTGGCGACACCGACGAGGCTCCAGATGGTGGCTCTCCACTCGTCGAGCTTTTCCGCGACAGGAGGGAAGTCCAGGAGCAGCTACGCACGCCGTAGCTTCTGCTGGCTTGGGTGGCGGCGAAAGCTACGTGGACCATGACACACTCCGACTTCTAACCACGTTAGAAGGAGCTCTATCACGGCCTAGAGCCTATGCGCCATTTTTGCCAGCACTTCGGCGGGCATGCCGGCCTCCTTCGTCCCGCGAATGATGCGCAGGACTCTTCCCACGGCGGCGTCCGGGGTCACCAGCATGGTGACGCTGCTCGTCGCGCACACCCTGGGAAGAGCGTGTTGTGGCGCCGGCGTAGGCGTCTTGGAGGTTGCTGCGCCTCCCGTAGGTGGCACGGCACCACCCCTGGAGGGCCGCGCGCCGCCTGTGGGGGCTCAGCTCTGTCCTTGGGTTCGGCGACGTGCGGCCCGTCGTCTTGCGCACGAACGATGCCACTCGCCAGGCTCTGACTGCCAGAGCGATGTTGGTGCTCGCGGGCCGCGCCTGGGTTCTGTCCGCGACCGGCCCGCTGCTCGCCCGCATCGGTGCGGGCCGTCCGGCTCCAGATGAACTGATCACCGTGATCGTCTTCTTCTTGGGAGCCATGGCGATGAAGAACTGCTAGGCTAAACGCTAGACCGGATTTTCACAACTGCGCCCCCTACCTGGTGCGCCAAAGATGTCGATCGAAACGACACCTATGGGATCACTGGGATCCCTTCTACGGTTGGCGGGCGTGGGATTGTGCAAAGAGCGGGTCCAGAAGCCAGCACAAGGATCGTTTACCCAGGTTCGGGCCGCGAGGATGCGTAAAACCCTAGTCTTGCTTTGGTGTATGTATTTGAGTGTTCTTGAGTTCTTGAACTAGCTACGGTGTGTCCCTAGTCCAAAAGATCCCAATCCTCCTAATGGTCGCCTCGGGCCTCCTTTTATAGACAAAAGGGGTTGCCACAGTGGCACACAGGAGGTGGAAAGGTGGAAGTGGATGAGTCTATCCTCTGGCACCGTCGGACAAACGCATTTAATGCGCTGCCGATGTGCCCCTCTTGCTTTATCGGCGATGGCAAGGAAGCTCATCCCAGCTTTCACCGCCTCGCCTGGCTGCGACGCGTGTCCGAGATGACGAGGCGTTGTAGCGCCATGTTGGCTGGCTGCTGGGCCTGCGCGGTGGTGGAGTCTTCACGAAGATCTGCATGCCACCACGCAGGTGCTAGCTGAGTCAGCGTAGAGGCCGCACGCTGCCACGCAGGTGCCTGCCCAGCTGGTTGAGCTAGCAACTGCATGGGAGCGGCGGTGTAGTCTTGGCAGACGTGGGCCTGGATGCGGCCCCATAAGTGTCCTTGGCAAGGGCCTTGCCGGGGCCCCAGCAAGGGTCTTGCCGCGGCACCGTGGTCGTCCCCGGCAAGGGTCTTGCCGAGGGTCTCGTGGATTTCCTCGGCAAGGATCTCACCGAGGGTCGTCGTCTTCTGGTTCTCATCTGATCTTGTGTGTTTTATGATCTTGACGAAGATCTGCATGCCACCACAGAGGTGCCTCTCGAGCCTTGGTTCCAATGTGGTTGGTTGGTGTGTTGGAACCCGCGGGCTCAAGGGTGGCTTGCTCTGCTGGCGTCGGGCAAGTTGCCCCGGCAAGGCTCTTGCCGGGACTGCGGAGGCTGCCCCGGCAAGGGTCCTGCTGGGGGAGTCGACCTCGCCCTCTTGCTCTTTTTGTCTCTTGGTCTTGGCATTGCTTTGGTTGCCTTGTGCTTCGGCTTCCCTCTTCTGCCCTGCTCAGTGTGGCCGTGGGCGCGGCTCTAACTGCCCGTGCACAAGTAAAGGGGTAAAAAGGAGTGCCCCTACTTTTGTAAACCGACAGGGGGGCGTTGCCGGCGAGGTGGTTCGGCGGTGACGCGCGGGCGCGCGACCTCGGTCGATTGAACAGGGGGAGGGGAACATGAACGGGGAAAGGTAGGTGGGCTGGCCTGCTGGGATGGGCCGAAGCCCAAGGGGAGGCCAGGGGCTCTCCCACCCCTTCTTCTTTCCTTTTCTTTTTCCCTTTGATTTTCCCTTTTTAGCAGCTTTTGCATTTCCTTTTAGCCACAATTGACTTTGCAAAAATATGCCACTGGCCAAAACAATTTCAAAGAATTATTGGGCACTGCCACAACAAGATTGTGAGGCTTTTGAAATAGTTTGCAAATTTTATAAATTAAAAGGCATTTAATTTATTGCTCAGGTCACTGTTTTAAGTATTTTAGGCCACTTAAACATTTGGCAAAAATGTTGGTTCACCACCAATATTAACAAGTGATTGTTTGCCACAAGATGAACATTTTAGTTTTCATGTTTGAGCAATTTGAAATTCACCCAGAATTTGAAATTGAATCCAACTGGAATGAAAGAGACAAGAGACAATGATGAACAAACACTTGTTTAGCAAAAGGATTAACTTAACCGCAAGGATTACTGTAGCATAATTACACCGGGGTGTTACAATCTACTACTATTACTCCACACATTGATCGACTCCAGCCTGCATCTAGAGTATTAAGTTCATGAAGAACGGAGTAACACATTAAGTAAGATGACATGATGTAGAGGAATTCACTCAAGCAATATGATGAACCCCCAATATTTTTTATCCTCGATGGAAACAATACAATACGTGCCTTGCTGCCCCTACTGTTACTGGGAATGGACACCGCAAGATTGAACCCAAAGTTAAGCACTTCTCCCAATCTAGTTGGCCAAACCAAACCGATAGTTCAAAGAGAATTACAAAGATATCAAATCATGCATAAAAGAATTCAGAGAAGATTCAAATAATCTTCATAGATAAGCTGATCATAAATCCACAATTCATCGGATCTCGGCAAACACACCGCAAAAAAGTATTACATCGAATAGATCTCCAAGAACATCGAGGAGAACATGGTATTGAGAATCAAAGAGAGAGAAGAAGCCATCTAGCTACTAGCTATGGACCCATTGGTCTATGGTAAACTACTCACGTGCACGCTTCATCGGAAGGGCAATAGAGTTGATGTAGAAGCCCTCTGTGATCGAATCCCCCTCTAGCAGGGTGCCGGAAAAGGTCCGTAGATGGGATCTCACGGGTATAGAAGGTTGCGGCGGTGGAGAAGTGTTTTCGTGGATGCCTGTGCTGGTTTTGGGATATTTTGGAATATATAGGCGAAAGAATTAGGTCAGGAGGGTTCATAGGGGGCCCACAAGGGTGGGGGGGCGCCTTCTGTCCTTGTGACCGCCTCGTGGCTCCTCCGACTTCATCTCTCTCCTGGTTGTCTTATGGTCCAAGAAAAATCATCGCGAAGGCTTCATTCCGTTTGGACTCCGTTTGGTATTCCTTTTTTGCGAAACTCAAAAACAAGAAAAAACAGGAACTGGCACTGGGCTCTAGGTTAATATGTTAGTCCCAAAAAATATAAAATAGCATATTAATGCATATAAAACATCCAAAACAAATAACATAATAGCATGGAACAATAAAAATTTATAGATACATTGCAGGCATATTGATGTCTACTACACAACTTTATTCTTGTAGACTTGTGTTGGGCCTCCAAGCGCAGAGTTTTGTAGGACAGTAGCAATTTTCCCTCAAGTGGATGACTGGTACGTCTCCAACGTATCTATAATTTTTGATTGCTCCATGCTATATTATCTTCTGTTTTGGACATTATTGGGCTTTGTTATACACTTTTATATTATTTTTGGCACTAACCTATTAACCAGAGGCCCAGCCCAGAATTGCTGTTTTTTGCCTATTTCAGAGTTTTGCAGAAAAAGAATATCAAACGGAGTCCAAACGGAATGAAACCTTTGGGAACATGATTTTCGAAACGAACATGATCCAGAGGATTTGGACCCTACGTCAAGAAAGCTACCAGGAAGCCATGAGGTAGGGGGGCGCCTACCCCCTGGCCGCGCCCTCCACCCTCGTGGGCCCCACGTTGCTCCACCGACGTACTCCTTCCTCCTATATATACCTACGTACCCCCAAACGATCAGATACGGAGCCAAAAACCTAATTCCACCGCCGCAACCTTCTGTACCCGTGAGATCCCATCTTGGGGCCTGTTCCGAAGCTCCGCCGGAGGGGGCATCGATCACGGAGGGCTTCTACATCAACACCATAGCCTCTCCGATGAAGTGTGAGTAGTTTACCTCAGACCTTCGGGTCCATAGTTATTAGCTAGATGGCTTCTTCTCTCTTTTTGGATCTCAATACAATGTTCTCCCCCTCTCTCGTGGAGATCTATTCGATGGAATCTTGTTTTGCGGTGTGTTTGTTGAGATCGATGAATTGTGGGTTTATGATCAAGTTTATCTATGAACAATATTTGAATCTTCTGAATTCTTTTATGTATGATTGGTTATCTTTGCAAGTCTCTTCGAATTATCAGTTTGGTTTGGCCTACTAGATTGATCTTTCTTGCAATGGGAGAAGTGCTTAGCTTTGGGTTCAATCTTGCTGTGTCCTTTCCCAGTGACAGTAGGGGCAGCAAGGCACGTATTGTATTGTTGCCATCGAGGATAACAAGATGGGGTTTTTATCATATTGCATGAGTTTATCCCTCTACATCATGTCATCTTGCTTAAAGCGTTACTCTGTTCTTATGAACTTAATACTCTAGATGCATGCTGGATAGCGGTCGATGTGTGGAGTAATAGTAGTAGATGCAGGCAGGAGTCGGTCTACTTGTTTCGGACGTGATGCCTATATACATGATCATGCCTAGATATTCTCATAATTATGCTCAATTCTGTCAATTGCTCAATAGTAATTTGTTCACCCACCGTAAATACTTATGCTCTCGAGATAAGCCACTAGTGAAACCTGTGGCCCCCGGGTCTATTTTCCATCATATTAATCTTCCAACACTTAGCTATTTCCGTTGCCTTTTATTTTAGGGACAATTGCATTTTTACCCCTAGTTGGTTCCTACCCACGGGTTTTGCCCTTACTTTTCGAGCTTGCTCAGTTTTGCCCTTACTTTTTCCGTCATGGTCCCTCGAATGCCCTTTGACCGTTTGACCAGAACTTTGAAAATTCATAACTAATTCATATGAACTCAGAAAAATGAAAATAAGATATCAAAATGTTCAGGTAAACATTACCTTTATGTGCATATCATTTGCATTCAGGACAAAATCACCCTTTAAACTACCTGAGGTAATTAATGTTATTAACATTATTAAAAATAAAAAGGTATAAACAATATTTTTACATGAATAAAAATTACATGCAAATGTAGGTGATGTTTTCTGAACATCCAGATATCTTATTTGCATTTTTCTGAGTTCGTATCGTCTGGTTAAGAATGTTCTAACGACTTTGACCATTATTTGGAAACTTCATAACAAGTTGATACGAACTCAGAAAAATGCAAATAAGATATCAGGATGTTCAGAAAACATCACCTACATTTGCATGTAATTTTAATTCATGAAAAAAAATATTGTTTATACCTTTTTATTTTTAATAATGTTAATAACATTAATTACCTCAGGTAGTTTAAGGGTGCTTTTGTCCTGAATGCAAATGATATGCACATAAAGGTAATGTTTATCTGAACATTTTGATATCTTATTTGCATTTTTCCGAGTTCATATGAATTAGTTATGAATTTTCAAAGTTTTGATCAAACGGTCAAAGGGCATTCGAGGGACCTCGACGGAAAAAGTAAGGGCAAAACTGAGCAAGCTCGAAAAGTAAGGGCAAAACCCGTGGGTAGGAACCAACTAGGGGTAAAAATGCAATTGTCCCTTTATTTTAATTTGCATCTTTATCACAAAAATACCAAAAATATTATCTTATCATCTCTATGAGATCTCACTCTCGTAAGTGACCTTGTAGGGATTGACAACCCCTTACCGCGTTGGTTGCGAGGATTTATTTGTTTGTGTAGGTGCGAGGGACTCGTGTGTAGCCTCCTACTGGATTGATACTTCTCAAAAATTGAGGGAAATACTTACGCTACTTTGCTGCATCACCCTTTCCTCTTCAAGGGAAAACCAACGCAGTGCTCAAGAGGTAGCAATGACCTAAGGTTTATCAATCAGTGGGAGGCGTAGGATGAATATGGTCTCTCGCAAACAACCTTGCAACCAAATAACAAAGAGTCTCTTGTGTCCCCAACACATCAAATACAATGGTAATTTGTATAGGTGCACTAGTTCGGTGAAGAGATGGTTATACAAGTGTAATATGGATAGTAGATATTGGTTTTTGTAATAAGAACAATAAAAAACAGCAAGGTAGCAAGTAGAAAAAGTAAGCACAAAACGGTATTGCAATGCTTGAAAATGAGGCCTAGGGTCCGTACTTTCGCTAGTGCAATCTCTCAACAATGCTAATCTAATTGGATCATATAACCATCCCTCAACATGCAATGAAGAATCACTCCAAAGTTCCTATCTAGTGGAGAACATAAGAAGAAATTGTTTGTAGCTATTCTTTCTGATCGATCTATCCAAGAGTTCGTACTAAAATAACACCAAGTTATTCTTTCCGATCAATCTATCAAGAGTTCATACTAAAATAACACGTAGCTATTCTTTCTGATCGATCTATCAAGAGTTCGTACTAAAATAACACCAAAGCAAATTCAGATTCATAATACTCAATCCAACACAAAGAACCTCAAAGAGTGCCCCAAGATTTCTATCGGAGAAACAAAAGACGATAACATGCATCAACCTTTATGCATAGATAACCCCAATGTCACCTCGGGAATCCGCGAGTTGAGTGCCAAAACATATCTCAAGTGAATCAATATAATATCCCATTGTCACCACAGGTATTCATATGCAAGACCTATATCAAGTGCTCTCAAATCCATAAATGTATTCAATCCGATAAAACGAAATCTCAAAGGGAAAACTCAATTCACAACAAGATAGAGAGGGGAAAACACCATATGATCTAACTATATGAACAAAGCTCGCGATACATCAAGATCGTGACATCTCAAGAGCACGAGAGAGAGATAGAGAGATTAAACACATAGCTACTGGTACAAACCCTTAGCCCCGAGGGTGTACTACTCCCTCCTCATCATGGTGGCCGCCAGGATGATGAAGATGGCCACCGGTGATGATTTCCCCCTCCGACGGAGTGCCGAAACGGGGTCTAGATTGTTTTTTCGTGCCTACAGAGGCTTGCAGCGGTGGAACTTCTGATCTAGGGTTATTTCTGGGGGTTTCTGTATTTATAGGATTTTTGGCGTGGTTTCACGCGAAGATGGGCCTCGAGGTGAGCACAACCCACCGGGACGCGCCTGGGCCCCCTGGCGTGCCCCAGTGTCATGTGCTCTACTCCTTCACCTTCTGGTCCTTCCAAGAAGCTTCGGGGGGTCTCTTTTGTTCCAAAAAGAATCGTCAAAAAGTTTCAGCTCATCTGGAGAATTTTCATTTCTGCACGAAAAACAACACCACGGTAGTTCTACTGAAAACAACGTCAGTCCGGGTTAGTTCCATGCAAATCATACCAAAACCATATGAAATTGTTGTAAACATGGCATGAATACTTCATAATTTATAAATACGTTGGAGACGTATCAGCATCCCCAAGCTTAATTCCTACTCGTCCTCGAGTAGGTAAATGATAAAAGAAATAATTTACGAAGTGTGAATGCTAGCATAGTGCATAAGTTTGATCAATGATAATTTCAATCACTTATCCTAGCATCATAACAATAACTCTTTCTCATAAAATTCATCATGGCAAAGTAGCAACCAATTCACATGTTAATGTTCAAACAATGAATTCTCTTGAAACTCAACAACCTATATTCTTAGTCACCAAACAATTGCAATTCAATTTATTCAACAGAGTCTAAGTACGAGCTCCACATACTCAATCATCATATAGTCTTCCATGATTGCTACTACACAAAGCATATTCTTAGAACAAATGGCATCAATCGAACACAGAGAAAGATAGGGGCTTAATATTTTGCCTCCCAACTCATTTATCATAGAGATAATTGTCAACAATAATAAATCATGATCAAATATATTTGACTGGTCATATGTGCCTAGATATTTCCCCACCACATGATGCTGGCCAACTAGAGAGTAATTGAGATTGAAATAAGAATTCATACTATTTACTCTTTGCATAAAAGTAAATACTGAAAAATAAAAGATATGCCCTTCGTAGAGGGAAGTAGAGGTTGCCATGCGCTTTTTATTTGGATGCCCAAGCTCTTAATGCAAAGGAAAGTCACGTTATATTGCCATTTATGATAGAAACTTTTATTATGCAGTCCGTCGCTTTTATTACTTTGCCATCACAAGTTCGTACAACGCTCAATTTTCCCTTACAATAGAAGATCAAACATATTTAGGAGCAATTTTTATTGCTTTATGCACCGATGGCAACTTAATTGAAGGATATTATTCAATCCATGGGTAGGTATGGTGGAAACTCATGGCAAGAAACTGGGTTTAAGGGTTTTTGGATCCACAAGTAGTATCTCTACTTAGTACGAATTTGTGGCTAGCAAAAGATCCTAGGCAAACACCACATGTTGGAGGATCTATGACAATATAACTTCTATGCAAATATACATAACCATAACTCATTACGTTGTCTTCCTTGTCCAACTTCAACTAATTTGCTCAAGTTTGAAAATAATTAATGGGTATTCACAATCATAGAAGATTTCTAGGATAATATAATTGCATGTGAAAGTTCTCTTCCTTATACTAATCATTCATGAATTGCTTGTATGACCAATACTGTGTCAGGCTTCAAAAGATTTCACTTTCTAAACCCAATGTTAAGCTACTACTAGGCATGATATGAACATATAATTTCAACTTCATGATATTCAATTCATTCAACAATTTACTCATAGGATATAAGTGAAGCACAAGAGTAAATGACAAGCTACTCCAAAAAGATATAAGTGAAGATCGAGCGAGTAGTTATGTAAATAGGTAGCTATTTGAGGACTCTGTCTTATTTAAAGACTTTCGGATCTAAGTATTTTATTAAAACATAAAGCAAAACAAGATTAAATAAAATTCTAAGAATGGCACAACTCATGTGAAGAAGCAAAAACTTAGGCTCAACCGATACTAACTAATAATTGTTGATGAAGAAAGGTGGGTTGCCTACCGGGACATCCCCAAGCTTAGATGCTTCAGACTTCTTGAAATATTATCTTGGGATGCCTTATGCATCCCCAAGCTTGAGCTTTTGTGTCTCCTTAATTCCTTTTATATCACACTTTCCCTAAATCTTAAAAACTTCATCCACACAAAACTCAATAAGAACTTGTGAGATAAGTTAGTATAAATCAATGCAATAACCTTATCATTCTCTACTGTAGAAAATCACTAAAATTATTATTTAACATTGCAAAATAAATTCCTCTACATATTTAATACTCCTATCCTCAAATAAAATAATTAAACAAGCAAACATATGCAAACAATGCAAACATAACAGCAATCTGTCTAAACAGAACAGTCTGTAAAGAGTGCAGTATTCATCATACTTACCTAACTCCAAAAATTCTTAAAATTTAGCACACTGTAGGAAATTTATCATAGCTTATTATGCAAAAAAATTCAGCATTTTAACACATTCTGACTTTTTTGGGGAATTTTTGCAACAGCGACAAACTTTCTGTTTTGAAACAGCAACTCGTATACTTGCAAAATAAGCATGGTGAAGGCTATCATTGCCACTTTTATTGAAATAAGAGATGCAAAACATTATTCTAAATAACAGCAAGCAAATCCTAACAAAATAAAATGACGCACCAAGCAAAATACATATCATGTGATGAATGAAAACATAGCTCCAAGTGAGGTTACCAATAATGTTGGAGACGAAAGAGGGGATGCCTTCCACGGCATCCCCAAGCTCAGTTGCTTGGATCTTCATTGGATATTAACTTGGGGTGCCTTGGGCATCTCCAAGCTTAGGGTCTTGTCACTCCTTATTCTCCTCATATCGATATATCTCACCCAAAACTTGAAAACTTCAATCACACAAAACTTAACGGAACTTCGTGAGATTGGTTAGTATGATAAAAAGCAAATCATTCACCCTGGTACTGTCAAAGACAAGATTCGTAATTGTTCTCAGACAATGCCTACTGTAGCATATCATTTCTACAATTTATATTGACCAATATAAGCCATAGAAACAAGAAAACTAGCAAACTAAGCATTGAAAACAGAATCTGTCAAAAACAGAACAGTCTGTAATGATCTGAATGATTCTCATAGTTTTGCAGCTCTAAAAGTTCTGAAAAATTAGGACAACTTAGGCAATTTGTATATAAATCATCTATAAAAATATCAAATCAAAATCACGTTCCAGCGAATTATAGAAATTCCTGGACTGGGCGCAAAAGTTTCTGTTTTTGCATAGATTCAAGTCAACTATCATCCACACTCTCCCAAAGGCTTACTTGGCACTTTATTGAAACAAAAGCAATAAAACATGATTACTACAGTAGCATAATCATGTGAACACACAGAAACAATAGGTAAAAGTGTTGGGTTGTCTCCCAACAAGCGCTTTTCTTTAATGCCTTTTAGCTAGGCATGATGATTTCAATGATGCTCGCATAATAGATAAGAATTGAAACATAACAAGAGCATCATGAAACACATGGCAAGCACATTCAAGTCTAACCACTTCCTATTCATAGGGATTATGTGAGCAAACAATTTATGGGAACAAGAATCAACTAGCATAGGAAGGCAAAACAAGTGCAACTTGAAAACTTCCAACACATAGAGAGGAAACTTGTTATTATTATGATATGTAAAAGCATATGTTCTTCTCTCATAATAATATTCAGTAGCATCATGAATGAATTAAAAATATAGCTATCACATAAAGCATTCTTTTCATGATGCATAAGCATATAATTTTTGCTACTCTCCACATAAGCAAATTTATTCTCATGAATAGTAGTGGGAGCAAACTCAACAAAATAACTATCATGAGACACTTTATTGGCATGATCAATTTGAGCATTAAAATCATGATGACAAGTTTCATGGTTACCATTATTCTCTATAGCATACATGTCATCATCATAATCATCATAAATAGGAGAAATGCTACCATTATAACGAATTTGCACATCAAAAATTGGGGGAATAAAAATATCATCTTCATCAAACATAGCACCCCCAAGCTTCTGGCTTTGCATATCATTAGCATCCTGGATATTCATAGAATTCATACTAATAACATTTCAATCATGCTTGTCATTCAAAGATTTTATGCCAAACATTTTATTGAATTCTTCTTCTATCAGTTGAGCACAATTTTGCTTTTCCATCATTTTCAAGAAAGACATGATAAAGACGAATAATATGAGGCAACCTCAATTCCATTTTTTTTGTAGTTTTCCTTTTATATACAAAACTAGTGATAAAACAAGAAACTAAAAGATTTGATTGCAAGATCTAAAGATATACCTTCAAGCACTCACCTCTCCGGCAACGATGCCAGAAAAGAACTTCGTTGACGGGGTGTGAGTGCCGCTTACCTAACCTCCCCGGCAATGGCGCCAGAAAAGAGCTTGATGTCTACTACACAAATTTATTCTTGTAGACTCGTGTTGGGCCTCCAAGCGTAGAGTTTTGTAGGGCACTAGCAATTTTCCCTCAAGTGGATGACCTAAGGTTTATCAATCTGTGGGAGGCATAGGATGAAGACGGTCTCTCTCAAACAACCTTGCAACCAAATAACAAAGAGTCTATTGTGTCCCCAACACACCAAATACAATGGTAATTTGTATAGGTGCACTAGTTCGGTGAAGAGATGGTTATACAAGTGTAATATGGATAGTAGATATTGGTTTTTGTAATAATAACAATAAAAAACAGCAAGGTAGCAAGTAGAAAGAGTGAGCACAAAACAATATTTAGTGTCCATACTTTCGCTAGTGCAATCTCTCAACTATGCTAATCTAATTGGATCATATAACCATCCCTCAACATGCGATGATGAATCACTCGAAAGTTCCTATCTAGCGGAGAACATAAGAAGAAATTGTTTGTAGCTATTCTTTCCGATCGATCTATCCAAGAGTTCGTACTACAATAACATCAAGCTATTCTTTCCGATCGATCTATCAAGAGTTCGTACTAAAATAACACGTAGCTATTCTTTCCGATCGATCTATCAAGAGTTCGCACTAAAATAACACCAAAGCAAGTTCAGATTCATAATACTCAATCCAACACAAAGAACCTCGAAGAGTGCCCCAAGATTTATATCGGAGAAACAAAAGACAATAACGTGCATTGTTGGTGGGAAACGACACCCATGGGATCACAAGAATCCCTACTATGGTTGCCGGGGCGCGGGGTTGTGAGAAGAGCAGGATTAACAGTCAGCACAAGGATCGTTCACCCAGGTTCGGGCCTCGAGGTTGCGCAAAACCCTAGTCCTGCTTTGGTGGATGTATTGAGTGTTCTTGAGCTCCCGAACTAGCTATGGTGGTTGTGTAGTTCCAAAGAGCCGAATCCTCCTCCAGTACGCCATGGGCCTCCTTTTATAGTCGAAAGAGGCTGCCACAGTGGCACGCAGGAGGTGGAAAGGCCTACAGTACTATGAGCTTATCGCCCGTATTACAGGACAAGACGCATTTAATGCGTTGCTTAGGTGTCCCCTAGCTTTATCGGGGACGGGAGCGAGGCCCATCCCGTCCGTCGCCGCTCCTCTTTGCTTCGACACGCACCCTGGCCATCGATGCATGCGGTGACATGTAGGCAGGCAGGCAGCTGAGGTGGCGCGGTGGTAGGGTCTTCACGAAGATCTGCATGTCACCACGCAGGTGCTTGCTGAGTTGGCGTAGAGGCCGCCCGTCGCCACACAGGTGCCTGCCCAGCTGGTTGAGCTAGCAGCTGCTTGGGGATGGCGGTGGAGTCTTGGCCGACGCGGGCCTAGCTGTGGCCCCGCTGACACCCTCGGCAAGGGCCTTGCCGGGGGCCCGGCAAGGGTCTTGCCGTGGCGTCACAGTCGTCCCCGGCAAGGTGCTTGCCGGGGGTCTTGTGGATCTCCTCGGCAAGGATCCTGCCAAGGGTCGCCGTCTTCTGGTTCTCATCTGATCTCACATCTCTATGGTCTTGACAAAGATCTGCATACCACCACGGAGGTGCCTCCCGAGCCCTTGTTCCAATGTAATTGGTTGAGTTGGAACCCGTGGGCTCAAGGGTGGCTCACTCTGTTGACGTCGGGCGTGCCGCCTTGCCGGGGCTGCCGAGGTTGCCCCGGCAAGGGTCTTGCCGGGGGAACCTGCTCCGCCCTTTTGCCCTTTGTGTTCTTGGCCTTGGCATTGCCTTGGGCTTCTTGTTCTTTGGCTCCTCTCCGGCTTCCCACCTTTT
The DNA here is from genome assembly GCF_018294505.1 of Triticum aestivum. Taxonomy (NCBI): domain Eukaryota; kingdom Viridiplantae; phylum Streptophyta; class Magnoliopsida; order Poales; family Poaceae; genus Triticum; species Triticum aestivum. The sequence continues at coordinate 286,650,626 of NC_057808.1, read as the reverse complement.
CCCTGCTATGTGCGGCTGTGGCGCGCGGCTCCGACTACCCATGCACAAGTAAAGGGGTCAAAAGGAGAGCCCCTACTTTTGTACACCGACATTAGCCCCCGGGCCTGGGCCACACATAAGTGCGACACATTGTTGGGCCAGGCCCAAAACGGTGCGCGGGCAGGCGGGGCGGATTCTTACCGCGGTAACTCTTCGTCCGCTGCGCTTCCCCACGACTCGCGTTGAACGCGCGACATGGGGGGTCGTGCGTGACGTGGGGGGCATGCGTGGGGCAGTTCTCGCATGCATGCATCACATCGCAGTTAATGGGGAAAGGATGCAGCCCACGCCTTCCCCGTAAAAAGGAATAACCGCGGGCGCGCTGCTCACTTTACCCCCTTCTCTGCGTCTTCTCCAATCTCAGAGCCGCTGCCCCCTTTATTCCTCCTACTCGGGTTCTTGCCTTCGCTCGCCGCCGCTGCGTCTCCGCCGTCCTTTGTCTCTTGCTCCCCCAGCCGCCATGGCGCCCAAATCCACCAAGGGCAAGGGAGTGGCCAAGGACGCCGGAGCGACGGAGCCGCCGGAGAGTGCGCTGGCGGCTCAGCGGACGCAGCTCGCCTACTTCCCCTCGACGGTCGACGCGATCGAACTGCGGGGTTACTTCAAGCCCCTATGGGGGGTGAAGACGGGGGGGAGAGACAACGGGGCATCCAGCCACGCGCGACATCCCCGCCAACTGCGCCGAGGCCGCCCCAAATCGGTACCCTTTCTTTGTCGACTACTTCTCCTGCGGGCTCTGTCCCCCTTTCTCTGATTTCTTCAGCGACGTCATGCACACCTACGGCTTCCACCTTTTGGATTTTACTCCAAATGCCGTGGTGTTCATGAATCTTTTCGCACACCTCTGCGAGGGCTTCGCCGGGGTGCATCCCAACATGGCGCCCTTCTGCCACTACTTCTCCCCTCGGATCCAACCGGGGGGCGCCATTTCTGGTTCCGTCACCTGGATCCCAAGGTCCAAGGGGGCGTACCCGGAGGGCGCCATGAAGGAGAGGTGGGAAGAATGGCGGGGCCGGTGGTGCTGGATTGAGGAGAAGGACCCGCCGGACTTTTGTCGGGTCCGCAAGGAGCCGCCGGTCCGCAGAAGCAATTAGAGCGATGTCGATGCTGACGATGCGAAGCTTACGGTCGCCACCACCAGGATTCTCCGCCTCACCGAGGCCGGGCTCACCCTCGAGATGATCGGGGCAGATTTCATCGGCCGCCGAATCGCTCCGCTGCATAACAAGGGGAGGCCGGCCTAGCTCTTCACGAACGCCGCTGACATCATGAGGCTCCGCCCCATCCTCGACCACAACCTCACGGTGATGAGGCACGCCCATCTCTGCCAGCAGCTCTTCCAGCTCGACGTGAACCACGATGGCAAGGTCGAGCGGACTGGCAAGGCTGCGAGGGCCACCATGAAGGCCGGCAAGGTCGCCAAGGGGCCCTTGTTCAAGTTGTCGGCAGGAGTGGTTCCGCTGAGCAACAACTCATGCTGGACCGACATCATCGCCATGATGCCGGATTTCTACGCGCACGGCCTTGACCCGAGTTGGGTCGAGCCGGAGGACATCCAAGTGCAGGAGTTCTTCGACACCTTGCACGAGGGGTACGTCACCGCCGAGTCGTGGCTCGTCCAGGACACCTCCCAGGTGGAGCTGGACTACATCACCGCTAGGGCGGCGGAGGCGAAGCTCGCCGAGGAGGCCGGCAGCGCCGGCGGCATGGAGGACAAGGCCGCGGTGGAAGCGGAGGAGAAGGAGCTCGCCCAGTGGGCGGAGGCCGCCGGGGAGGCCAGCAGCGCCGGCACCGGGGCTCCTCTCATCGAAGACGTGGTCGGTGAGTCGTCAGAGGAGGAGGCCGAGGAGGAGGAGGCCATGGCCGTCGACTCTCCAGCCACAGGGAGAGGACGGGTTCTGCGGCGGGCCTCCTCTGGCGAGCTGGTACGGCCCGTCAAGGCCGCGCGGCGGCCAAAGTCTCTGGAGGAGTCCGCGTGTCAGACGAGGGCCGTGGCGGCGAAGAAGGTCGTCAAGGTCGTAGTGGCGAAGAAGAAAGCATTTGCCTCCTCTTCATCCAAGCGCGTGCAGACTCCGCCCTCCTCCCCTCCTCCGGCGGACGTCAACGCGGGGGTCACCTTTGACTTCGGGTCCCTCGGCCCAAGGAGGAAGAGGAAAGCAACAGAGGATGAGGTGGATGATGAGTAAGCATCTTGCTATTTTCTGTCATTTCCGTCTCCCCAATCTGTACCGCTTGTCTTGACTTGTTTTCATCTTTGCAGGGATGCGGTGACGCTTGCCCAGAGGGTGAAGAAGGCCAAAGCCTCGGCGGGCGATCAGCCCCCGGTGGGCACTTCGAGGGCACCACTGGTGGTGCTGAGCAGCCCGGACAGCAGCCCCCCGCACAGCCCCCAGCGTAAGTTCCTCATTCACCCCTCGTCAACATGTGTTGGGGGGGCACGATCTCCTGGTGCTGACCTTGCCGTAGTCGGAGGAGGAGGACAGCAGCAGCAGGAGCCACAGAGGGCTACCCCTAACACACCGCCCCCATCGACCACGCCGCCCCGAGGGGCGTCCCCGACAAGGGCGCCAAGCACCGAGCCCATGCACACGGAGGAGGGGGAGGAGAACTCGGGCGCCAGTGGCTTTGCCTCAGCGCCAAATGTTGGCGGGGAGGGGACCTCTGCTCCCCAGCCCGACACTGGTAAGCTGCTCGCCTTTCGTCCCTGTTCTTTTTGTTTTCTTGCTGATTCTTGGTCTTGGCTTTGTCTCATCCCCTTCTTGGTGTCCAGATCGTCCATCGGCGGACCAGGAGGACATAGACGCCATCATTGAGGACGTCGCCAAGGACGCCGCGGCAGAGGCCGAGAAGGTCGTTGCCGAGGAGTCCGCCAAGGGTGCTGCCGAAGACGCCGCCAAGGGGCCTGCCGGAGAGGCCGGCAAGGCCGCCACCGAGGAGGAGGTGGTCGATGACCAGCCTTCCTCCTCTGCTGCCTCCGGCTTCGGCAGGTATCTGAGTGTGACCGGCGACCTGTTCATCCACCTCCCAGGGGTGTCCAGCTCCAGGGCGCCCGTCGAGGGAGAGGTGTTCGACGAAGAGGTGCTTGCCGCCGCTGGGCTCTAGGTCGTCGACGAGCCGAGCACCGGTGGCGACGGCTCTCAGGAGGAGCGGCTTCTCCAGGCCATGGGCGCCATTTTCCGAAAACTCCAGGCGCTCCACCGCGCCTGCCTGGACAAGGCCAAGTCCAGGACGGCAACGGTGGACAAGGCGGAGGCGGACCTCAAGGTGCGCGTCGCCGAGGCGCAGACTTGCTTCCGCCAAGCTAGCGAAGAGCTGAAGGCCGCCCAGGGCGAGCTGGCCAAGTGCGACGTGGAGCTCACCATGAAGCTGGCCGACATTGAGAAGGCCCAGGAGACGGCGGAGGGCTTGGCCGCTGCAGCCGAGGCCGCTCGGACCCAGTATCAGGCCACACTGAACTCCCAGGAGGAGGACCTCGCCAAACGTGAGGTGGACCTCGACGCCAAACTCCGCGCCAAGGACGAGGAGGTGGGGAAGCTTGTCGCGCAGCGGGCCCAAGAGCTGGAGCAGAGGCACAGGGAGACGCTCGATGCCTAGGCTCTGGTTCACGTGACAAGGTGAAGGAGCTGGAGGTGGAGCGGGACGGGCTGAAGGAGCAGGCCCTGAAGCTGTCCCAGGAGAAGAACACGCTCAACGGCGCCCTGACGGAGGTGCAGGGCGCAGTCGTCAACAGGGCCGGGGAGCTCTCTGAGGCCAACAACTCCATCAAAGACCTCAAGCTGAAGCTGGAGGGCCTCAAGCAGGTGCTCTCAGAGTCCAAGGCTCGGGAGGAGACCCTGGCCAAGGATCTGGAGGCCGAGAAGCTGCGGCGGAGGAACGAAGCCGCCAGCCACAAGGATTTCGTGGAGGGCGAGAATCGCTGGATCAGCCGCCTCGAGGACGTCGCCGGCAGGATCACCACGTAACTGGCTGCCATGGGGATGCCAAATGTGAGGTACGCCCCAGAGCGCAGCAGGACCACCAACGCCAAGCTGACCCTGTTCTTCGAATGTGTCCTCGGGGCCCTGGAGCAGCTCCACTCCAACCGGGAGGCCTCTCTGGCCGATGAGTCCCGGAGGCTCTACCGGGGTGCCATGACCAAGGTCCTCGCCAAGGTGGCGCACTGGAATCCTGACCTCGACTTCGAAGCTGCGCTGGAGAGCCTGCCGAAGGATGCAGACATCGCGGCGCTCAAGGAGCGTATCAGGCCCATCATCAGATGCATCGACGGAATCTAGAGGGTGGAGGGCTAGCGCCGGGATTAGGGACCCCATTTCTTTTCGTTGCTGCAAGTTCACAACCAAGATGATTTTTATCTTTAGTTAGAACTGCAACAACAAGCGATGTAATATAACTCTGCAGCACTTTTGATACAACGCATGTTATTTTCCTGTTCGATTTTCCTTTGTATGTCCACCCTACGTTAATCGGGTAGGCTCGCCGGCGCGTAAACCCAGGGCGGCGTCTTGAGGACGGATCCCCATTGGCTTGCCGGGTGTGCTTGCTGCCGGGCAAACCACCTTACCGCCCTTAGCGCGGCCGCCCGAACTGTCGAGCTTGACTCGAGTCAGAATCAAGAGCGTTGCCAATTGCGGAAGGCTACCCTGCCACTCTCGACGCGGCCGCTTGAGCTGTTGAGTGGACTCGAAACAGAACAAGGGCGTTGCCAATTGCGCGGGGGGGGGGGGGGGGCTTTGCGTGCAGGTTTTCCATACAAAGAACGGGATCTCCGAGGGGAATAACCTCAATATAAAAAGGAAATTGCTTAGAGTTTCGCATGACTTAGCTTTCTTGTCGCCGAACTGGCGCCCATCACGTATGCGGGCAGCGCCATCCTCTCGACCGTGTTCTTCTCCAGAAGCCGTGGCGATGAAGAACTGCTAGGCTAACTACTAGACCAGATTCTCACAATTGCGCCCCCCTACCTGGCGCGCCAAAGCTGTCGGTGGGAAACGACACCTATGGGATCAGAAGAATCCCTACTATGGTTGCCGTGGCGCGGGGTTGTGAGAAGAGCATGATTAACAATCAGCACAAGGATCGTTTACCCAGGTTCAGGCCGCGAGGATGCGTAAAACCCTAGTCCTGCTTTGGTGGATGTATTGAGTGTTCTTGAGCTCCCGAACTAGCTATGGTGGTTGTGTAGTTCCAAAGAGCCGAATCCTCCTCCAGTACGCCATAGGCCTCCTTTTATAGTCGAAAGGGGCTGCCACAGTGGCAGACAGGAGGTGGAAAGGCCTACAGTACTATGAGCTTATCACCCGTATTCAAGGACAAGACGCATTTAATGCATCGCTTAGGTGTCCCCTAGCTTTATCGGGGACGGGAGCGAGGCCCGTCCCGTCCGTCGCCGCTCCTCTTCGCTTTGACACGCACCCTGGCCAGCGATGCATGCGGCGCCATGTAGGCAGGCAGGCAGCTGAGGTGGCGCAGTGGTAGGGTCTTCACGAAGATCTGCATGTCACCACGCAGGTGCTTGCTGAGTTGGCTTAGAGGCCGCCTGTCGCCACACAGGTGCCTGCACAGCTAGTTGAGCTAGCAGCTGCTTGGGGACGGCAGTGGAGTCTTGGCCGATGCGGGCCTGGCTGTGGCCCCGCTGACGCCCTCGGCAAGGGTCTTGCCATGGCGTCGCAGTCGTCCCCGGCAAGGTGCTTACCGGGGGTCTTGTGGATCTCCTCGGCAAGGATACCGCCGAGGGTCGCCGTCTTCTGGTTCTCATCTGATCTCACATCTCTATGGTCTTGACAAAGATCTGCATGCCACCACGGAGGTGCCTCCCAAGCCCTAGTTCCAATATAATTGGTTGAGTTGGAACCCGTGGGCTCAAGGGTGGCTCACTCTTTTGGCGTCGGGCGTGCTGCCCCGGCAAGGCCCTTGCCGGGGCTGCCGAGGTTGCCCCGGCAAGGGTCTTGCTGGGGGAACCTGCTCCGCCCTTTTGTCCTTTGTGTTCTTGGCCTTGGCGTTGCCTTGGGCTTCTTGTGCTTTGGCTCCTCTCCGGCTTCCCTCCTTTGCCCTGCTATGTGCGGCCGTGGCGCGCGGTTCCGACTGCCTGTGCACAAGTAAAGCGGTCAAAAGGAGAGCCCCTACTTTTGTACACCGACTTGCATCAACCCTTATGCATAGATTGCCCCAATGTCAGCTCGGGAATCCATGAGTTGAGTGCCAAAACATATCTCAAGTGAATCAATATAATACCCCATTGTCACCACGGGTATTCATATGCAAGCCATATATGAAGTGCTCTCAAATCGATAAAAGCATTCAATCAGATAAAACAAAATCTCAAAGGGAAAACTCAATTCACAACAAGATAGAGAGGGGAAAACACCATATGATCCAACTATGTTAACAAAGCCCGCGATACATCAAGATCGTGACATCTCAAGAACACGAGAGAGAGATTAAACACATAGCTACTGGTACAAAGCCTCAGCCCCGAGGGTGGACTACTCCCTCCTCATCATGGTGGCCGCCAGGATGATGAAGATGGCCACCGGTGATGATTTCCCCCTCCGGCGGAGTGCCGGAATGGGGTCTATATTGGTTTTTCATGGCTACAGAGGCTTGTGGCAGCGGAACTTCTGATCTAGGGTTATTTCTGGGTGTTTCTTTATTTATAGGATTTCTGGCGTTGGTTTCACGCGAAGATGGGCCTCGAGGTGAGCACAACCCACCGGGACGCGCCTGGGCCCCTTGGCGCGCCCCGGTGTCTTGTGCCCTACTCCTTCACCTTTTGGTCTTTCCATGAAGCTTCGGGGGTCTCTTTTGTTCCAAAAAAATCTTCAAAAAGTTTCGGCTCATTTGGAGAACTTTCATTTCTGCACAAAAAACAACACGGCGGTAGTTCTGCTGAAAACAACGTCAGTCCAGGTTAGTTTCATGCGAATCATACCAAAACCATATAAAATTGTTGTAAACATGGCAGGAATACTTCATAAATTATAGATACGTTGGAGACGTATCACGTATCAAGCATCCCCAAACTTAATTCCTGCTCGTCCTCGAGTAGGTAAATGATAAAAACAGAATTTTTGATGTGGAATGCTACCCGACATATTTATCCGTGTAATTTTCTTTATTGTGGCATGAATGTTCAGATCGATAAGATTCAAAAGAAAAGTTTAATATTGACATAAAAACAATAATACTTCAAGCATACTAACAAGGCAATTATGTCTTCTCAAAATAACATGGGGAAAGAAAGCTTATCCCTACAAAATCATATAGTTTGGCTATGCTCCATCTTCATCAAACAAAATATTTAAATCGTCCTCGAGTAGGTAAATGATAAAAACATAATTTTTGATGTGGAATGCTACCCGACATATTTATCCGTGTAATTTTCTTTATTGTGGCATGAATGTTCAGATCGATAAGATTCAAAAGAAAAGTTTAATATTGACATAAAAACAATAATACTTCAAAAGGCAATTATGTCTTCTCAAAATAACATGGTGAAAGAAAGCTTATCCCTACAAAATCATATAGTTTGGCTATGCTCCATCTTCATCAAACAAAATATTTAAATCATGCACAACCCCGATGACAAGCCAAGCAATTGTTTCATACTTTTGATGTTCTCAAACTTTTTCAATTTTCACGCAATACATGAGCGTGAGCCATGGACATAGCACTATAGGTAGAATAGAATATGGTGGTTGTGGAGAAGACAAAAATAAGAAGACGGTCTAACATGAACTAGGCGTATCAACGGGCTATGGAGATGCCCATCAATAGATATCAATGTGAGTGAGTAGGGATTGCCATGCAACGGATGCACTAGAGCTATAAGTTTAGGAAAGCTCAAAAGAAAACTAAGTGGGTGTGCATCCAACTCGCTTGCTCACGAAGACCTAGGGCAATTTGAGGAAGCCCATCATTGGAATATACAAGCCAAGTTCTATAATGAAAAATTCCCATTAGTATATGAAAGTGACAACATAGGAGACTGTCTATCATGAAGATCATGGTGCTACTTTGAAGCACAAGTGTGGTAAAAGGATAGTAACATTGTCCCTTCTCTCTTTTCTCTCATTTTTTTATTTGGCCCTTCTCTCATTTTTTGGCCTCTTTTTTTGGTCCGAAGTCTCATCTCAACTTGTGGGGGAATCATAGTCTCCATCATCCTTTCCTCACATGGGACAATTCTCTAATAATGAAGATCATCACACTTTTATTTGCTTACAACTCAAGAATTACAACTCGATACTTAGAACAAAATATGACTATATATGAATGCCTCCGGTAGTGTACCAGGATGTGCAATGAATCAAGAGTGACATGTATGAGAGAATTATGAACGGTGGCTTTGCCACAAATACGATGTCAACTACATGATCATGCAAAGCAATATGACAATGATGGGACATGTCATAATAAATGGAACGGTGGAAAGTTGCATGGCAATATATCTCGGAATGGCTATGGAAATGCCATAATAGGTAGGTCTGGTGGCTGTTTTGAGGAAGGTATATGGTGGGTGTATGGTACCGGCGGAAGTTGCGCGGCACTAGAGAGGCTAGCAATGGTGGAAGGGTGAGAGTGCGTATAATCCATGGACTCATCATTAGTCATTAAGAACTCACATACTTATTGCGAAAATCTATTAGTTATCGAAATGAAGTACTACACGCATGCTCCTAGGGGGATAGATTGGTAGGAAAAGACCATCGCTCGTCCCCGACCGCCACTCATAAGGAAGACAATCAATAAATAAATCATGCTCCGACTTCATCACATAACGGTTCACCATACGTGCATGCTATGGGAATCACAAACTTTAACATAAGTATTTATCAAATTCACAATTACTCACTAGCATGACTCTAATATTACCATCTCTATATCTCAAAACAATCATAAGGAATCAAACTTCTCATAGTATTCAATGCACTTTATATGAAAGTTTTTATTATATCCCTCTTGGATGCCTATCATATTAGGACTAAATTTATAACCAAAGCAAATTACCATGTTGTTTAAATACTCAAAATAATATAAGTGAAGCATGAGAGTTCAACAATTTCTATAAAATAAAACCACCGCCGTGCTCTAAAAAGATATAAGTGAAGCACTAGAGCAAAATTGCGTAAGTCAAAAGATATAAGTGAAGCACGTAGAGTATTCTAATAAATCACGATTCATGCGTGTCCCTCTCAAAAGGTGTGTACAGCAAGGATGATTGAGGCAAACTAAAAAGCAAAGACTCAAATCATACAAGACGCTCCAAGCAAAACACATATCATGTGGTGAATACAAATATAGCCTCAAGTAAAGTTACCGATAGACGAAGAAGAAAGAGGGGATTGCTTCTGGGGCATCCCCAAGCTTAGGCTCGTGGTTGCCCTTGAATATTACCTTGGGGTGCCTTGTGCATCCCCAAGCTTAGGCTCTTGCCACTCCTTATTCCATAGTCCATCAAATCCTTACCAAAAATTTGAAAACTTCACAACACAAAACTCAACAGAAAATCTCATAAGCTCCGTTAGTATAAGAAAATAAATCATCACTTTTGGTACTGTTGTGAACTCATTCTTTATTTGTATTGGTGTAATATCTACTGTATTCCAACTTTTCAATGGTTCATACCCCCCCGATACTACCCACAGATTCATCAAAATAAGCAAACAACACATAGAAAACAGAATCTGTTAAAAACAGAACGGTCTTTAGTAATCTGTAACTCTCAAATCTTCTGTAACTCCAAAAATTCTGAAAAATTAGGACAACCTGGGGAATTTGTGTACCAATCTTTTGAAAAATAATCAGATCAAAAGTAGGCTTCTGTGAATTGTGAAAATTATTTTCGTGGGCGCAAAAGTTTCTGTTTTTCAGCAAGACCAGAACAACTATCACCGTAAGCCATCCCAAAGGTCTTACTTGGCACAAACACTAATTAAAATACAAAACCACATCTATCCAGAGGCTAGATGAATTATTTATTGCAAAACAGGAGAAAAATGCAAATAACAAAAATAAAATTGGGTTGCCTCCCAACAAGCGCTATTGTTTAACGCCCCTAGCTAGGCATAAAAACACGAATATATCTAGGTATTGTCATCTTTGGTATGCAATCCATAAGTAGATCTCATATTAGATTCATATAGCAATTTAATTTTCTTTCTTTGAAAGTGTTCCATGCCCTTCCTTAACGGAAATTGAAATCTAATGTTTCCTTCTTTCATATCAATAATTCAACCAATCGTTCTAAGGAAAGGTCTCCAAGAATAATAGGACATGTAGGATTGCAATCTATATCAAGAATAATGAAATCTATGGGCACATAATTCCTATTTGCAACAATAAGAACATCATTAATCCTTCTCATAGGTTTCTTAATAGTGGAATCCGCAAGACGCAAATTTAAAGAACAATCATCAACCATGCACATCACATAAAGTTTTTGGAATCATGGAAACACTAGCACCCAAATCACACAAAGCATGGCACTCATAATCTTTAATATTAATCTTAATAGTAGGTTCCCACTCATCATAAAGTTTTCTAGGGATAGAAACTTCCAATTCAAGCTTTTCTTCAAAAGATTGCATCATATCATCAATGATATGTTTAGTAAAAGCTTTGTTTTGATTCTAAGCGTGAGGAGAATTCAACATGGATTGCAGCAAGGAAATACAATCTATTAAAGAACAATTATCATAATTAAATTCCTTGAAATCCAAAAGAGTGGGTTCATTGCTACTTAAAGTTTTGACCTCTCCAATCCCACTTTTATCAATTTTTGCATCAAGATCTAAAAACTCCGAATCATTGGGACGCCTTTTAACTAAAGTTGACTCATCTCCAGTCCCATCTTTATCAAGATTTATATTGGAAAACAAAGATTCAATAGGAGTCACATCAATCACTTTAAGATCTTCATCTTTATTTTCACAGAAACTAGAAGGACATGTTTTTACAAACCAATGTCGTTTAGCACGCATCTTAGCGGTTCTTTCTTGCACTCATCAATGGAAATTCTCATAGCCTTGAGAGACTCATTAATATCATGCTTGGGTGGAATAGATCTAAGTTTCAAAGAATCAACATCAAGAGAAATTCTATCCATGTTCCTAGCCAAATCATCAATCTTAAGCAATTTTTCTTCAATCAAAGCATTGAAATTCTTTTGCGAACTCATAAATTCTTTAACACTATTCTCAAAATCAGAGGGCATATTATTATAATTTCCATAAGAATTGTTGTAGGAATTACCATAATTATTAGAGGAATTACTAGGAAACGGCCTAGGATTAAAATTACCTCTATACGCGTTATTACCAAAATTGTTCCTACCAACAAAATTCACATCCGCAGATTCATTATTATTTTCAACAAAGTAGACAAAGGCATATCATTAGGATCAATATAAGCACTCCTGCTAGAAAATAATTTCATAAGCTCATCCATCTTTCTGCTCAAAACATTAATCTCTTCAATCGCATGCACTTTTTTACTAGTGGAAGATCTTTCGGTATGCCATTGAGAATAATTAACCATAATATTATCTAGGAGTTTAGTAGCTTCTCCTAAAGTAATTTCCATAAAAGTACCTCCCATGGCCGAATCTAAAAGATTTTTAGAAGCAAAATTCAATCTGGCATAATTTTTTTGTATAATTATCCATAAATTCGAACCATGAGTAGGGCAATTTCGTATCATCAATTTCATCCTCTCCCAAGATTGTGCAACATGTTCATGATCAAGTTGCATAAAATTCATAATATCGTTCCTAAGAGAGATGATCTTAGCGGGAGGAAAATATTTGGAAATAAAAGCATCTTTACACTTATTCCATGAATCAATACTATTTTCAGGCAAAGATGAAAACCAAATTTTAGCACGATCTCGTAGTGAGAATGGAAATAGCTTCAATTTAGCAATATCATTATCCACATCTTTTTTCTTTTGCATATCACATAACTCAACGAAACTATTAAGATGGGATGCGACATCTTTACTAGGAAGGCCGGAAAATTGATCTTTCATAACAAGATTCAGCAAAGTGGCATTAATTTCATAAGATTACACACTAGTGGCGGGAGCAATCAGAGTACTAATAAAATCATTGTTATTGGTGTTGGAAAAGTGACACAATTGGTATTCTCTTGAGCCATCGTGACAAAGGAAGCAATCCAACACACGAGCACACAAAAAGCAAACGAAGAAGATGAACAGAAGAGGGGAGAAGAAAAGGAAAATCTTTTGGAAAATAGTTTTAGAAGTGGGGGAGAGGAAAACGAGAGGCGAATGGCGAATAATGTAATGCAAGAGATGAGAGTTTATGATGGGTACTTGGTATGTCTTGACTTGGCGTAGATCTCCCTGGCAACGGTGCCAGAAATTCTTCCTGCTACTTCTTGAGCTTGCGTTGGTTTTTCCCTTGAAGAGGAAAGGGTGATGCAGCAAAGTAGAGATAACTATTTCCCTTAGTTTGAGAACCAAGGTATCAATCCAGTAGGAGACAACGCACAAATCACCTAATACCTGCACAAGCAATCAAACAACTTGCACCCAACGCGATAAAGGGGTTGTCAATCCCTTCACGGTTACTTGCAAAAGTGAGATCTGATAGAGATAGATAAACAGTGAAGTAAATATTTTTGCTATTTTTGGTTTATAGATCGGAAAGTAAAAGATTGCAAAAATAGTAGATCAGAAACTAATATTATGGAAAATAGGCCCGGGGGCATAGGTTTCGCTAGAGGCTTCTCTCAAGATAGCAAATAATACGGTGGGTGAACAAATTACTGCCGAGCAATTGATGGAAAAGCGCAAAGTTATGACGATATCTAAGGCAATGATCATGAATATAGGCATCACATTCGCGTCAATTAGACCGAAACAATTCTGCATCTACTACTATTACTCCACACATCGACTGACTCCTGCCTGCTTCTAGAGTACTAAGTTCATGAAGAACAGAGTAAGGCATTAAGTAAGGTGACATGATGTAGAGGAATTAACTCAAGCAATATGATGAAAAACCCCATCTTTTTTATCCTCGATGGCAACAATACAATACGTGCCTTGCTGCCCTACTGTCACTAGGAAAGGACATCGCAAGATTGAACCCAAAGTTAAGCACTTCTCCCATTGCAAGAAAAACCAATCTAGTTGGCCAAACCAAACCGATAGATCGAAGAGATTTACAAAGATATCAAATCATGCATAAAAGAATTCAGAGAAGATTCAAATAATATTCATAGATAAGCTGATAATAAATCCACAATTAATCGGATCTCGACAAACACACCGCAAAAAAGTATTACATCGATTAGATCTCCAAGAACATCGAGGAGAACACGGTATTGAGAATCAAAGAGAGAGAAGAAGCCATCTAGCTACTAGCTATGGACCCATAGGTCTGTGGTAAACTACTCATGCTTCATCGGAAGGGCAATAGAGTTGATGTAGAAGCCCTCCGTGATCGAATCCCCCTCCGGCAGGGTGCCGAAAAAGGTCCCTAGATGAGATTTCACGGGTACAGAAGGTTACGGCGGTGGAAAAGTGTTTTCATAGATGCCTGTGCAGGTTTGTGGATATTTGGGAATATATAGGTGAACGAATTAGGCCTGGAGGGTCACGGGGGGCCCATAAGGGTGGGGGCGTGCCCTACCCCCTTGGGCATGCCCTCCGTCCTTGTGGCCGCCTCGTGGCTCCTCCGACTTCATCTCTAAGTCTCCTGGTTGTGTTCTGGTCCAAGAAAAATCGTCGCGAAGGTTTCATACCGTTTGGGCTCCGTTTGCTATTCCTTTTCTGCGAAACTCAAAAACAAGGAAAAAATAGGAACTGGCACTGGGCTCTAGGTTAATAGGTTAGTCCCAAAAATAATATAAAATAGCATATTAATGCATATAAAATATCCAAAATGAATAATATAATAGCATGGAACAATCAAAAATTATAGATGCATTGAAGACGTATCAATCGGCAACCGTTGTAGTCAAAAACTCTCAAAGCTTGGATAGAGCGATTACCAGGGAGAGTAAAACGCACGACGTAGATGTATGTGGAGCCGGGAGGCTTATAATATGGTAGCAAAAAGGGCCAACAATAATCAGTTCAGTGATCAGAGATGCAAAGTTGAATACATGCACAACGACGGTACTGTGCTGGTCCTAGGCTAGACCGTGCTAGAGATGCGAGCCTAGAACACTAACAAAATCACAGCGCAGCACGTAAACAAGGGAGGATCACACTCTGAATCTCTCTTCTTCTTTTTTTAACTTTTTTGCACTTTTTTTTGCTCCGCAACAATTGTTTTTGAAAAAGTCTACAAATGGTCTAAAAATTGCCTAGCCAGAAATTTCCAGACTTAGTTTTTTTAAACTGGAACTATTTTTCTACTGCAGGTAGCACTAAAGTTGGGGAGTCCGACTTGGTCATGACTCGGAGTATGGAGTGATCTGGAAATCGAAAACAAAGGAACAAATACTGGACTTGGACTAGGACTGGTGGCGGAGATGAATCTGGTGGAAACTCGGACTGGTGGCGGATACATGTAGGGCAGTGGAACACGGTCTGGTGGCGGATCTGTGATGGAGGTGGACTCGGATTATCGTGATGGCGGTGAATATGTGGCATATGGGAGCGGTGATGACGATGGTGGTATATGGCAGCGGTGACGACGATGGTGGTATATGGCAGCGGTGATGACGATGGTGGTATATGGCAGCGGTGATGACGATAGTGGTATATGGCAGTGGTGATGACGATGGTGCGGCGGCGGCGTGACCACTTGTGAACAGAACTCGAAACTCTGAAGGACTAGACACTAAGACCAGCAACTAGACACGACGATGCAACCGCAAATTCAACAGTGCAAAACACTAAAAAGAATATGCAAAGGCTCAGATTGGTTCGGATATGATGAACTAACCCTTTTTTTTTGGCTTTTTCGTGGACTATAGGTATGAAGAACAGACTTGATCTAAACTACGAAAAACTGTAAAATCTCACCGAGCAACCTGGAAATCTGATACCACTTGATAGAGGCGAGGGTGTCCCGATGTTTCGATGAGATAGCTATCATTTTCTGTGGGAGTCGACCTTGGCGATCCGACTACGAACGTGCGAGACGTCGCGCCTTAGCAATCGCTAAACCAACTTCCGAGGGGTTATTGACCATGCCGGAGCATGATCAACCTGACCACGAGGGTCTATTTCCTGCAAGCAAATGAAGAACAAGCAAGAAAGTGAGATTGCAATCTAGATATTGCGAATATAAGATGAAAGCTTTATTGATCAAGGTGGGGTTCTGTGACATCTTGGTCTAGTTGTTGAACACAAACGAAGTACGCAAAGTTGCAGCTATGGCAAACTTTTAATCTAAACAAAACCCAAAGTCTGAACGACGCCCTAAGGGCTGTATATATGGAGGAGTAGGGGAATTTCGTGACCCCTTGTAGGAGGGGTCCGAAACCAACCCTAACTATGTTTCCCCACACATACAGACTCTAAAAACAGCTTATACTTATGTATTTCGAAATTACATGGGCCTGGCCCAATAATAAGGTGACACAGCACCTATAATAGCCTCTGGACGAAAGTTGTGAAGTGGCATCTTGTATATTTCGTCCAAGCCTTCATGCACTCATTACGGTGGCTTCAAAGTATTGAAATCATCACTTGAAACTCCGTTCTTGTTTCCCTTGCGCATGCCATCATCTTCATGCCTGTTCTTGCTCCAATGTTCATCCTTCTCCAAGCTAGGCCCTTCATTTGTAAGCAAAACAAATGTATCCAATTTAGGCAGCACCATATTCTCATGAACATTAGAATCATTACCAAGAAACGAAAGTACCTGGTAATATAATTGGCATGCGTGAGCTCTAGTAATTGGTCCAATATGTATAGTAGCTGGGGCTGTGGGTGTAACAATGGTATTAATGTCCTCATCAAAACACCATGAACATAAATATCATAGAGGCTATGTTGTTCTGATTCAACTACATGCATGAACATGTGCCAAGTCAAGCCACTCGAACATTCGGAGGACGATACCATATCATCATACTACATCACAATAATTTTAACACAATGTTGACATCCAAGATAAATCATTATCCACTCCTAGCTACTTAAGCATGGCATGACACTACAAAAAAAATACACTTCCGTGATGATACGTGTTTGCCACAGTAGGTCACGTTTTCTGTCATGCATGGACATCCATGACGATTTTATGACAGAATAGAGATAGCCATACCTGTGCTGTTGTAGAAGTGTTCCATGACATTACCAAAATTATCATCACGGAAGTGTCCACTTCCATGACGGTAAATCGCGCGTCATAGAAGTGCTTTCGTCAAGGGTGACCGACACGTGGCATCGACCGTAATGAGTCGCTGTTAAGCTATTGGGTCCGGTTTTGGATTGGATAACCCGTTAACAGCCCGGACCAATGGGGATTTTCCACATGTAAAATTCTCAGTGGCCGGAGGAAACACGTGTTTGCTCACCGTTGGGACAGATGTCATCCACTCATTGGACAGGAGGCGCCTATGATACGTTGACACATGTCATGACCCAACAGAGGCCCATTCCGGTGAAAAGGCTGGCCCAGCTAAAGGCCCACCATGTTTTTTCAAACACTATTGGGCTGGCCCGTTAACAGCCTGCCATGTTTTGGGCCAAATTGAGGTTCATAGCAGGTCAGGCCCGTTCACAGCCTGCCGTGTTTTGGGCCAAATTACGGCCCATATTAGATCAGACCCGTTAACATGCCACTGTTCTTTTGGGCCCATTCTAGGACAAGTTTGTATTTCAGCCAGTTAAATGCCCGTTAACCAGTTTGGCCCGATAATAGTTTCAGCCTGTTAGCAGCCCGTGGTGCATATGGGACGTTGTCGGCCCGGTTTAACTTTAGGCCCTTTAACAGCCCATGCAGAAACTGGGCTATTTCTTGTATGAAGTAACTTTAGGCCTCTTAACGGCCCATAGTCTTCGTGGATAAATTTCAGCCCAACAGGCCAATCGGCCTGTTAATGGCCCGTGGAATAGTTGGGCCTAATTACAGCCCGCGTTGAATCAGGCCTGCCTACAGCCCATCTGATAATGGCCCGTGTCACTTTTGGGCCTATGGCCCGCGTGGATACCGGCCTACTTAAAGCCCATAATTTTATTGGGCCAAACTGGCCTGAGATATATTTTGGCATGTTAACTACTCGTCCTATTGGGGCCAAACATGGGCCTTAGGCAGTTTCAGCCTGTATTGGCCCATGAATTTTTGGCCCAACGCAGGCCCAATCTAGGTTTTAGCCTGTTAAAAGCCCATGGTATTCTCTGGCCCAACTGGCTAGAACTTTACTCGGCCTATTAAAGGCGGGAGACTACTCTAGGTTTAGACCTGCTAATGGCCCAAGATGATTATAGGCCCACGTTTTGGCCCATATGAGTAACGAGCCGGCCTGAAGACCGACAACACTAAGATCACTAAACCTTCCGGCCTAAATTACAGCATATCGACCAAAGAATAAACCTAGACTATACAATAAAGAAATTATGTCATATTACATCCACTGGGAATCAAAGTTCGCTACCGGTGATAATAAAGCGCAACGTGACCGCAGATTACATACACTGGGCATCTAAGGTCGCCACCAGTGCATATAAACGCGCCAACAAAAGAATATACAACTGAGAGCACTTCAGAAGGCACTAGGCCGGGCCAGGACGGGCCCCGCAAGCAGCCGAACAAGCTGATGAGACCTCAGTTGTGTCAACGATAGATGCTCCATCCCTAGCTGTATGGCACCATAGTGCGCAAGGTAGTCCTCTAACATCTTCTTTGCATATTTGACTTCAAGTCGGAGCTGAGCCGAAGCAAGCCTTTCCGCTTTAAGTTGAGACTGAAGAAGTTGAACTGATTGAGGCAGCGACTGCACAGAGGTTCTCTCACACCTGCTGGTGAGTAGCTTCAACTCACTGTCTTCATCAAGACATGACCTTGGGGTCATCTCGCTGTCCTCGGTATGATTTGGCTCACTATCTTCCCTAAAGTTCTGCCTGGCAAAAGAGATACGATTCTGAAAGAGAAACAAGGAGACACGTAACAGGTTTCACAATTATATAAGCAAATAAATGGATCTGTTCTGCATAAGGAACATGTTTTTACAACTATAATTTAAAACTGGTAGTTGTTGCAAACAGCAACGTAAACAGAAGTGGAGGAAATGATGCCTATCCAAATCTATACTAGAACAAGGTTTGAAGGCTTGAGAAGGATGAACTTACATTACATGTTAACACGGGCTGGACAAAGCCCTTCTCCATGTTGATGGAAGGATAATTCATTAAATTCCGCAAAGAAAATTCTTTATAAGCATTGCCATTAATCTACATTTTGCATAGAGTAAATATAGATTAAATAATATTGGAAGAAACCGAGGATAATGAAGCTCAGGTGCAGATTGATGATACATAATCAAATAGCAATTAATTAACTACAGCGTTACAAGGCAAAAGGTACTGACAAGAGGAATGCAGACATCAACGTGTGCAGTGGCATTGGCTTTATTCAACATTTTGGTAAGAGTAAATGTAGATATGATAATTTGGAGAAAGTGGAGGGCAGGGCAGATAAGATGCAGAGTAATGCTAGACAATCAACTATCTCGCGATGCAAGTACAGTAATACCACCACCGTCCGTTATTACTTGTCGCTCAAATGGATGTATCTAGCACTATTAAGTTCTAAATACATCCAATTGATCAACAATTAATTCGATACAGAGGGAGTACATGACAACATGTACTTACATGAGCAATCCAAAACTTCATAACCATTGTGTTAATTCTACATTTATCTAAGAGTAAATATAGATCTTATAATTTCAAGCAAAGGGAGGATAAAGAAGCGAACATTTACAGTGATGCTACATAATCAAACAACAATGAGTGTAAGTATGCTGACAAAGGACAAGAGGTCCTGACAAGAGCAATGCAGAGCCCAGTATTGTTGTGAGACCCTATGATGCTTTGAGCAAGGAGCTTCATCTGAAATTAGTTTTCATACAAGAGAGAAGGTAAGGCACATGAAAAAATTTAGTAGTTCAAATTTTGAATTGATATCATAGACAGTACCTGACGCTGGGGTCTCAGCAGTTCTAATAGGGGTTTGGCCAGTGGAGTAGGGGTAGAGTGTGGTACAGTTGGGCCTGTGTTTTCTGTGGCTGCTGATCTATCTGATTTATCAGGTATCACTACCTTTTCCAAATACCTAGTTTGTACTCCTTGAGGATCTGCACTCACCTCTTCCTTTTGGACATCTATTACGAAAGAACAACATTTGACTGGAAAAACATAGTATGATGACACATGGAATAGGTACAGAAAATGGATAGGTATGGCATATACTCATATATGATGCTTAAACTAAGCAGATGGTGTAACAAAGTAGAAGTAATGCAAGAGGTCAGATGCAAAATATGTGCGACCAATACAACCTTGCCAAGTTAGAGCAAGCACCTTGATGGGTGAATAAGATAGGCCATCCTCCACCATGCCAAGTTTGTTAGCCAGTGGATTGTTCCGCAATATTCCTCTCGTGCGCCCATTCTCATATTCATTTTGATAATGTTCAATACCTGACATGCATGAAAACATAAAACAAGTGAGATTATCTTTGTAATGCAGAAGTGATTCTAATCCAATACTGCCTCCCTGTAAACCCCTTTGTGCTATCTCTGCAATTCTTCTGAGAGATGCCATGCATGCTGTAATTTGGTGTGTGCATTAATATAATGTGGCCTACTACTCAAAATATGAGAGCTCCAGAAGTGATGATACTTCGCAGATGACAGCTTCAACATATAGTAAAGAAGAACAAGTCGACCTGACCTGACAGATTCAAAATATACTAAGGGAGAACAACTCGACCTGACCAGTCGACCGCAAATGTCTCTGCTACTCTTCCCAACAAGGAACATACTTATTAAAGAAGAGAAGAGGATCATCTTAAAGAAGAGCAGAAGAGCAAGCAGATTGAAGATATTACAAGTCTTTCTATACAATGTCGGTTGCCCACCCATGATGAACCAGAGCGCACAGAGAAATACTATTCCTTCCGGTCTCTCCATATGTGGCTCACATGCATTTCGAAACTAAAGTAGGAACATTTAGCTGACCAATTAAACATCTCTCAGTTTTACTAATATCAGCATAATATCAGATTTGAATTTGTACAACTAAGCTTGTTTAGCTCGATGGGTGGAGAAGTGCTATTACGACACGAACCACGTAGGCTGATCGTGGTCATCATAAAATGGGGAAACCGTAAGCATGATGAGTATAGTGTTGACCGTGGCAGTGGGATGGCAGATCTGAAGCTGCAAACCGCGCAAAGGGTAGTTAGCAACCGATGTTTGCTTTGAAATAACAACTAAGATTTGGTATGGACAAGAAAGTACAGTCAACAAGTGACAAAGAAATGCAATTCTGCTGTCTCTCTATATGTCGCGACATGCATTTGGAAACTCAAGTGGGACCTTTAGCTAACCAATTAAATGTGTCTGTTAACTAATATCAGTATCATATCACAATCATATTTGAACAACTAAGCTTTGGAATTTTGAGTGTTGTGTTGTTTAGCTTGAAGGGTGGAATAATGCTAGTACGACAGAAAGCACCTATGCAGATCATAGTAGAGTAGATAAAAGGGGAAAACCCTAAGCATCAAGAGTAAAATCAGGAAAGTGGAACTAGCTGGACCAGTGGGTGGCGCACATGCTTTTCGAAACGAATATAGGAACATTAGGTGACCAATTAAACGTTCTTTCTTTTAGTAATATGAGAATCATATCAGATTTGTATTTCAACACCTAAGCTTTGGAATTATGAGTGGCATGTTGTTCCGCTTGATGGGTTGAGGTCTTGAGGAGCAGTGCTAGCACGACACAAAGCACCTACGATGATGGTAGTGAATATAAAGGGGGAAACCATAAGCTTTACGAGTATAGTGACCATGCCATGGCGGATCTGAAGGTGCAAACCGGACAAAGCTACTTCGCAACAAATGTTTGCTTTCAACTAGCCACTAAGATTTGGTACGGACAAGAAAAGTACAATAAACAATTTATGATTGATTTTCCGGGTGAGATCAATTACTTAAGCACATATGGAAGAGTACCACCTCTCTTGCGATGCCGTGTAGGCCCCTGCTAATACCTTGAGGGTGCTGCGGGTGCGATGGTTGTCGGCGGCGGGGAAGAAGACTTTAGACGGCAGACGGCCGGGTCGGGGGATAAATCCTGTTGCCGTGGACGAGGCGGTCATAGGAGCGGCAACGGCAAGGTGGTTGACGGCGCTGATGAAGCAAGAGGACGCGATGAAAGGATCCTGGTCCGGTGCCGTGGATGAGACACGTCCATCTCTTGCACTGGACGACGGGGTAGGGGTAGCGGCTCCAGCAAGGTGGAGGATGGGGTGGCGGGCGGAGGAGGCTGGCCGCAGTGGGGAGGTTGTTGTGGCGCTGACGGTGTATGAATGGGGAAATGGAGGGGGAGGGGGATCTCAAACTTTGGGACGCGCTTGTCTGAAATGTGGGAAAGTTACGAACTTATCCCCCATTTAAAATTTCAGACATCGCGTCAGTTGGGGATAGGACGGTAATCTCGCATCTCCCAAATATTTGCTGGTAGCGATTTTGGGCAAGGAGAGGGTGTTTTGCCACCCACGGTTAGCGCCCACGGTGTATGAACGGGGCTGACAGGTAGGGCGGTTGTGTCACGTCTGAGGGAAGTTACACATCTGCCCCTATTTAAAATATTTGCCTACATCGATTTCGGACGAGGAGAGTTTGTTTTGCCGCCCACCGTGTATGAATGGGGAAATGGAGGGAGAGACACATGTCTTTCGGACGAGCTTGAATCAAATGTGTTTTGCCGCCCACGTTTGGCGCCCACCGTGTCTGAATGGGCTCAGAGGCGGTCGTGTCACGTCTGATTGAAGTTACTAGTCTACCCCTATCGACAGCAGTGTAAATCCGGTCGATAAGGATGTCAAAGTGTCAGGGGTAGACAGTAATTTCCATCTCGCAAACACTTGCTTCGGGCAGCCCACAAATGATAGTGGGTGTTTAGCCGCTTCGTTCAAAACTTGGGAGAATTAGCATTCACGTTTGCCCTAGACCCTGGCAACTAAATTCAAATCCAATTTGTATTCGATTACGAATATCCACCGATAATTCTACTTTTGTTATTTATTTCTTCAAAACCACAAACAAGATTTATTGCACCTTTATATATGATTATGATTTAGAAATGTCGTGATCTTCGAATTCAGTAGGTTGGATACACTTTGAGTCAAACAGTTATTTCATCCAATACAATATGCTCACACGAAAAATAGTTCACCTTATGTCAATCATACAAGTACTGAGGATTACCTCGCCTAAAAAATTTGGATCATTACAACACATGGACAACATAGGGGGTCTTACAACATAATCCATTCAGAGACATGACACAACATGCAAGTACAATAATGATTGACAATTTCAAGTGGATCTAAAGAAGAACTGGGATTACCTTGGGCTTCTGATAGCAGAAACAGCAGGACCTCCTCCGTCTTCAAATGCAACATTCTTACTTCCTCCAATTCTTGGGTTGCTTGCATAATATGTGCAACTAATTGCGTATTTTCCAGCCTCAAGATCAAGATTACCTCATTCATGGCAGCCACACCAACTCTTTCTGCCTCTAGTAGAGCCTCAAGAACTATAATATCTGTGCTCAGACTGCTCTCCGGCAGTGTTGCCTCTGAACTGCTACCATCTACTAACATGGATGGCGCACTGCTTCCACAAATAGATTATGGGGTTGAACATTGTGTCCTAGTGTGAATGGCATCCTAAAAGGTTTCCGCTGGACATAAGTAAGAGATAGTTATCACATGATCCAGGCAGTAAGCTTACATGGTAAACGACATACGAATTATTGCCGAGCATGGCAAGCTATATTTAAATGGTTCGAAGCAGCATCAGCCGAAAAGAAATTAAAATGGTAAGATGAAACTAGAGATGTAAGTGGAAAATAAACGACATCCGCCAGTCCCATCTAATTAGTTTTTGCTAGCTCCCTAGTTCATTTTCCTCAAAAAACAAAAACTCTTTTGAACTATTATACCACTAGTGGACTTTAATCGGGATTAAATGGGACCCAGTTGACATCCCTAGTTGAAAGGGAGTGTACCACCGCTATATTTAAGTTGCCAAGGCATCTAAGCAGTTCAAATAATCTGAGAAAGCACTTAACAATGTGGCCTCATATAAACTACGAAGACAGTCTTGTGATGAAGTTCAGAGGAAAAGTTAAGGACTCGAATGAACTAGGCATGCATTTCTTTACAATAGTACAGCAGGCACTGCTGACATATTGACCAACTCAGGTATAGCCTAACAAGTAACAAACAAGCATTCGAATCAAGCAATATAGCAAAGCAGACAACTGAACTATTTGTAATAATTTCCCAGAAAAACGGCCTTCGTGCTCACCAGCCCCAGGATTACTGTTAGCTGATGAGACACCAACTTGATACAAGAATTCCAAGCAAGGTACAAGATATGTAGCACAAGACCATTGTGGCCTAGGAGTACAACACTTGGTTTCTAATGGTTGATGGCGGAAGCGGTTTGTGGTTCAACTGCGTCTATGGGACTCCATTTCCCACAAGAACAGCTGACCAGGATAACTCCTATCTTCGCGAGGCTGCTGTCAACACTGCATAGGTT
Organism: Triticum aestivum; assembly: GCF_018294505.1. Taxonomy (NCBI): domain Eukaryota; kingdom Viridiplantae; phylum Streptophyta; class Magnoliopsida; order Poales; family Poaceae; genus Triticum; species Triticum aestivum. Next base: position 286,626,820 of record NC_057808.1, on the reverse strand, counting down.
CTGGGGCTGTCGTCGTAACACTCTTCTCCACGCAATAAATCTGGCCAAGACAATAGCCAGGGACAAGCCAGTGAGTACGTTTGAATGTACTCGCAAACATCAAGAACACGGGTATAATATAACAAGGGATAATCATGCTCCGAAATATTTTATGAACATAACGTCTGTCACGAGCCAATCGAAACTCTGTGATGTGCGCATGCAGGAAAAGGATGAACATGCAATATGGGAGTAAAAATAGAATGCACTGACCGAGTGTCTGAAATGACTCTTCGAAAAGTTGCAAATAAATTAACAAATGCCGCAGTCGGGCGTCTGAGCGACACCACGTAAAGGGCTTATAAAAGATAAATGAGTAAAAAATATGCCGCAGTCGGGCGTCTGAGCGACACCACATAAAGGGCTTATAAAAGATAAATAAATAACAGGCATGCCGCAGTCGGGCGTCTGAGCGACACCACATAAAGGGCTTATAAAGGATAAATAAATAACAGGCATGCCGCAGTCGGGCGTCTGAGCGACACCACATAAAGGGCTTATATAAGAGTAATCACAGTGAATATCCAGGAGGTAGAACCATCCCAGGGATACTCAATAAAATACATAATGTAAATGGTTAGTCCATAATAATAATGATAAACATGATCCTCAGATGTCACAGGTCATAAACAATATCCTAGTATAGCCGTTTCTCCATCCGAATACCGTTACTGCGATCCAGTCTAGCCGTTCTCCATCCGAATACCGTTACCATGATACAATTTAGCCGTGTCTCCATCCGAATACCGTTACTGCGATCCAGTCTAGTCGTTCTCCATCCGAATACCGTTACCATGATACAATTTAGCCGTGTCTCCATCCGAATACCGTTACTAGACTCATCTCAGACTGAGGTCCTTACCCATGAACATGGCTATCCGAATGGATATATCCTCTGCAGAGGGTGTACTCTTTACCCATGAGTAACGGATTTATTTAGCTCACCGGGACTAATTCCGTCTACGGCCTTTTAATTGAAAACACGCCTGACCTGCACACACCAGCTTAACTTACCGGTTTCTGGAATCACCCACAACACCTGTCAAGCCAAACTCTAAGTGGGGAGGCTACAACCTCGACGTAGCATGGGATCAAATTTATATACGCGCGCTCTAAGGGGTGCCCCCCTCTCGGTCCCAACCGGAAACACCCATGCCCCCGGACCAGGTGGCATGCCTACCGGAGGCCTCCGGTATCTTCTACCATGGCCTCTCTGTATGGTGTGTGCCTTGGTAAGGGGTTGACAACTTACTGAACCGCACCCTACCTGTGGCAGGGACTAGTGGTAGTACAAACAAGTAGGGAAAGTTACTGAACCAGTCTCGACCTACGACCGACTCAAGTGGTCCAAGTATTCTCTGAAATATTGGCCTAACCAGAACATTTCCATCAACAGATAAACTCACCACTCATCAAGTCTTATCATGCCTACCGGACACACTCGTCTCAACGAGGGACTAGGGACAAGCTCGTGTCTACCCAAGACCACGACTCTCCCGTCTTCCTTCCGGTATACATGAGAAGCTCACGAGGGTGATCATTTACACCAGCACATCCATTACCAAAGGTAAAGCATTTCCAAAATGCACTCATGTGTGTGACTTAATCGATGCATAGAAAATAATGCATGCTCCAAGTCAAAGTGGTGCCGTCACCGTATCAAACACCACAAAAAAATATTATGCCAGAGTTCAGAATGCTTGCCTTCAAGAGTATGCAAAAGGTGCACTTTTTGGAAGCTTTCCCTTCTCTCCAAAATCCAATTTTGAGAAATATTCAAATAACAAATAATTCAAACACAGTACAAAATGTTGTCTCAAATATTTTTGAAATAAATATTAAAATAAAACTAGATGAAATTTGAGAGAGGTACTTGGGACTTATACGCCTTCACTTAACCAGCGTGGACGGCGCGCGGGTCACTGACAGTGGGTCCAGAGGGCCCACTGGTCAGGTTTGACCGTTCCACCCTCTCCCTCCTCTTCTCTGCCCGAACGGGAGCGGGGCTCCGGCGATCGCCGGCGACGAACGGCGGCTCCTCGAGGGCACCTGAGGGTAGGGATGGACCGGCCAGACCGAGGCGGTCCTCTTGGTGGTCGTTGGGTCGACGGTGGTGGGAGGAGTCATCGGCGGCGAGCTCCGCGGCGGAGGGGCCTACGGGAGCGAAGTGAGTATTGGGCTCCGGTGGCTTCCGATCGAGGCTGAGGTGCTGGGCAGCTCCGCAAGGACAAGAGGAAGCTAGTGGTGGCGCTGGATGGGCGAGGGAGTGACTGGTTGCGGCGAATGGCACCGGAAGGCAGCGGCGGCCGAACCGGCCGGAGTTGGGGAAGATGGTCTCTTCGGGTCAATCCACTGCTTGGGTAGCGCTAGGAGGAAAGTCTGAGGTCGCCTGAGGTCTTGAACGAGCTCGGGGATCCCTTAAATAGGCGCTCGAGGTTGGTCCTGCGGCGGCCGAGGATAAGATCGCCGGCGACAGCCGTGCTGTAGCTGCAGGGCGACGTGGCGGCGACGAGCGCGTGCCGACGGGCTTCAGGATAAGCCTGAGCTGTTTACAGGGGCAGCTGGCGCGTTGGTGTGGTTTGGGCGGCGCCGTCCATGGCAGAGGCTCGCTGCCGACGCTGGTGTGCCGCCAAAAGCACTGCCAGCGGCGCTGTAGGGGGCCAGGGGTGGCGTGGAGAGTGGGCGAGCGTAGTGCGCGGTTCAGCAGGCGAGCAGGGACCAGGGACGGGACGCGACGAGGGCGGCAGTGCGACGCGGCGGCTCAGTGCGCGCGCGTGCAAAACATGCGCTCTGGGCGCGCCCAGAGCACGCACGGGACATGCTCGACGAAATGCCAGGGCAGCCTAGAGCGCGAGGGTGAGGCTGGCAATTAACAGGACTAGGATAGAGGTAGCTAGGAGTTTAGTGGACAAGGTTGCTGGGTCATTGGAGTAAGATCATAGTGTAAACTAGGAAACATGCCCAAAATTGACTGTGCACACCAAGTGTTTGACAGAATGCCAAGTGCACTTAGGCAACTCTTGGAGTGGCCAAAGTTTCCAGATCAGGGTCTCTCTAGTTGTAGGTGATGATGGCAAGATCATTTGGGAAAAACCAGAAACTTGTTAGTGCAAGTTTTGCAAAACTCCAGTTTTGGACAGAAGGAAAATGGTCTCATTGCATGCTCTTAAAATCCTCCAATGAGTCCATTCTCCTGGACTTAAGGGTTTGGCAGGGAGGGCTATAAGCACGAAAAAGCTTGGGGTCACTAGAGCAAAATAAAATAGGGTTGCAGTACAAATCACCAAACTGGACTAGAATGAAAAAGAGGTTGATTCAGTCAAAATTTTCAAAGATCAACACTGGGTTTTTGCATGAAGTTGAATTATATGCATCTACTGACATCTCCAAACACTTGGATGAATTTTTAAATAAATATTTAAATAGGTTGCAGTGCAAAAATGCCTACTGGACCAGATTGGAAAAGTTGGTGTAGAGCTCAAAATCTCCAATGGCCAAAAGATATTTTTGCATAAAAGTGATGTGGAGACATCACATGACATCCCCAAATTTTGGTGGAAATTTTAAATGCATTTGTCAAATGGTTGTAGTGCAAAACAAGCTCCAAATTTATGAAAGGTCATTTTTAAAAGAGTAAAGCTCAAGAAAAAGCAAACCTTGCAATTAAATCCACTGAATAAGAATTGTTTTATAGAGAGAGCATACAAGTCCAATAATACTTTAGGAAAGTTTTTCCACTTGAGGTGAAAATCCACAATATCAAAAAGGTAAATCAAGACAAATGGAAAAGTTTTATTTCCTGGCAAAATTTTAATTAATAAAACAAGGTCAAAATTTTTGGGGTGTCACAACACTACCCCCCTTAAGAAAAATCTCGTCCTCGAGATTTGTTAAAAGCTGTTTTGAACAAACATTGCATTTACCAAAAGAAATCCTTCAACTGTGCGAAAAAAAACAAAGCGGCTACAGTGAGAGGGCAATTAGTGGTGAAAAACCACAATGCGGCAAACTGGCGTCGCGTGGAAAAATCCACGGTCGGGGAAACACGAGATATTTCTACGCGGATACAGTAATTTTAGAATAAATTCTGAATTACTAAAATACGCTGGTCGCACCCGAGAGCACAGTGCTCTCTCTGGCTGACGGGTGGACCCAGGGCCCACTGTCGGCCTCTTCTTCTACCTCTGGCTCTCTCTTCTCTCTCGCGTGCTCTCCCGCGCTTCCTCCACCGGCGATGCCTAGCTCATAGGGCATCTAGGCCGTACTGCGGTAGTGCGCGGCGTGCTAGCTGCCGGGGCAGCGTGCACTCACCTCGCGGGCCAGTGCGCTGTCGGCACCGCTCGCGGACTCGCCTCCGAACACAGGCGGTCGAGCGACTAGTGGTGCTGGTGGACCTCGCCCACCGTACACCGATCTCGAGCTATAAAATGATCACGGTGCTCCTCTCTTCTTCCTCACACCTGGTCTTGCTTCTAGTTCTCCTTCCTTCTCCTCCATTGCTGCCAGCAGGAGCTCGAGACGAGGCTCTAATGGCGGAGGCGATGCCGGACTGGTATGTGGTCCTGGTGTGTGGAGGTTTGGCGGTGCTGCTGGGGTTATCCGTGCTCCTGTGTGCGATGATCCTGGACGATCGTCGTGATGCTGCCGCTCAAGTGTTAGCTCTTCGCGGCGGCGGCGATCACGTAGATTAGGTGCGGCATCGAGTGCTAATTGCTGTCGGTGTGCTGGGGCAACTCGCGCCCGAATGGCTACTTACAAATCTCTCTTACTGAGACTGTGGTGTCTCGGGTGTGATCAGTTAGGCGCAACAAAGTGTACGAGGATTTGTAATCAGCGCGCGAGGTCGAGTGGTTGTAGCTGTGAGTCTGCTGTTACGGTGCTGCGCGAATAAAAAGAAAATCTATGCCGAGAAAACATATATGCTGTCGCAACTCGGGGAAAGAAATCTTATTACAAAATTTTACCGCGAGTGAAAAATTTGTTAAAACGAAATTAACAGCAGTAAAACTGTTCACACAAATGAAACCAAAATCAGATCCGTCGCACAAATTTTTGGACACCACGCACAAGTCACAACACATAGATAAATACTGGAATAATAAATACAGCGGTGGCGTCTACAAAGAAATCGGCAAAAAGACGGGGTCTTGTGAAAACGCCTCTGGCACTGGGGCACACTCCTCTTCTATCGGGGGAAGCGGGTTGACCAGTCAATGAATGCGCCTCTCCTGGTCAGGCCTCAGTGGCCTGCCAATAGCGATTCGAGGATTTAAATCAGCGAGGCTCTGGAGATAACCCATCACCCGCTGAGTCAAACGCTCCTGAGCGATAACGTACTGGGCAAGGTTGGCCAGTACTGGATCTCTCTCAATTCGTCCACCGGGAAAAGATGCAACTTCTCCGGGTGCTACACGACTCGGAAAATAATAATATCCTCGCTCGCTGGCATAGGGAACCGCGAATCGAAGACGAGCGAGCGCCTCGTACGCAGCAGCTTCTATGGCCATGTGCGGAGTCGGCATGGATTTTCCCACGAAGGAAACTTCCGTTGGGTCTTGGTTTGGGTATGCGGGAGGGATGTGCACCACTGCCCAATATTTCGAGGTGGATGGGGTGATCCTCGATTTGAGCAACTCATACTGGGGTGGATGGGTGGCACTCATGGTACTGCAGGTAAAGTCCCACAATAATTTAACAAAACTCCCCGGGGTTGCGTCTGGGGTTCTCAGATAAATACTGGGGGTCGGCATGGCAATGGAAAAGGCTGGGGTGCTGCGCAAAAGGCGAGGGGTACTTGGCAAGGTTACGAGGTGGCCTTTATATAGCATTGGGGCTGGGTTACCTACCGGGGTGAAGGGTAACCGGTTGTCGATCCTGTACTTGGGTCAAAGCCACAGATATACGCATCACATAAATGTGACACATTACTGTGGGTGCTGTCGGGGTTGGTCTTGGTAGCTGCGCCCGATGTTTAAGAAATGCAACTGTACGCCAACGTACATATGCATAGCTACTACTCCAAAAACAGGGGCGCACAAGCAGACAACATTTAATAAAAGCAATACCAGATCACACCATTACAAGCGGAGGTAAACTAAGGCTCAGCCTACTTCGTTAATGTCTAAGTGGGCTGGCCTTGCGGACGCCGAGGTTTCTCCATGGTTTTGACCATGGGATCTGCTGGCTGAGGTGAGGGGCTGCAGGGTCGGGGTAGTTGTGATGACCATCGCGGGGGTTGTTGGCCACAATCCTGTTGGAACGGGTTCCCAAAAGGCAACGAAGCATTTCTGGGGACACCAAAACACTCTGGTTGATGGCTGGGGCAGACCTCAAAGGATCGATCGGGTGTCCGAACAGCACGACTGGGTTGTCGGCGTCAGGCTCCGTTTCTCCTCTCGCCGGGACTCGGCGGACCAATTCTCCACGAGCTGCGATCAGATCAAGGGTGACTTGATCGAACAGTTGCTCTAGTGCACTTACATAGCGCACTAGATGCAATAGTGCAGGATCTGTCTCGTGATCTCCGTTGGCAACCTGGGGCGGCCTACCATACCCGTCACGACTGGGGTAGTAGTAGAACGAGTGACAGTTAACTCTGGGCGACAAGTGCCGGAGTTGAACTATAGCTTCTCGGGCTGCCAGTTGGATGGCTTGTGGCTCAAAGGAAGTTGTCCTTCCAGTGAACCTGTAGGGGCGTTCTGGCGACAGACCCCTACCATAGATGTGCACAGTGGCCCAGTACTGACGGCTCTCACCGTACATGGGTCCTTGGTACACAACATACTCTGGGGGCTCTTCTAACGCATAGGCATGGCGGGTGAGGTTTGCGAGCACGGTCACAAAACCTCCAAGGTTGGTTGCTGTGGTCTCATTGTGAACAATGGGCCCAGGCATCGTGGCTTGGTTTGGGGAAAGGGGCTGTGCTGTGCTGAGCTGAGGCTAGCGTGCCCTTTTTATAGGGAAAAGGGGACGGAGTCTTCCTCCGCACGCTTGTGATTGAGACGGGTTGAGTGTCGGTCACTGGCGCGTGATCGACGGGTTAGACTGATAGGTTGGGCACCGTCTGCCGAAAGGCATCGGGTCACTGTGGGGCTATCTTACGCGGGAAGCTTGGCCGGGGTTAGTCTAAGGTCTGGTGGTTTGGTTAACCTAGGTTTATTGACCTGGCTAAGATAGGATTAGCCAATGGTCAGCCTGGCTCTGATACCAAGTCTGTCACGACCGGGTTTTTGGGATAATAATTTCCCAGAAAAACGGCCTTCGTGCTCACCAGCCCCAGGATTACTGTTAGCTGATGAGACACCAACTTGATACAAGAATTCCAAGCAAGGTACAAGATATGTAGCACAAGACCATTGTGGCCTAGGAGTACAACACTTGGTTTCTAATGGTTGATGGTGGAAGCGGTTTGTGGTTCAACTGCGTCTATGGGACTCCATTTCCCACAAGAACAGCTGACCAGGATAACTCCTATCTTCGCGAGGCTGCTGTCAACACTGCATAGGTTCCGGGGCTGTCGTCGTAACGCTCTTCTCCATGCAATAAATCTGGCCAAGACAATAGCCAGGGACAAGCCAGTGAGTACGTTTGAATGTACTCGCAAACATCAAGAACACGGGTATAATATAACAAGGGATAATCATGCTCCGAAATATTTTATGAACATAACGTCTGTCACGAGCCAATCGAAACTCTGTGATGTGCGCATGCAGGAAAAGGATGAACATGCAATACGGGAGTAAAAATAGAATGCACTGACCGAGTGTCTGAAATGACTCTTCGAAAAGTTGCAAATAAATTAACAAATGCCGAAGTCGGGCGTCTGAGCGACACCACGTAAAGGGCTTATAAAAGATAAATGAGTAAAAAACATGCCGCAGTCGGGCGTCTCAGCGACACCACATAAAGGGCTTATAAAAGATAAATAAATAACAGGCATGCCGCAGTCGGGCGTCTGAGCGACACCACATAAAGGGCTTATAAAGGATAAATAAATAACAGGCATGCCGCAGTCGGGCGTCTGAGCGACACCACATAAAGGGCTTATATAAGAGTAATCACAGTGAATATCCAGGAGGTAGAACCATCCCAGGGATACTCAATAAAATACATAATGTAAATGGTTAGTCCATAATAATAATGATAAACATGATCCTCAGATGTCACAGGTCATAAACAATATCCTAGTATAGCCGTTTCTCCATCCGAATACCGTTACTGCGATCCAGTCTAGCCGTTCTCCATCCGAATACCGTTACCATGATACAATTTAGCCGTGTCTCCATCCGAATACCGTTACTGCGATCCAGTCTAGCCGTTCTCCATCCGAATACCGTTACCATGATACAATTTAGCCGTGTCTCCATCCGAATACCGTTACTAGACTCATCTCAGACTGAGGTCCTTACCCATGAACATGGCTATCCGAATGGATATATCCTCTGCAGAGGGTGTACTCTTTACCCACGGGTAACGGATTTATTTAGCCCACCGGGACTAATTCCGCCTACGGCCTTTTAATTGAAAACACGCCTGACCTGCACACACCAGCTTAACTTACCGGTTTCTGGAATCACCCACAACACCTGTCAAGCCAAACTCTAAGTGGGGAGGCTACAACCTCGACGTAGCATGGGATCAAATTTATATACGCGCGCTCTAAGGGGTGCCCCCCTCTCGGTCCCAACCGGAAACACCCATGCCCCCGGACCAGGTGGCATGCCTACCGGAGGCCTCCGGTATCTTCTGCCATGGCCTCTCTATACGGTGTGTGCCTTGGTAAGGGGTTGACAACTTACTGAACCGCACCCTACCTGTGGCAGGGACTAGTGGTAGTACAAACAAGTAGGGAAAGTTACTGAACCAGTCTCGACCTACGACCAACTCAAGTGGTCCAAGTATTCTCCGAAATATTGGCCTAACCAGAACATTTCCATCAACAGATAAACTCACCACTCATCAAGTCTTATCATGCCATACCGGACACACTCGTCTCAACGAGGGACTAGGGACAAGCTCGTGTCTACCCAAGACCACGACTCTCCCGGCTTCCTTCCGGTATACATGAGAAGCTCACGAGGGTGATCATTTACACCAGCACATCCATTACCAAAGGTAAAGCATTTCCAAAATGCACTCATGTGTGTGACTTAATCGATGCATAGAAAATAATGCATGCTCCAAGTCAAAGTGGTGTCGTCACCGTATCAAACACCACAAAAAAATATTATGCCAAAGTTCAGAATGCTTGCCTTCAAGAGTATGCAAAAGGTGCACTTTTTGGAAGCTTTCCCTTCTCTCCAAAATCCTATTTTGAGAAATATTCAAATAACAAATAATTCAAACACAGTACAAAAAGTTGTCTCAAATATTTTTGAAATAAATCTTAAAATAAACTAGATGAAATTTGAGAGAGGTAGGAAAAAGAATCAACTCATTTGGAGTTTCATTTTAAAAGATATAGCCAGTCAAAGATCAGTCAAACTTCTGTTTTTAAATAAAACCAGAAAAGAAAACGTTTCGGGAGAAATACGCTTTCGCAGCAGAGAAGACGTACTTGGGACTTATACGCCTTCACTTAACCAGCGTGGACGGCGCGCGGGTCACTGACAGTGGGTCCAGAGGGCCCACTGGTCAGGTTTGACCATTCCACCCTCTCCCTCCTCTTCTCTGCACGAACGGGAGCGGGGCTCCGGCGATCGCCGGCGACGAACGGCGGCTCCTCGAGGGCACCTGAGGGCAAGGATGGACCGGCCAGACCGAGGTGGTCCTCTTGGTGGTCGTTGGGTCGACGGTGGTGGGAGGAGTCGTCGGCGGCGAGCTCCGCGGCGGAGGGGGCTACGGGAGCAAAGTGAGTATTGGGCTCCGGTGGCTTCCGATCGAGGCTGAGGTGCTGGGCAGCTCCGCAAGGACAAGAGGAAGCTAGTGGTGGCGCTGGATGGGCGAGGGAGTGACTGGTTGCGGCGAATGGCACCGGAAGGCAGCGGCGGCCGAACCGGCCGGAGTTGGGGAAGATGGTCTCTTCGGGTCAATCCACTGATTGGGTAGCGCTAGGAGGAAAGTCTGAGGTCGCCTGAGGTCTTGAACGAGCTCGGGGATCCCTTAAATAGGCGCTCGAGGTTGGTTCCGCGGCGGCCGAGGATAAGATCGCCGGCGACAGCCGTGCTGTAGCTGCAGGGCGACGTGCCGGCGACGAGCGCGTGCCGACGGGCTTCAGGATAAGCCCGAGCTGTTTATAGCGGCAGCTGGCGCGTTGGTGTGGTTTGGGCGGCGCCGTCCATGGCAGAGGCTCGCTGCCGACGCCGGCGTGCCGCCAAAAGCTCTGCCAGCGGCGCTGTAGGGGGCCAGGGGTGGCGTGGAGAGTGGGCGAGCGTTGTGCGCGGTTCAGCAGGCGAGCAGGGACCAGGGACGGGACGCGACGAGGGCGGCAGTGCGACGCGGCGGCTCAGTGCGCGCGCGTGCAAAACATGCGCTCTGGGCGCGCCCAGAGCACGCACGGGACATGCTCGACGAAATGCCAGGGCAGCCTAGAGCGCGAGGGTGAGGCTGGCAATTAACAGGACTAGGATAGAGGTAGTTAGGAGTTTAGTGGACAAGGTTGCTGGGTCATTGGAGTAAGATCATAGTGTAAACTAGGAAACATGCTCAAAACTGACTGTGCACACCAAGTGTTTGACAGAATGCCAAGTGCACTTAGGCAACTCTTGGAGTGGCCAAAGTCTCCAGATCAGGGTCTCTCTAGTTGTAGGTGATGATGGCAAGATCATTTGGAAAAAACCAGAAACTTGTTAGTGCAAGTTTTGCAAAACTCCAGTTTTGGACAGAAGGAAAATGGTCTCATTGCATGCTCTTAAAATCCTCCAATGAGTCCATTCTCCTGGACTTAAGGGTTTGGCAGGGAGGGCTATAAGCAGGAAAAAGCTTGGGGTCACTAGAGCAAAATAAAATAGGGTTGCAGTACAAATCACCAAACTGGACCAGAATGAAAAAGAGGTTGATTCAGTCAAAATTTTCAAAGATCAACACTGGGTTTTTGCATGAAGTTGAATTATATGCATCTACTGACATCTCCAAACACTTGGAAGATCTTTTAAAGAAATATTTAAATAGGTTGCAGTGCAAAAATGCCTACTGGACCAGATTGGAAAAGTTGGTGTAGAGCTCAAAATCTCCAATGGCCAAACGATATTTTTGCATAAAAGTGATGTGGAGACATCACATGACATCCCCAAATTTTGGTGGAAATTTTAAATGCATTTGTCAAATGGTTGTAGTGCAAAACAGGCTCCAAATTTATGAAAGGTCATTTTTAAAAGAGTAAAGCTCAAGAAAAAGCAAACCTTGCAATTAAATCCACTGAATAAGAATTGTTTTATAGAGAGAGCATACAAGTCCAATAATACTTTAGGAAAGTTTTTCCACTTGAGGTGAAAATCCACAATATCAAAAAGGTAAATCAAGACAAATGGAAAAGTTTTATTTCCTGGCAAAATTTTAATTAATAAAACAAGGTCAAAATTTTTGGGGTGTCACACTGCTTCACTCTATTTTTATGCTTGTTCGAGGTGCCAGCCCGAAAAGAACAAATATTTTCCTTGATGGGGTCGGCAGCTCCATAATTAATAGAAGTATCAAATTAGTCATGCAACTTGGGAAGATCTAGAACACACAAAAAAGTAATGAACAAAGGCTCGGAGCAGTGATGTAATAGCTAGCATCAGAAAATGTAGGGTAAAACAAACAAAAAGCAGCGGAACCATATGCTAGTTTGCTGATGTGTAATTAAGCATAGAGAACATGAAGCAGTCTGATGGAACCAACAGGTGGCATCAGAACAACACCATCATAAATATAGCATGCAAGAAGTAAAATAGTAGGCAGTGATATCTAGGAAGTACAGTAATACTTAGGACAAAACTAAAGCATATTAACTATATGTGCACTGGTATGTAATTTAGCACATGTAACATGTTCACTGCCAGAAGTATGGCCCTACAGGTGCAAGGAGAATAACGCATCTCATGAAAAATTGAATGATGCCCTGAAGAAATTCAAAGGTGCGGTGCTTATGCTAAGAAAGTGAACGTAGGCGTCGGCCGTTGGATAGTACCTGATTCTCGACGGCGTATGGGTATCGTTGTCATACTTGATAGCTAAGGATCGTCGTGGTGCTCGTGTTGCGGTTGAGTTTGGGCCGACTATCGCCGTCGCTAAAGCGGCTCCGGTGCTTCGGTTGCGATGCCTGTCGACATACAAGAAAGCTCATCCATGGTAAGTGAACAGTTGCACGATAAAGAAGAGAAAAACCGAAGGAGTACAAATCGAAATAACCTGATGAGGCTGCGGCGTCAGTAAAGCAGGGCCGGTGGAGTTGAATATGGCGTCCGTGGAGCGGGTCTGGTGCAGTGGACGAAGGCTTCGGCGGGCGCGGTGTACAGTGCTTTCGGTGAGGCGGATCTGTTGCGGCGGACGAGGGCTTGTATGAAGGGCCAACGATGCGGCGGATGAGGGAGTCGGTGAAGGGCCTACACTGTGGTGGACGAGGGTGCCGGTTAAGCAGATCCGGTGTGGTGGACCATGATGGCGGTCAAGGAGATCTGGAGCGGTGGACAAGCCAGTCGCTGAAGCGGCTCCGGTGAAGTGGTGAGTTGGCAGTTGGGGGTTCCAAGGTGCAGAAGGTAGATCCAGCGGGGTGTGAGGTGAAGGAAATATGCCCTAGAGGCAATAATAAAGTTATTATTTATTTCCTTATATCATGATAAATGTTTATTATTCATGCTAGAATTGTATTAACCGAAAACATGATACATGTGTGAATACATAGACAAACAGAGTGTCACTAGTATGCCTCTACTTGACTAGCTCGTTGATCAAAGATGGTTATGTTTCCTAGCCATTTACATGAGTTGTCATTTGATTAATGGGATCACATCATTAGGAGAATGATGTGATTGACTTGACCCATTCCGTTAGCTTAGCACTCGATCGTTTAGTATGTTGCTATTGCTTTCTTCATGACTTATACATGTTCCTATGACTATGAGATTATGCAACTCCCGTTTACTGGAGGAACACTTTGTGTGCTACCAAACGTCACAACGTAACTGGGTGATTATAAAGGTGCTCTATAGGTGTCTCCAAAGGTACTTGTTGGGTTGGCGTATTTCGAGATTAGGATTTGTCACTCCGATTGTCGGAGAGGTATCTCTGGGCCCACTCAGTAATACACATCACTATAAGCCTTGCAACCATTGTGACTAATGAGTTAGTTGCGGGATGATGTATTACGGAACAAGTAAAGAGACTTGCCGGTAAAGAGATTGAACTAGGTATCGAGATACCGACGATCGAATCTCGGGCAAGTAACATACCGATGACAAAGGGAACAACGTATGTTGTTATGCGGTCTGACCGATAAAGATCTTCGTAGAATATGTGGGAACCAATATGAGCATCCAGGTTCCGCTATTGTTTATTGACCGGAGAGGTGTCTCGGTCATGTCTACATAGTTCTCGAACCCGTAGGGTCCGCACGCTTAACGTTACGATGACAGTTATATTAGGAGTTTATATGTTTTGATGTACCGAAGGTTGTTCGGAGTCCCGGATGTGATCACGGACATGACGAGGAGTCTCGAAATGGTCGAGACATAAAGATTGATATATTGGAAGCCTATGTTTGGACATCGGAAGTGTTCCGGGTGAAATTGGGATTTTTCCGGAGTACCGGGAGGTTACCGGAACCCCCCGGTAACTTAATGGGCCTTATTGGGCCTAGGTGGAAGAGAGGAGAGGAGGCCAGGGCAGGGCCGCGCGCCCCTCCCCCCAGTCCGAATAGGACAAGGAGAGGGGGGCGGCGTCCCCCTTCCTTCCTCCCCTCCACCTTTTCCCCCTTCCTCTCCTAGTCCAACATGGAAAAGGGGGGAGTCCTACTCCCGGTAGGAGTAGGACTCCTCCTGGCGCGCCTCCCCTCCCTTGGCCGGCGGCCTCCCCCTTGCTCCTTTATATACGGGGGCAGGGGGCACCTCTCTACACACAATTGATCAACGATCTTTTAGCCGTGTGCGGTGCCCCCCTCCACCATATTACACCTCGATAATATCGTAGCGGTGCTTAGGCGAAGCCCTGCGTCGGTAGAACATCATCATCGTCACCACGCCGTCGTGTTGACGAAACTCTCCCTCAACACTCGGCTGGATTGGAGTTCGAGGGACGTCATCGAGCTGAACGTGTGCTGAACTTGGAGGTGCCGTGCGTTCGGTACTTGATCGGTCGGATCGTGAAGACGTACGACTACATCAACCGCGTTGTGTTAACGCTTTATCTTTCGGTCTACGAGGGTACGTGGACAACACTCTCCCCTCTCGTTGCTATGCATCACCATGATCTTGCGTGTGCGTAGGAAATTTTTGAAATTACTACGTTCCCCAACATGAGGTCCACCGTTGCGGCGACGGACTAGATTGGGCAGCTTGCGTGGTTGGGGGGGTCGGGGAGGGGAACGGGAGGGGCTCTGGGGAAGAATGTTGGGGGCAAAGAGGGGAAAACAATGGAGTTACCAAAGCAGCCCTTTTCCGTTCATGTGGCAGGGGTAAAACAGGAATATCGAACGGCTAAACTTTCGGGCGCGAGATATTTCGATGTGAGTGGGAAGTTTGAAAGCTTTTGGTGCGTGAAATTATAAGTGTTCTGCTCTTGGACGGCCGACTATGATATCATGGCCGAGAATTTATTTGTTTTGCACGCAAAAAAAGTGCAAGTTTTGAAAATCAGTGTCTCCAACTCGAAACTTAGATTGTCCATTCAATTCAAATATGGACATTGAGCTAGTACAAGCAAATACCATCATACGGTCCAATTCAAATGAAATTCCAAATGTGTTTATCCTAAATATGATGACAAAAGCAAAAATGTGTATGTGTATGAATAAAGTGGATGATTATAAAGTTTGAACATGCTCGTATGTGTATATCTCTAGGTTTCATATATGAATTCGAAATCACGAAATCACGAATACCCCAGTACTGCCATCATGTTTGCTAGTGCAGCACGCTTCCGCAAATACGACTACGCACCTCTCTCCTCCATTAACTGACATATGGGCCCTCTTGAGGTAGACCCACATGTCATCGGCGTAACTATTTACACTCCGAAGGACGGTATATCCTCGTAGTAGTACTAGTAGAAATTTGATGCACTTTCTTCCCCGTCTTTCACTCTTGTTCCTCCTCTCTTCCCCATCGTCGGCCGCACACCATTTCCCCCCGCTCACTGCTCACCCGCCCGTGCCATCTTCCTTGGTAGCTCGCACGTACCATATCCCCCCGCTCAGTGCTCCGCTACACACGCCATCTTCTTCGCTCGCCCGCCCAAATCCACTTCCCCGCTGGCTCGCAGGCAACAAAAACCCACCCAGCGCCCTAAAATACTCTATGGCAGAACCGACTGACACGCAGAGCCACGATTGGAATTCCCTCCCTGATGTTCTCTTGGAGCAAATCTGTAATCGTATGGACCTGCACAGCACCGTCCGTCTGGCCGCATGCTCGGTGTCTTTGTACCATCTACTCGTCTGCAACCGGCTGGCTCTTTTCAAGACACCCTGATTGCTGATGCCCGATCCTCGCAGGCGGCCCAGACACCGACTTGACGATCCTACGGAGGTTGCCATGTTACCCCTCGACATGCTACCACTACCCGTCCACATGTCCTTCATGCGCAGCCACTACTGGGCGGGCATGAAGGCCAACTGGATCATCCTCATCCACCAATCCGGTAGTCCGTGGCATCTCGTGGATATCTACACCCAGCGAGAGATCACCCTTCCATCATTGGATACCACCGCCATTGAGCCTCGCGGCCCGCCGGACACTCCTGCCTACTACGCACGAGACGCGTCGAGCTTTTGGCTCGACCTCGGTTTGCTGAAGGTTGTAATCCGTGAAGTGCCCACACCATCAGAAGACTACATGGATTACAAGCTCATTGCCGTGTTGAACATGGGATTAGTCTATTTGGAATCCGGTCGCCATACATGGGTATGGCTCATCATCAATCCTCTTCAGCCAACATTTCTGTCTGATGCTATAGTGCACGATGGCATCGTTTACGCGGTCGACGCACAAATTGGCTGCCTATACTGGGGGAATCTATTGTCGTGTAATTCTTCTATCTCATCTCATCTTTACCTTATGAATATGACTGCCTGTTGATTGTTACAAACTTAGAATATATAGTATGTCTATAACCACATCATTGCTATATGTTCCTCTCATTTCCTAGATTTTTATGACCACACATGTTATTGTTAGAGTTGATATGAGAACAATTGGCATCTAATGATTGTTAGAATAGACATTATGAGTATAACCTCATGATTGCTCTATGTTACTCTCATTTCCAGGATTTTTATAACATCGCATGTTATTGCTTAGAGTTGATATGAGAATAGTAGTAAGTGCTATGGTAGAATATGAGTAGGCCCTGTCATATCTGTTTTCCTCTCATTGTTACATGATGTTTGAACCATGATATATTGCTAGAATATGAAAGCCATTGGCTTATTTCTTTAACTTGGGGTATGATTATGACCACGGCATTGCAATTCTCTGTCTATGATATGTGTCACTGTTATAATAATCTTAATTCCACACATACTCTGAACATGATTGTTTATTTTTTTATTTTGGTATCCAATTTGAATTGTTGCAGCAGACGTAAATGCGCTGGCCTTCATGATTCCAGGACCTGGAATCACACCAGCCAATGGGTGGTGGTTTATCGCTCGTTCAGGTGACGACGGTCATTTGATGCTCATTTGCACGTACCAAATTGACCAAACCATTACATCAAACCACATGTAGTACAATGCCTGGGGTGTACGTGACATGGATGGCTATGGCTCCTTCATGTTCGAGAAAGATCCCAGCTCCGTTGGGCCAGGCGTATTCAACTGGAGGCGGGTTTATAGCCTCGGCAACCACTCCATGTTCCTCGGGCTCAATTATCCGAGCATCCAACCAATCATCGATCATATCACCGGCGATGATTACCGTGCTATGCAACTTCCATTCGCTAGGGGAACTGTGTTTACACATCATACCACGGGTTTCATGAATCACCATATCTAGAGATTCGTCGACACAGCTTGTTGCCAGGTAATCTTCAGTGTGTGAAAGGCATCAAGCTTCCATGCGATGGATGGCTTTTGCAAACCCGACATGTGGCGATGTGGTTCATGCCAACAGCAAATATGCACAACTTGATTCGTACTGATATCTAGACTGAGCCATGTATCCTGCTGCTATAGCATGACTCTCTTTTGTTGGATATTATGTACTGTTGTTAGTTTGAAGCACTCCTCTGGTTTGAAGGATAGATACCTTTCTGGGATCAAGTGCATCCTAACTCACCTGCGTAGGATGCACCGATAGTGATGATGGAGATGCTGTGATATATATATATATATATATATATATATATATATATATATATCAATTAGGCATCAAGTGCGTACTTGTTGGTGAAAGTGTTGTCCAATGGGAATTATATTTTGTATTACTCATGTAGCCTACAAAGTCTGTCGCACAGCCTTGTAACTTCTTACTCCATTTCTAAATTTGTACTAGTCCTCTATACCGTATATTGTGCTACTCGTACTACTACCTCCCTCCTGGTTTATTGGTCCCCTTCGTAATTTGTGTCAAATTTTGACCATAAATTTCACTAACTAAATGTCAATGCATGTCACAAAAAATTATATCGTTTTATTCGTATTTGAACATACTTTCCAATGGAATAATTTTCGGTGACATGCATTGACATTTTTTTAGTTAAACCTATGGTTAAAATGTGACACTAAGTACGACTAGTAAGTACTCGTACAGTAGCAGTACTAGTATATGTTGGTCAAATTATTCATCATGTCCTCACATTGAATTGACGTGACAACACGCTGCGCGTGAGGTGACACAAGAATCCCGGTGGCGTGTTCGGGTATTGTGGACTTCAGATTTGGAGTACTACCACTTATCTGTCGAAATCTTTCATCATTCACTCAAAATAGTCGATTGATCATACATTGAGTACCATATAACTGGAATTAACCGATGCAACTCCAAGAAGGATTGGCCGGTGCTGCCGGCTAGCGTCAAGTTCGATCCCACGGATCATGAGCCGATCGAGCACCTTGAGGCGAAAGTGAGTGCTGACAGCGCGAGATCTCACCCTCTCATCGAATTATTCATACCAACCATCGACAGCGAGCACGGCATATGTACACCCATCCTGAGAAACTTCTAGGTAAGACATCGATCGGCCGTCTACTTGCACAAACATATTCCTTTGTTTATAGCTCTATTTTTCTTTTTAAACGCAGACCTAGTGAAGCAATTACAATTTGACAGTTAATAAAAAGTGAAACAAGTGACTGCAACATGCCAAAGATGTTACGAAAATGCCAACTACGTACACTAAAACCTGTATTTGCCAATACTACAGGTATCACACTGAGTGGCCTAAGCAAGCATTTCTTCCAGTGCAATTCCAGGGCGTTCAAATGGGGCACGTGGACACGTCGCAAGATACAGTCGGAGTGCGGCATGCACGTGATGTGGCACAAGACCGGCAATACCTTGCCGGCGATGGTCAATGGCCGGCAGATGGGCAGCGAAAAGGTTCTGGTGCTGCACACCAACAAGAACTTTGACCATTCCCGCAAAAAAAAGAACTTCAACCAGCAGAGGACCAACTGTATGATGCACCAGTACCACCTCGGGGACCTGGAGCAAGAGAAGGAGCGGGAGCTAGTCCTCTCCAAGATTTTCTACCAGACGAACACTAGGGCCTGGACTAAAAATATTATAAGTTAGTTTGGTATTGGTACTTGTACTACCCTGTCGTCCGCAAGTTGGTATTGCTGTCAACGATCTTTCGGTATGAACTTGGCATTTTCTTCCGACCATCATGCCGAGGGTCGACGTGGATATAAAGTTGAATCATTTGTTTCGAAACAAATTTTCAGGCACCTGACTTTTATTTGATGGGTAGCATAAGCACCTGTCGTTCGAATTCCCAGTTCTCCAAATTTTTCGAAACAAGTAGATGCACTTATTATCACGATGAAAAAACAATATACCTGATGCATCCCAGTTATCAGTCTGTACTTGCAGAATTCTCTCGTTTATTGAGCATGTATATTGTTTTTTCAGGTCGAACAAGTTTCAACTGGGATATAGACTGCCAGGCTTGGTTTTGTTTTTAACAGGCCCAGCCCATGACGACAACGGGGCACAAAGATCCAGCAGGTATCTACTGGCCTCTGGCCCGCCAGCATTAGTTATATTTTGTCTTACAACATCTGCAGGCAGTTTTTTTACTGAATCAAACACACATGCTAGTTCTATTTTCCTCTTGAAACGCCATGTCCTACTTCTGTTTTCTAATCTCTACCTATAGTTTTACTAGTTCATATACACGTATCATTATATTGAAAATACATAAAGTTCCCTTTTCATATTTACATCCTTATTTTTGTTGTTATTTTCCCTCCCAGTGCTGATTTTTTTACCACTGGTTTTCCCTTAAACCAACTCAATTGTCCCACGTCTTGTTTGCTTACAAAAACAAAACGATTTTTTGGCAAATCAATAAGTTCTTAAAAAATATTTATCATTTCGGGATTACAATAGTTCGGACTCCACCGAAATATGCAAAATAAGGTTGAACTTTTTGACCGTGGTCCTGGGCAGAAAATGGGCTGTAATAAATTACTTAAGAATTAGCAAATGGGCTCAAATTAAAAAATAGCAAATGGGCTCTATGTTGTCTGCCACAGATTTGGAGGCTGACTTGTGGGCATACTAAGTTCATGCGTACACAAGGTTTCTCAAAAAAAAACTTAGTCAACGATCGACTCTACCAGCGTCAGACCGTTAGATGTCAATCTAACGGCAATCGTGCTTCTTCAGTCTCTAATCTTCCTGCTCCAGCCGTCCAAACCACCGCCGGCAGAATCGCCTGCTCCCGCCTCTAGTGGCCAACTGTGCTGCCGGGCAGGCCTCACGGCCCCACCATACTCGCATCCCTAGCCTGACTATCCCTCTACTCACCCACACCTCCTATTATTTTCCAGCGACGGCAGCAGAACCAGTCAACCCTCGTACTCCCCACCGCGTGGGCAGCCACTGCCGCGTCTTCCCCGGCTCCATGTCGTTCCCTTCATAGGCCTCGCCGTTGTCCACCGCCCTGGTGCTCTCGGCGCGGCGTGGTCAACGTGGTCAATGAACGACATCCATCGGAAGTGGACTGTACGTGGAGAGGCTGACAGCTGGGTCCACGGCCGCACACAAGGAAATGCCTCCTTATTACGCACAAAATAATGATTCCTCCACCTGACATTTGGGACCAACAGAAAGGGCCTATGTATTTCGCGAAAAAATGTTCCCACCGCTGACAGCTCGGACCCACCAACTATATCTTTGCATGCAAGGAAGTGCTTCCTTATTACGCACAAAAAAATGAATACCCCCTGCTAGCTGGGACCCACCATATGGGAGGCTGACTTGTGGGCCTACTAAGTTGACGCGGACGGAGAGCTTTGTCAACTTAGTCAATATGAACGACTCTAGCTCTAGTGATCGTACGATGTCCATCCAATGGCCGTAGTGTTTCTTCAACCTCTGGTCTTCTTGCTCCAGCCACCCAAACCAGCGACGGTCGTGCCGCGTGCTTCTACCTCCCGTGGCCGGTTGTGATGCCGCGGAGGCCTCACCGCCCCCTACTACTCCCACCGCTGGCCAGGCCATCCCTCTATTCACCCACACCCCCTGTTATTCTGCGGCGACGGCAGCCTCACACCGCAGCTGAACCAATGAACCCTCGTACTCCTCTCCACATGGGCATCCACTACCGCGTCTTCCCCGGCTTAGCGTTGTCCCCTTCCTAGGCCTCGCCGTCATCCACCGCCCTGGTGCTCTCAGCGCGACGTGGTCAATGTGGTCAACGACTGACTTCCATCGGAAGAGTACTGTACATGGAGAGGCTGACAGCTGGGTCCACGGCCGCAGCAAAGAAGTGCCCTCCTTATTATGCGGAAAATAATGATTCCTCTACCTAACAGCAGGGACCCATCGGACGGGCCATCATATTTCGTGAAAAAAAAGTTCCCCCTGACTGCTGGGACCCACCAGCTACATCTTCGCACGCAAGGAAGTGTGTCCATATTACGGAAAAAAATGATTCGCCCCCTTGATTGCTGGGACCCACCAGCTACATCTTCGCACGCAAGGAAGTGCCTGACAGTCATGACCCACCTCGTCGAAGCGTACGTAGCATTGTCATTCTGGTCGCGAACGTGTACGTACATATTGGTCGATGTAGAGGCGCGCACGTGTCGTAGTAGAGGCGCGCACGTAGCATGTACACGTACGTATAGCGGCTAGGGTGCAAGAAAGTAAATACGGCCACGTACGTACAACCGGCTGGGTCGGAATGGAATGTGTCGTCGTGTTCATCGAGAGCCAACCGGCTTGGACGGAACAACCGATGGAAATGAGGCCTGGCGTACCGCAGAACGCAGGAAACGACCTTGTGTTCGACCGGCCACGATCAAAACGGGATCCTGTTCATCGGGAGGGGTCTGGCGTACCGCAAAATGGAGGAAACAGATTTCTCTTGGACCTCCTACGGTCGAAACGGGGTCCTGTTGATCGGGAGGGGTGTGGTGTACCGCAAAATGGAGGAAACGGACTTGTGTTGGAGCGCTACGGTCGAAACGGGGGTCCTGTTCATCGGGAGGGGTGTGGCGTACCACAAAACGGGACTCCACATGATACTGTTCATCTCCACCGTCGACCTCCTCCAGCCTCCATGGGCTACTATTCATCCACCGTCGACCTCCTCCAGCTTCCACCTGCGACTATTCATCCACGGGCTCCTGTTCATCCAGCCTCCACCGCGCGCTCCTCCACCGGCTACTGTTCAACCAGCCCTCTCCACGGGGTCCTGTTCAACCACCCCTCCACGGGCTACTGTTCATACAGTCCTCCACCGGCTAGTGTTCAACCAGCCCTCCACGGGGTCGTCCTGTGCATCCAGCCCTCCACGGGGTCCTGTTCATCCAGCCCTCCACAGGGTCATGTTCATCCACCGGCTCGACCGATCGGGGTCCTGCTCATCCAGCGGCAACACCACGGGGTCCTGTTCATCCACCCCCACCGGGAACTGTTCATCCAACCCCCCCCCCCAAACAACGCTCACTGTTCATCCAGAGGCAACATCGATTGGCTATAGTTAGCAGCAGTAGCAAAGGAATCACTCGGGTTTAGTTAACAGCAAGGGATCGATCGATCGCTCGGGTTCAGTAACGCGTAGCCTTCAGTGCAATCGCTCGGGTTGAGTTAGATCCCAACGCCTCGCTTGGGTTGAGTTAGAGCGCAACGCCTCACACACGCGCGTACGTGTATGAGAGAAACGCGCATCGCTCGACCCCCGACCTCCCACCATAACCAGGAACTCCCCGATATTTTCCTCGCCCTCGCTTCTACCATGGTTTTTTCCATCATGCACGGCCCAAAGAATGTCATGCAGTTGCGTCTCCAGCCTGCCCAGGACGAAAAGCCAATTTTATGTCATGATTTTTTGTCATAGAAGTAAGAGCCCACCACATCTATGATGATACCGGGTTTTATCACAATTATCATCATAGAAGTGTCATAAGCATGACAATTTTTTTCATTCGGCCCAAAATGTCACGGATGTGTATTTTTTGTAGTGTGAGAAACTATACACTCTAATTGTCATTGCAAACATGTTCTATCATAATATGCTGAATCATGGATACTAGGTTAAACATATTTAACAGAACAAGTTGAGTTCATACCCGTTTCTCTCTCCCACAACCAGTTCACCAAACATCTTCATTGCCTTTCACTTGCACGACCGAACGATTTGAAAATAATAATAGTGCAAGAGTGTCGTGGACTAAGCTGGAATCTGCAAACATTTTATTCAAAGGAGAAGACAACGTAATTTGGGCTCTTTGTTAGATCAACAATAATGCATATGAGAGCCACTCAACAATTTCATTGTGGTCTTCTCCTTGGTATGACTCAATAAATGGAAAAATCAAATTCAGAGAAACACACTAAAATATTTTTGGAGTTTTTAGTTTTTCTAGAAGAAAGCAAATTAAACAGGAAAACCAAAAAATGAGAAAAACTATTTACATGGGAAAGCTCCCAACAAACAAGAAGAAGAATCGAGAAATCCTTTTGGGTTTTCTTTTATACTACAACTAATTTAAACTAGAAAAAAAACCGAAAAGAAGCAGGAAACATTTTTGGATTTCCTCAAAGTTTTTCAAACACACAAGAAGGAGGCGAGAAAATAAATCTAGCATGGATAATACAATGAAAAAGTGTGGACACCGACAACTGAAATGAAATGTGTGAACATGAATGTATTGTTGGTGGAAATACGTACTCCCCCAAGCTTAGGCCTTTGGCCTAACTTGGTACTCACCACTCATAGTAGCCATCAGATCCTAAGTGTTGTGGAGCGGGTACCTGAGCATCCCACTCCTGAGGCTCCTCCTTAGCCGATGCCTGGTTGTTCTGGTAGGCGACGATGTCTTCTGGCATGATCCAGTATCTGCCCCTGGCAATAGAATCAAACAAAGCAGGTGCAGGCAACTGGATAATATTATGGGTATCCTCACTGAGAACCAGGTTGTAAGGAATTGGAATAGCAATGTTCTTGCCATCAATAAATTGATGAGCTGCCTTAGCCTGGCGATCTAAATAAACCTTGGTTAAACGGTAATCATGCCGGCGAATCTGAATGTTAAAATGGCTCGCTAAACGAGTCACGTAAATACCGCCATGAATTTTGCCCTTGGAACTGTTAAGGTGAAGGCGACATGCCACAATAGCTCCCAAGCTGTAAGTGTTATCGCCGTAGAGTGCGCGGCGTAAGACAGCGAAATGGGGGGCACTAAGTGCACGAACCTTCTCCCTAGCAAGTAGACACTTCGCAATTAATAGAGTAAAATAATGCACTGAAGGAAACTGCAAGCTAGTGGCGGTGACACTCGACACCTGATACTTCTCGAACATATCTATAATTTATGAAGTATTCATGCTCTTATATTATCATTCTTGGATGTTTTACAGTCATTTTATAGAAACTTTATATCATTTTTTGGGACTAACCTATTGACATAGTGCCTAGTGCCAGTTGCTGTTTTTTGCTTGTTTTCTTCATCGCGGGAAATCAATATCAAATTGAGTCCAAATGCAGCAAAAAAATTGGAGATTGTTTTGGACCAGAACACCCAGGATGGGCCAGAGAAGTACCAGAGGGGTCCCCCGAGGGGGCCACAACCCACCTGGGCACGCCAGGTGGGTTGTGCCCACCTCGGTGGCCTCCCGCACCGCCTCTTCGCCCTATAAATTGTCTAATATTCCAAAAACCCTCGGGGTAACCCTAGATCGGAAGTTCCGCCGCCGCAAGCTTCTGTAGCCACGAAAAACCAATCGGGAGCCCGTTCTGGCACCCTGCTAGAGGGGGAGATCATCACCGGAGGCCATCTTCATCATCCCTATGGTCTCCATGATGAGGAGGGAGTAGTCCACCCTCGGGGCTGAGGGTTTTTACCAGTAGCTATGTGTTTAATCTCTCTCTCTCGTGTTCTTGATGGCATGATATTGATGTATCAGGGGCTTTGTTAATATAGTTGGATCATATGGCGATTTCCCCTCTATCTTGTTGTGATGAATCGAGTTTTCCCTTTGAGATTTCGTTTTATTGGATTGAATACTTTTATAGATTTGAGAACACTTGATGTTTGTCTTGCTATGAATACCTGTGGTGACAATGGGGTATCATATTGATTCACTTGATATGTGTTTTGGCACTCAACTCACGGATTCCTGATGTGACATTTGGGTAATCTACGCATAGGGGTTGATGCATGTTCTTGTCTTTGTTTCTCCGGTAGAAATCTTGGGGCACTCTTTGAGGTTCCTTGTGTTGGATTGAGTATTATGAATCTTAAATTATTTGGTGTTATTTTAGTACGAACTCTTGGATAGATCGACCGGAAAGAATAGCTTCGAGGTGGTTTCGTACCCTACAAACAATTTCTTCTTATGTTCTCCGCTAGATAGGAACTTTGCAGTGATTCTTCATCGCACGTTGAGGGATGGTTATATGATCCAATTATATCAGCATTGTTGAGAGATTGCACTAGCAAAAGTACGGACCCTAGGCCTCATTTTCAAGCATTGCAATACCGTTCGTGCTCCGTTTTATCAATTGCTACATTGCTGTTTTTTATTGTCCTTATTACAAAAATCAATATCTACTATCCATATTACACTTGTATCACCATCTCTTCGCTGAACTAGTGCACCTATACAAATTACCATTGTATTTGGTGTGTTGGGGACAC
Organism: Triticum aestivum; assembly: GCF_018294505.1. NCBI lineage: Eukaryota > Viridiplantae > Streptophyta > Magnoliopsida > Poales > Poaceae > Triticum > Triticum aestivum. The sequence continues at coordinate 286,601,331 of NC_057808.1, read as the reverse complement.
AAGAGACTTTTTATTATTTGGTTGCAGGGTTGTTTGAGAGAGACCATCTTCATCCTACGCTTCCCACGGATTGATAAACCTTAGGTCATCCACTTGAGGGAAAATTGCTACTGTCCTACAAAACTCTGCGCTTGGAGGCCCAACACGTGTTTACAAGAATAAAGTTGCCTAGTAGACATCAAGCTCTTTTCTAGCGCCGTTGCCGGGGAGGTGAGTGCTTGAAGGTATATCTTTAGATCTTGCAATTGAATCTTTTAGTCTCTTGTTTTATCACTAGTTTGGTTTATAAAAAGAAAACTCCAAAAAAAAGGGAATTCAGGTTGCATCATATTATTCATCTTTATAATGTCTTTCGTGAAAATGATAGAAAGGAAAATTGTGCTCAATTGATAGAAGAAGATTTCAATAAAATGTTTGGCATGAAGGATGAGCATGATTGCAATGTTGTTAGTATGAATTCCTTGAATATCCAAAATACTAATGATGATTGCACTAGTCATAATAAAAATGTTTCTTATAAGCATGCCAATTTTTGTGGAGTGCATGAAGTTTGTGAAGACGTGCCTTATAGGGAAGATAGATTTTGTAAGAAGCATAAACATGATAGAACCAATTTTTTGCTCAAAGTGATAGATGAATTTGCTACAAAATTATGTTCTCTTTCTCCTATTACTTGTGAACTTTGCAACAAAGTTGGTCACCTTAATTTCCAATGCATTCTTTTTCATGATCGAATCGTGTCCAAATATTGCAACAACTTGATCACCCTAGAACTTTATAATGAACTTTGTTTATTTTTGGGTAGTGAAGAATTGACATATAAAAATAGTTGGTTTGAAGTATTCATTCTCACGGACGACATTGAAACTAATCTAAAAAATATCTATATGTTTTGCATGGTAAATTGCAATGAGAATGCTTATATTCACTACTGCAGGATGCTGCTAACGCGACACTACGATCAGAGACCCTTCGACGAAACTGTGTGCGATGCCATAATCGCAAACGGTGGTGTAAAAAACCGTCAAAAAAGGTGCAAAACGTTTGCGGTGGAGGATGCATCAAACACGGTTCAGATTTTAGTTGCGTGTGCGATGCAGGGCATACGGTTCGGCTCAATTAACTATTTGCGATGAGGAGGAACAAAAGAAACGGGCAGCCAGATGAAGGTGTGTGCGATGTACAGCATACAGTTCACTCGGATGAACTATTTGTGATTAGGCAACAAAAAATAAATGGTGAGCCAGATCAAAGGTGTGTGCGATATAAGGCATGCGGTTCACTCCGATGAACTGTTTGCATTGAAACATGATAATAGAAATGGTTCAAATGAACAAGATGTGTGTGATACGAGGCAAATAGGTCTGTAATCGGAAACTATCGGGGGAAACGACACCTACGGGATCACGAGGAATCCCTTTTGCTACGGTTGGCGTACGCGGGCTGTGGAAAGAGCGGGATTGAGAGATCAACGCGGCGGGGGGGGGATTATCCAGGTTCGGGCCGCAGGTGATGCGTAATACCCTACTCCTGCTAGTTACTATTTATCTGGTGTTCTTGGACTAGCTACAAGGCGTGCAGGGTCCAAAAAGTCTGAATCTTCTCCCAGTACGTCGCGGGCCTCCTTTTATAGACAAAGGGGCTGCCACAGTGGCACACAGGAGGTGGAAAGCTATATAGTGGTCGAGTCTATCCTATGGCACCGTAGGAAAAACGCATTTCATGCGCTGCCAACGTGCCCTTCTTGCTTTATCGTGGACGGCAAGGAAGCTCGTCGCAGCTATCGCCGCCTCGCCTGGCTTCGACGCACGTCCGAACTGACGAGGCGGGTAGTGCCACGCCGACTGGCTGGCTGCTGAGTTGGTGCGGTGGCAGAGTCTTCACGAAGATCTGCATGCCACCACGCAGGTGCTTGCTGAGTTGGCCTAGAGGCCGCACGTCGCCATGCAGGTGCTCGCCTAGTTGGTGGGCTCGCAGCTGCATGGGAACGGCGGCAGAATCTTGGCAGTTGTGGGCCTGTCTGCGGCCCCGTGGATGTCTTCGGCAAGAGTCTTGCCGGGGCATCGTGGGCGTCCCCGGCAAGGGTCTTGCCGGGGGGGCCTCGTGGGTATCCTCGGCAAGGATCTCGCCGAGGATCTTCGTCTTCTGATTCTCATCTGATCTTGCACATTCTTGGTCTTCACAAAGATCTGCATGCCACCATGGAGGCGCCTCCCGAGCTTTGGTTCCAATGTGGTTGAGGGCATCGGAACTCTCAGGCTCAAGGGTGGCAGTCCTGCTGGCGTTTGGCAAGTTGCCCCGGCAAGGCTCTTGCCGGGGCTGTGGAGGCCGCCCCGCCAAGGGCCTTGCCGGGGGAGTCCACCTCGCCCTCCTGCTTTTTGCGTTTCCGGCTTGGCGTTGGTCTGGTCGTCTTGTGCCTTTGCTTCTTCTGTCCCGCCAAGCGTGGCCAGGGGCGTGGGGCTGCGACTGCCCACACATAAGTAAAGGGGTGCAAAAAGGGACCCCTACTTTTGTACACCGACAGGAGCCCCCGGGCCTGGGCCACATATAAGCGCGGGGCATTATTGGGCCAGACCCAGAATGGTGCGCAGGCGCGCGTGCGGCGGAATTTTTACCACAGTAACTCCCTCGCTCGTTGCGCTTCCCCACGACCCGCGTTGAATGCACGACGTGGGGGTCGTGCGTGACATGGGGGTCATGCGTGGGGCGGTTGCTGCCCTCATGCGTCACATCGTAGTAAAGAGGCGTCTCGCGCCTTCCCCGTAGAAAGAGGAAAACGCAGGGGCGCGGCTCATTTACTAGGTGGACTCAAGTCGTGGCCTTCAAGGTGCCCGTGTCCCACGATCACGGGGTGGAAAACGGTCGCCTCGCTCGTCTCCTCGATTTTGGCTTGCTCGCCACGTGTCCCCCATGCCTCGAAGATGGTAGGCGGTGGACGGGGGGGGCACGGGCCTTAAATACCGAGGCGAGGAACCGGGTCGTCGCTGATTGGAGCAGCGGGTCGATCTCGATTCCCTACGCCTCTGGTGGCCGGATTGATTAAGTGGGGCGGCCGAGCCCCGGCCCCGCCCCTTTATAAGAAGGGGAGGGGATGGCACCCCTCAATCTTTCATCATTCATCTCCCTCCACCTTGGCTCCTTCCTTTCTTCTGCTATGGCGAGAGGGCGCGTCGGAACTCCGATGGCGGCGATGAGGGTCTCTGCTCGACAGCGCGCCCCTCCTTCCCAAGAGCTCATGGCGGCGGAGCGGGCCGTGAGAGGAAGGGGGAGGGGCGAGGCCGAGGCTGTCGTGGCACTCGGGGAAGAGGAGGACGGGGCGGCGCACCGGCCTCGCCTCCGCTGGCGGCCCCTCCCCTAATGGAGGGCCACGTCGGAGGCCAGCCCCGTGAGTTCGTCATCTGGCTGCACTGGCCAGTGCGCCGTCGTCTTCGTCTCCCTACTCCATTCGCTCAGGAGATGGAGCTCGACCCGCCACAGGCTCTGAGGTTGCATATGAGGGGCTGCGGGAATGGCAGCATGCGGGTCGATTTCAACTTCCCCGCCCCTCACGTCATGTATCTTTGTCGTGGATGGAAGACCTTCGCTCGTTCCCACAGCCTGTCGGAGAGGCTCGTTCTCCACTTCAAATTAATGGAGAACGGCCTGCTCTCCATCAAGGTCTTTGGGTACTTGGGAACTCGCCTAAGGTGTTGCGTGGAGAGCTCCTCCGATGACGAAGACTCCTCCTCTAGCGGGAGTGATGAGGAGGACAACGACAGCAACGACGAGGGCGTCAAACGGGAGAACACCGACTCCGACTGTCCGCGCCGCCCTCCTCCCTTGGCCATGCGCCCTGCCTAGGGTCTTCCTCGTCAAGCTCTCCATCGGCGCGTTCCCCGTCACCTCCTTTTTGCCTTCACCTGCCGCACCTGGGAGGAAAGGGGCAAGAACGGGGATCACGGGGCACTTATCTTTTTTAGTTTTTAAGCCTGCAGGCTCCTGTTGGATTTAAACCTTGTAATCACCTTGCCCATGTTTGCATTCCGTATGAACTGTACCTATTTGGAACGTATTAATGAAAAAGGGTGCTTGCCGGGTTCTTTGTGCGTGAGCTAGGCCCATGCCAAGGAATGAATCCTTGTCATTCTTTAAGATAAACATTGTCGCCCGGCAACAGGCCTTGTCGTCCCCTCACTTCATTCACGACCATGCTCACGCTCTCGGCGGAGGCAGGGGCGAAGTAGGGTTAGGCCCTTTGTTTGCTTCCTTGTCACCGCAACTACAACCAAGTTCCGGCCCAGGAAATAGTTCTGGGGCACACAAAAGGGGGAGCACGGTGGCCCAGGAATAAACTAGGCTTCATATGTCCCAATTCCATACGGAAATGCATAACAAGGGATAAAGGACTTATCTGGATCTGCAGCCCCCGGCAACCTTGGCTTGCCGTGGTCGGGTGCTTGAATCTGCAGCTTGCCGGGGTCGGGGATGTCGATCCGTCCCCCTGCCCTTAAATGGCTTAGCAGAAACGCCTGTGTAGCCTACGAACCAAAGAAAAGACTGGAAGGGACGGAAAGACACACACCCGACCTCTATGCTAGGGGTTAGTTGCCGCCGGGCACTATCAACCCTATCAAAGAGAGACTTAACCTAGCATGCATGCCAAAACTTAGGGCGCCAGCACTTCATTTATTTATGCTCAGGGTCTGTGCCTGGCTTTGTACAAAGGGTTACATGCCTTATCGGCAAGGCTTGTACAAAAGGTGGCTTGCCGGGAGGGCCGGCAACCGCGCCTCATGGGTAAAACTTACGAAGATGTTCAATGTTCCAGGAGTTGCTCACTGGAATACCATCTTCGGTCTCCAGGCGGATTGCGCCAGACCTGGTGACTCGTATTACCCGATAAGGGCCTTCCCACTTCGGCGTCAACTTGTTGGAATTCTTGGCCGACTGAACGTGCCGAAGAACAAGGCCGCCTTCCTCAAGACTTCGGGCATGAACCTTGTGGCTATGGTAGCGGCGCAGGGCCTGCTGGTAGCGTGCAACTCGCACAGCCGCCCGAAGACGATCTTCCTCAAGGAGCGTCGCGTCATCTTGCGGCAACTGCTCTTGCTCAAGCTCGTCGTAAGCGAGCACTCGAGGTGACCCGTATGTGAGTTCTGTGGGGAGAACTGCTTCTGCCCCGTATACCAGGGCAAAGGGTGTCTGGCCGGTGGCTCGATTTGGCGTCGTTCTGATCGACCAAAGAACCGTCGGTAACTCATCAATCAAGCGCCTTCCACACTTGTGAAGCCTGTCAAAAGTCTTTGTCCTCAGGCCTCGCAGTACTTCAGCATTCGCCCTCTCCGCCTGGCCGTTGCTCCATGGGTGTACCACTGAAGCGAAACAGACCTTGCTACCGAGGTCCTGGATGTATTGCATGAAGGTGCGGCTTGTGAACTGTGTGCCGTTGTCGGTGATGACTCTGTTCGGCACACCAAAACGGCAAACTAGCCCCTTGAAGAACTTGACGGCTGACTATGCTATCACCTTCCTTACTGCTTCCACTTCGGGCCACTTTGTGAACTTGTCGATTGCGACATACAAGTACTCAAAGCCCCCGATAGCACGGGGGAAAGGGCCCAGTATGTCGAGCCCCCAGACCGAAAATGGCCAGGAGAGAGGGATTGTTTGAAGGGCTTGAACTGGTTTATGAAGCTTCTTCAAATGGAACTGACACGCTTCACACTTGGTTGCTAGTGCAGCTGCATCCTGGAGGGCTGTGGGCCAAAAGAAACCTTGCCGGAATGCCTTGCCGGCAAGGGCCCTTGACCCTATGTGGGAGCCACACATACCTCCATGTATCTCTGCCAACAGCTCTAGCCCGTCCTCTCGAGGAATGCACTTCAGCCTGACTCCGTTTGGCCTCCTTCTATACAGGGTATCATCCACAAACTGGTAGATGTTGGACCGACGGGCTACTTTCTCTGCTTCTTCCTACTCCTCGGGAAGCTCTCCTGTTTGGAGGAAACGGACGATGGGTTGCGCCCATGCCGGAGCTTGGGGCTCGTCGGCAAGGACTAAAGGTACAGCTTCGGCCGCAGGGGCAGCTACCTCTACGGCCAGGGCCTGGGGCCCCGTCGGAGGTAGTTGCCCCTCGGCAAGCTTGGGGTACCCGGCAACCTCCTTGCCGGCGGCTCCTGGGAGCTCAGCGGGAAGGTACTTGCCGGGGCTTGTCTTCGTTCGCTTGTTCTGCCCTGTTGATGGCTCTACGGATGGTTGTATTAACTAAAGTACAAAGGTACCTGGTTCCACAGGCAACTTGAGGGCAGCGCGTTTCAACAGGTCATCGGCAATGTTGTTCTCCGCTCGGGGAACATGTTCTGCCTGTAGGTCATCGAAACGTTCTTCCAACTTCCTCACTTCATTCATGTAGGCCTCCATCAGTGGGCTCTGGTAATCCTTGTTGACTTGCTTGACGATGAGCTGCGAATCACCTCTGATGATGAGCTTCTTGATTCCGAGGTCTGCCACGATCCTGAGACCGGCAAGCAACCCCTCGTTCTCCGCCGTATTGTTCGTTGATTTTTCCCGGGGGAAGTGCATCTGGATTATGTACTTGAGGTGCTCTCCGGTGGGTGCGACGAGTAGCACGCCAGCACCAGCACCAGCACCTTGGAGTGAGAAAGCTCCGTCAAAGTACATAACCCACTCACTGCTCGTCTCCTTGCCGGGAAGGGTGGTCTCTTGGATCTCCTCGTCGGGCGTTGCGGTCCACTCTGCTATGAACTCTGCTAAAGCTAAGCTCTTGATCGTTGAAGTACTTTCATACCTGAGGCCAAAGCTCGACAGCTCCAGTGCCCACTCCACAATCTTCCCCGTTGCATCTGGGTTGTGCAAAATCCGTTGCAAAGGGAGGCGAGTGACGACGGTGATCTCGTGTGCTTGGAAATAGTGGCGCAGCATTCTCGAGGCCATGAGAAGGCCAAGGTAGCTTCTGCATTCCATAGTATCTTGACCTAGCCCCTGGCAAAAGGGAACTGACAAAATACACTGGGTGCTGCACCATCTTCTTCTTCTGTCACACTTCGCCCATCCGCTCAGGTTCTGCCTCGACGGGTCCGGGCCTTGCCGGGGGTTCTGATTTGCCGGCGTCAGGCTCTGCCGGGGAAGACCCCGGCTCGCCATCCGATGGCTCTGCTGCAACTGCTGCTTCTCCCTCAAGTTCCCTCTGCGCCACCAGCGCAGCACTGACCACTTGATTCGTTGCTGCTAAGTACGGCAGCAACGGCTCTCGTGGTTTAGGCGCGACTAGTATTGGCGTGGAGGAGAGGTACCTCTTCAAATCTTGCAGTGCTGCCTCTGCCTTCGGAGTCCATTTTATTGGACCCGCCTTTTTCAAAACTTTGAAAAAGGGGAGGGCGTGCTCAGCAGATTTGGAGATGAACCTACTCAAGGCAGCAACGCAGCCGGCGAGCCTACGGACGTCTTTGACCCGTTTCGGTGCCACAATCTGCTCGATTGCTTTGACCTTGTCGAGATTTGCTTCGATTCCGTGTTGAGACACAAAGAACCCGAGAAGTTTGCCGGAGGGGACACCGAACACACACTTCTCTGGGTTGAGCTTGAGGTTGATCTTGCGCAGGTTTGCGAATGTTTCTTCTAAATCTTGCACGAGCATGGCCCTGTCCTTGGTTTTGACCACTATGTCATCCATATAAGCTTCCATATTTCTATGCAGCTGGGGCTCAAAACCAATCTGGACTGCTCGGGAAAAAGTCAAACCAGCGCTCTTCAACCCGAAAGGCATTCGTACAAAACAATACGTACCACAGGGGTGATGAACGCGGTCTTCTCTTCATCTTCCTTCATCATGAAGATCTGGTGGTACCCCGAATAGGCGTCGAGGAATGACAGCAGGTCACACTCGGCAGTGGAGTCTACAATCTGGTCGATGCGTGGCAGAGGGAAAGGATCCTTTGGACAGGCTTTATTGATCTCTGTGTAGTCAATACACAGCCTCCACTTCCCATTTGCCTTACGCACCACCACCGGATTGGCCAACCACGTGGGGTGGAGTACTCCTCTTACCAGGCCTGCCGCCTCCAACTTCTTGATCTCTTCAATGATGAACTCTTGTCGCTCCAAAGCTTGCTTCCTGACCTTCTGCTTGACGGGCCGCACGTGAGGACAGACAGCAAGATGATGCTCAATCACCTCCCTGGGAACGCCGGGGATGTCAGATGCTTGCCATGCAAATAGATCAACATTCGCCCGTAGGAAGGTGACGAGCGCGCTTTCCTATTTGCTATCGAGGGTGGAGCTTATAGCGAAAGCCCCGCCCGTGCCGTCCTCCTTGACGGACACCTTCTTGGTTTCTGGTGGTGCAGCCTTGGACTTCTTGCTCTTGCCAGTGGAGCTCTCTGGCACGTCCTCAATGGGAGCAAAACACTCCGAAGAGGTGCGCTTGCCGGAGTGGGTGCAAGAGGTCTTGCCGGAAGAGGTCTTGTCGGAAGGAATCTTGCCCCTTCTTCCTCCCTGGAGCTTCAACGGCAGAAGCAAGTGCCCTGGCGGCAGTTGCTGCAACTGCCTCTCGGTAGAGTTGGTCGGCGCAGATGAGCATGTCTTTCTTGTCAGAGGGGACAGTGATGATGGTCAGCGGCCCCGGCATCTTCAACGTGTTATAAGCGTAGTGGGCCGCCGCCATGAACTTGGCCAGCGCTAGGCGGCCAAGGATCCCGTTGTATGGCAAGGGGATCTCGGTGACTTCAAAGACGATCTTCTCCGTCCTATAGTTTAGCTCGCCCCCAAACATAACCGGCAGCGTGACTTTACCTTTAGGCTGGCTCCTTCCCGGGTTGACCCCTTGAAACGTGCCCATCTCTTCGAGGTCTCCATCAGGAATCTGCAGCTTCTTGATCATAGCGGGCGAGATCAAATTCAGACCGGCCCCACCATCAACCAGCACTCTGGTCACCTTGAGGTTGCGTATTGTTGGTGAAACCAACAACGGCAAACACCCGTCCGCAGTTGTGCGGTCAGCGTGATCCTCGGTGTCAAAAACGATGGGCGTGCGAGACCACTTCAGTGGCTTTTGGGCGTCGAACGACGGCTCCGCCGCAGTGACCTCACGCGCCCACTGCTTCAGCTGGCGGTGTGAGGTGTGCAACAAGGCGCCACCGTCGATGCACATAGCCTCTGTAGCCTTCTGGAACTCGTGCTCGCCGGACTCGTCGTCCTTGTCGTGATCATCATCCTCCTCCTTCTTGTCGGGGCCCCGAGCGGGCCTCTCTTGTTGGTTATCTTTGCCGTAGCGACCCCTTGGTTGCCATGCTTCTTGTCGGATCCCTCAGTACCATCCTGACCCTTCTCCTTGTCTTGCCTATCATATTCAGCCTTCCGCTTTTCTGCAAGCAGCTCAATTTGTCGGCAGTTCTGGAGGTCATGGCCCTTGGTGCGGTGGATCTTGCAGTACTGCTTGTCGGAGCCTCCTGGCTTGCCGGCGGCCGCCAGGGCCAAGCAGGCGGCACACCCGGCAACTTCCTTGCCGGGGTCGTCAGCCTTCACCTTTTTGGCGGCGCCGAGCTCGCCGGATCCCTCAACGGCAAGCACAGTCTTGCCCTTGTGCTTCCTGTTGTGGCGCCGGCCCTTCTTCATCGGGGCGGCGATGTCTTCGTGTGTGGAGTCAGTTTCCGCACCGGCATCCTCACCGGGGTACTTCCTCCCCTCTTCAGCTCGAGCGCACCTATCGGCCAGAACATAAAGTTCGGCCACATCTTTGACCTTGTTCATCGCCAACTCTTCACGCATCTTGCGGTTGCGCACATTCTGATGGAATGCGCTGATAACGGCAGCGGGATGAACATCTGGGATGTTGTACTGCACCCGGCTGAACCTCTGTATGTACTTGCGCAGGTTTTCACCTTCTTTCTGGGGGATGATAAGCAAATCGCTTGCCTGGCCATGAGCTTGGTGGCCTCCAGTGAAGGCGCCAACAAACTCATGACACAAATCCAACCAAGAAGAAATGGAATCCGCTGGCAAGTGCATCAACCATGACATGACGTTGGGTTTGAGTGTCAACGGGAAGTAATTGGCAAGCACCTTGTCGTCGCGAGCTCCAGGAGCTTGCATCACGATGGTGTAGATGTTGAGGAACTCCGATGGGTGGGTCTTGCCGTTGTACTTCTCGCCAACATCGGGCTTGAACATGCGGTGGGAGGGCCACTGGAACTGCCGCAGCTCTCGGGTAAAGGCTGGACAACCCACCTCATAAGGCAGGTCGTCGGGGCCCCCGGTGCCGGGTGGTCCATAGTGGGCCCTGCACGCCAATCTGACTGATGGCGTGTCTCCTGTCGTCATTCGATGGTAGTTCGAGCATCTTCCTGAGCCCGTTCCCGAAGGACTTGACGTTGGTCGCGGCGTGTTCATGGGTCGGACGACGCTGTGGAAACGTTG